>NC_090272.1:96714798-97027298 GCF_040414725.1 Anabrus simplex | reverse complement strand
TGCGGCGTGTAAGTTATTTTGGTTATGGTGTCGACTGGGTGAGCCAGGCCTATTTGCGGCGACCCAGACATCTGTTTTGTGCTCTCAGATCAAACTCACGAGCCATCGGCTGATTTTTGTCATGCTGTTACGATTCTTATCGTAACGTGTCTTGATATTATATTATTTATTTATTGCTTCGCATATTTGGTCTCTGACTGTGTGTGTGTGTGGTATGATTATCGGACCTGCGTTATTTTTTCAATTTCTTATGGATATTTGCTTTTTATCATCATTCTTATTTTATCTCGCCTTTGTATTCGGCTTGCTCAGCCTATTTACACGCTTATTTCGGGATTTTACTCTCATTTTACTTCTTTCATTTTACTCATGTTTATTTGTTTCCGTAACTATGGCAACTCCTTTGTAACCTCCTTGTGTTCCATATTTGTTTTATTTCCTGCCAGCATTGCTTCACTGGCGTTTTGGATTTCTGGGGATACAGTCTCTATGGAGATTGTTGAGAGTCATGTTTCTTTTAAAATGAAAGCCTTGACATTATCTGGGGAGCTGTGATAACTTTTTCTTTTGTGAAATCTGATACTTTTACCTCTTTATGACATCTATTCCCTAAGAAAGAAATACTTTGGACCGCGTTTTAATTATAACTGTCTAGTAATGATTGAATATAATTGTAGCACTGTTCATGATACCTCTCTTGCGACAGTGTAAAATTTCATGAGATCCAGTTTGATGAGTCAAATGACGCAATTTCAATTGATATATCTTCACAAACTATGTGTGTGAGTATTCGATTCCCGGTGTTTCCCCATTTTGCTTGTTCTATGCCCATATCTTAATCTTGTCTTGCTAAGCTTACGTTAATAAACCGTATTCGTTTTAATTGACCTCTGCTCTACGTCATTGTCTCTCTGCTTTGGGAACATGCCTTTTACACTTTGTTTCTCTAGTCTAAGAGGCCCGGATTCAAATCCTGGTAGTTTCTAGCCAGTTTCTACCGATCCAGAGTAAATAGGTTGGTAGGTAGGTTGGTAGGTAGGTGGTGTTGTGTGCATTGAGTAACGCGATTTTTGCTGACGAAATGTAGATTTAGACTGGGGGAAAATTTTGAGCAGGAGAAAGTTCGTAACTGAGATGTTGGAAAGGTCGACTTAGAAGCTGTAATGGCCATTCTCATTTTATTTATTTTTCAGTAACGGGAAGAAGGATTATTCTTCCCTCTAGTTGGTTCCGTCACTTTCTGAATCAGCTATCCTTCCCTTATTAACTTATTTGCCATTCCTTCCCAATTGACATTTGGTAAATTGATATTACCCGCTACAATCACGTTCCTTTCTATATCGTTTCCCACATAGCTGATTATCTTATCAAATAATTCTGAATCAGTATTAGCACTACCCTTTCCTAGTCTGTACACTCCAAAGACATCAAGTTGCCTATTATATTTAGAGATGCGCCTGCCACCTAGACTTTCATGTTTGACATCTTAAACTTTTTCGTAGCTTACAAATTCTTCTTTCACCAGAATGAATACTCCTCCTAACACCATTCCTATCCTATTTATACGATACACACTCCAGTTCCGTGAGAACACTTCTGCATTAATTGTCTCATTTTTCAGCCATGACTCAACTCCTATTACAATATCTGATAATGATACATATACTGTATATCTATTAAATTACTTAATTCTATTCCTTTCTTTACAATACTTCTACAAATCAACACTAACATTTTTATGACATCCCTACTTGACTTCCAGATCCTTGTACCCTTATCATTGCTCCCTAGACCATCCCGTTTCCCTACCTATCGATACTTATTGATAATTCCCTTGTAAGCAGCAATAGTGAAAATACGTGATGCGAGGAAACGTCTTAATGAGGAACGCACTAACGAGGTTGTACTGTATTTATTTGAGATTCATGTCAATTACTTTACTCATAAACATTCACTCTGAATTCAGATTTTGTTTAAAATTTAACCATTCAGTCTGAGTAGCTCAGGCTTAGAGTACACAATATTAACTTTATTTACAGAACAGAGTGAAGGATTATTTCGTAGAAATTGAAGAGTAAAGTCTTTGGCGCATTTTCATTGCGTTATCTCTCCAACAACAGTTAACAGCCTTTTCTTAGAAGTGCCTTGGCATATCCGTCCACCATTCTTGTTACCGACTGCTCCAAGATTTTCTGAGAATTCATGGCATATAATTTCAAAGACATGATACATCTCATGATCTTGTAAGATATAAGGGTATCATCCGATGTCTCTCTATGTACGTTTGTCCTTTATGCTTCTCTAGCGAATTCTTACAACTGGCATACAGCTTCGTTGAACCAGGCTCAAAAAAATCTCTATATTATCATCATTTTATATGCAATAATATTATATACCTATCTCTGATCATACAAATTGTGTTTCTTAAAGTAGGGGTTTGTTAGGGAGAAACCTCAGTCTAGGTTTAAAATTACAATAACACCTCCGTATACACTGTATTCTTGACCTTATTGTCTCGAATTACTGTTGTTCTGGCAGTGCTTACATCCAACACGTACAACACGTCCAACTAGAGAATGCTGAACACATACAGTCGCTCAAAGAAAGAAAGAAAGAAAGAAAGAAAGAGCGCGTGTATTTCCTCGTGGGTACACTTTTCTCAGAAACAACTAAACCTATGGATATAATGTTCCTTGTGGGTATCCACAAGCCTTGTCTCTACACGAGACGTGAGCTATATTTTGATAATACTGGATTTTAAAATGCTGACAAAATAATAAATGCAACGAACATAAAATATCACATTTTGTCAAAAAAAACCATGGCACTACAGCCCTTGAAGGCCCTTGGCGTACCAAGCGACCGCTGCTCAGCCCGAAGGCCTGCAGATCACGAGGTGTCGTGTGGTCAGCACGACGGTTTCTCTCGGCCGTTATTCTTGGCTTTCTAGACCGGGGCCGCTATCTCACCGTCAGATAGCTCCTCAATTCTAATCACGTAGGCTGAGTGGACCTCGAACCAGCCCTCAGGTCCAGGTAAAAATCCCTGGCCTGGCCGGGAATCGAACCCGGGGCCTCAGGGTATGAGGCAGGCACGCTACCCCTACACCACGGGGCCGGCACATTTTATCAAACTTAATTTTAATTATTATCAAAATGAAGTATCCGCCTCTGTGGTGTAGTAGTGTGATTAGTTGCCACCCTTCGACTCCCGGCTCTGCCACGAAATCTGAAAAGTGGTACGAGGGCTGGAACGGTGTCCACTCAACCTCGAGAAGTCAACTGAGAAGTGGGGGGGGGGTTCGATTCCCATCTCAGTCATCCTGGAAGTGGCTTCCCTCTTCCTTGTCTATCCCTTCCAATCTTCCCATCCCCCCCCCCGGCAAGGCCGCTGTTCAGCATAGCAGGTGGGGCCGCCTGGGCGAGGTACTGGTCCTCTTCCCCGGTTTTGTCCTCCCGACTCAAAATCGCACGCTCCAGAACACTGCCCTTGAAGTGGTGGAGATGGGATCCCTCGCTGAGTCCGAGGGAAAAACCAACCCTGGAGGGTAAACGGATTAAGAAAGAATCAAAATAAAATTCACTTCTCATATTGATACAAGCCCTGTGGATACCCAAAACAAACTTTACAGCTTTTCAGCTTTTCAGCTAAAATCAACTGCCGGGGGAAAATGATAACCTCGGATCCAGTAGAGGAACATCAATTATCTCGACGTCCATCTCCGTAGTTGCTGTCCTCGTGGTTAAAATGGTACGTGCAGCTCACCTCCACTAGTGATATGCCTAAAAAGAGCACCACCTCGAGACAAGAACAGGGATTAACTTACTCACCTTATTACTCATCTTGAGAAGAAATACTGCAATGTATTCGAAACGTCAGCAAATTGTACGGAAGGAACATAAGGCAACAACACGATTCAACGTGGAAGAACTAGATATTTTAGAAGACCATGAAGCTTTACATATAATTCCTGGTGGTGGTGGTTGGTGGCTTAAGAGAAAGAACATGTAAGCAACCATCCCCTATTAACAATAACCAGAAGGCAAAAATGAAAGAGGTCCAACACCTTGAAAAATGAAGGTATCATCGGCAAAAGAAAGGATAGAGCCACGAAGGACGTGAAAATGAAAGACTGAGACTGAGCGAGCTGGCCGTGTGGTTAAGGGTGCGCAGCTGTGAGCTTGCACTCAAGAGATAGAGGGTTCGAACCCCACTGTCGGCAGCCCTGAAGGTGGTTTTCCGTGGTTTCCCATTTTCACACAAGGCAAATGCTGGGCTGTTCCTTAATTAAGGCCACGGCCGCTTCCTTTCCACTCCTATCCCATCGTCGCCATAAGACCTATCTGTATCGGTGCGATGAAAAGCAACTTGTAAAAAAAGTTTTGAAAATAAAGACTCCCTAGGCCTCGAAAACCTAACACCATGGATGTCAGAAAATAGCAACAGTTGACGAAAAGAGGTCGGATAGAAGAAATGTAAGTGAGGAATGTAACACAAGTATGTAGGAGCAATGGTCGCCAACTCACGCTCTCAAGTTGAGAGCCCTTGGTCCCCATTTTATTCGCCTCTAACGGTAGGCAGGTGATACCGTGTAGTTATTCTACACGGGGTCTAAAACTCCTCTGGCTGTTTGTGTTTGTCTTAAAACGCATCTTCTTCTACACACAACGCGTCATACCAACTTACCAACCACCACAGGAACACGCAATAGTGAATAAACCCTCCACTTAGGGTGGCGTCTCTAAAACTGGGCTGAATCCACACAAGACACCCAGGCAATTGGGAAAGAAACGCCAGGAACAAACTAGAGCGAGAAGTAGCGCTAAAATCTGTATAGTTTAAATGACATCATCATATCGTTATAACTAGAGCCCGGAATTTTATGCACTAATAGGTTAGAATGCAAACTTACTGAAGCGAGAAGCACGTATAGTCTACCTTCACAACGATTATGCTATGGGTTTGCATAAACATTAGGGGTACGGCCCATCAGAACCCCTACAGTTTATGTTACTCTTTCTACACTGTGAAACAGCGGGTGGCCGGCATTTCCTACTAACCAAATTAGTTTGCAATCTAACCTATTACCGCATGAAAATCCGGGCTTTAGTAATAACCATCATACAGCTGAAAGTTCAAAAAAAAATATGGCTGAGAGGTAGCGCGATTGTCATAATATATCATCGAAACGTGAGTGTAATACAGAGCTGATAAACCCCTCATAGCACCTGCCGGGGTTTACCAAGCCTCATAAATGTGGCCAGCACCTAGCATAGGTCGACAGTTTGCGTGTAATCACCGCTGGACGCAACAGCACAGGTTAGTACTGTTCCAGCAGCAACTCTTATCTCTACACTATTTTTCCCTGCCCAGTCAACTCACGCTCGATATCACAGGGTTCCATAAAACTGGGAAAGCTTTGTATTTTATAGATACCATCAAAGAGTAACCGGCAGGCGTGCCATTAAAGTGTTGGACAAGTTTTGAAGCCATTGTGCATTGGTTGAACGGCTCCCAGACCACTGAGTTAGATGGTACGAGACAGCATTTGCACCTTGAGCATTAATTAATTAATTAATTAATTAATTAATTAATTAATAATAATAATAATAATAATAATAATAATAATAATAATAATAATAATAATAATAATAATAATAATGTATGTTGGGTATACAGCCCGAAGGCTAGTTTGATCCTCAGCAGCACCGCCTGTAACTGTTAGATAACCTAGGCGTCATTGAAGAGGCATACTAGGGAAACAAAGAGCGAAGCAGTTTCCCGTTGCTTTCGTTGCCAAGCCAGACGTTGCTATTACATATCAGTATGCCAATCCCAATGATGATAATAATAATGTTCATCCTGTCTCTGGGGTTGCTGGAAGCTTTCTGAGTCATTTCGACAATTTACTGAGGTTTTAGGGCTGGATACCCCTTTTTTTTCAATTTGCTTTACGTCGCACCGACCCAGATAGGTTTTATGGCGATGATGTGATAGGAAAGGCCTAAGAGTGGGAAGGAAGCGGCCGTGGCCTTAATTAAAGAACAGCCTCAGCATTTTCCTGCTGTGTATATGGGAAACCACGGAAAACCATCTTCAGGGCTGCTGACAGTGGGGTTCGAACCTACTATCTCCCGGATGCAAGCTCACAGCTGCGCGCCCCTAACCGCACGGCCAACTATCCCATTTTGTTGGTACGTTAATTTTCAGGTGAAATGCCCCCGTAGTTAATAGGAATCGAGCCTCAATCGTCTAGGAATGCCAGCTGCTAAGCCACTTTGATAAAATTAGTAGTACAGTAGTCGTATAGCTGGCTGTGTGGATGACTTATCAGTGTATTTGATCTTCGAGTCTCGGGTTCCTGCGTTCAGTTCCTGGTCGGGTCATCGGATTTTAATCGGGAATGGTTATTTCTCTTAGTTCGGGGACTGGGTGTTTGTGCTGTTCCCAGCATTCCTGCAGCTGACACACTTCACACAAAAGACTACCCTCCACCAGAATAACATGCAATTTCCTGTAGGCCTACTCAAAAGACACCGCCCACCCTCGTTGGAAGTTTTACATTACAAGGCCTGCACAAGGATGAAAATAGCCACACGAAAATAGTAGTAGTAGTAGTAGTAGTAGTAATAGTGTATTTCCCAATTAATGTTTAATGCCAGTGTATTGAACTCTCATTCTGGAGTGTATGTGTTCATTAATCAAAAAAAATTCCGAACACAGACAAAAGAGAAATGTTTTTGTTTATTTACTATCCTCATCTGTCTGTCTGTCTGTCTGTCTGTCTGTCTGTCTGTCTGTCTGTCTGTCTGTCTGTCTGTCTGTCTGTCTGTCTGTCTGTCTGTCTGTCTGTCTGTCTGTCTGTCTGTCTGTCTGTCTGTCTGTCTGTCTGTCAGAACATTAGCTCACAAGCAGGCGAGATCCGCAGCAAGTTGATGTAAAAATGATCTCAAAAATTAAACGTAGTATTATGATAAGGAGCACGGACAAGGTGACTAGAAAGTGTGCTCTCCGCACTGAGTCAGAAAGCGCTGTGGTAGCTCCACTACCCTGCACCACCCCCATCCCGGAGAAAAGTGTGATACTTTGCATGTAATGCACCGGTGTTGGCTATGTCCAGAATTACTCGGCACTCTCTATATTTCACAAATTGAGATATGTCATAGCTATAAATGATAACGACAATCAGTGATTTATTTTATCCTGTGCCAAAAGGGAAACGCAAAAATTTGTCTCGTAAAGGCGATTGTTTTTCAACGTAGAATGCGTTGTTCTTGTAGGACCTAGTTCGTCAAAAGCGACACATGGAAAGATTATCGACAGCCGTGTAATTTCAGAGTTTAAGAGTTAAACCTGTTTACATATCGTGAGTTTAGCAGCAAAATTCATAAAGACAAAAATCAAAAATAGGTTTGAACGTTTTCGCAGTACTTCATTGAAAAAATCTGCTTTCAGAATAAGATAGACTATTTCTCTTTAAGATTTTGTATCGGGTTTATTAGAGTATCTATAAAAGCGCTGTGTAGCCGAAATTGTTTTCTTCATTTTTATCAAAACATGTCACTGACTTGAAATTTTCCTCGTCCTGGAGATTCTCTACTTCCACCTGCAGATAGATTTCACATTCTCTATCTTAAACCTAGAGATACTTCAACACAGAGCAGTACAGATACAACTCTGTATCGTCGAAAAATCCCCGGATTTTCCGCACATTTCTATCAGATTTCCTGAATGTAAATTAGATTATGATATTTTCTATTATTTATCACCGGGCGAGTTGGCTGTGCGGTTAGGGCCACGCAGCTACAGTATGAGTTTGCATCCGGGAGATAGTTGGTTCGAACCCCACTGTCGGCAGCGCTGAAGATGGCTTTTCGTGGTTTCCTGTTTTCACACCAGGAAAATGCTGAGGCTGTTCCTTAATTAAGGCCACGGCCGCTTCCTTCCCACTTCTAGGCCGTTCCTATCGCAGCGTCGCCATAAGACCTATCTGTGTCGGTGCAACGTAAAGCAAATTGTAAAAAGAGTTAATTATGGATCTGGTGCCCCTAACCTCCCATGTGCAGCGGTGAATAGCTTTATTCTTGAAGAATGTATTCGTAACTTCTAACCCCGCACTAGCACACAAGTCCAGTGAAAGCTACCCGAACCTATTAGCTTTCATATCTTCGCCCCGTTTGCCCAGTCACCTTCTCAAATCCTTCCGTTCTATTTCCAACCCTCCTACTGAAATTGCCCATTAGTAGGTACTATCTTATCCTTACTGTTGGCCCTAACTACGGTGTCACTCAGTATTCCATATAACTTGACAACTGCATCCTCATCTGCACCTTCAAATGGTGAATAGATTGAGACAGTTCTCGTCCTGATTCCTTCAACTGCCAAACCACATCATTCGCTCATTTACGTGTATAACAGAAACTTTATTTCGTGTGATAGTATTCCTGATGTATAGTCCTACCCTATACCCTGCCCTCCCGTTTTAGCACCTGTTAAGAACACTTTATAATCTCTCCCTCGTTATGTCCCCTCACACGAATATCATTAACTCCTAACACATCAAGAGGAATCCTCTTTGCTGACTCAGCCAGTTCTACTTTTTTTTCATAAGCCACATTAATATTGATAGCTCCCAATCGAATTCGATTTCGTTCGCCAGGTTGTTTCCAAGGAGTCCCTCGCCTGTTAAATGGGAGTGGAACTCCGTTACTCTCATAGGTCCGAGGATTCCTTAACATATTCTGAGCTCGGTAAATTCTGTGAAACAGGATACTACCCTGCTTACACATACTGTAGTCGCATTAAGAATCTTGCAAGTTGCTTTACGTCGCACTGACACAGAAAGGTCTTATGGAGACGATGGGACAGGAAAGGGCTAGGAAAGGTGATGAAACGGCCGTGGCCTTAATTAAGGTACAGCCCCAGTATTTACCTGGTGTGAAAATGGGAAACTACGGAAAACCATCTTCAAGGCTGCCGACAGTGGGGTTCGAACCCGCTATGTCCCGAATACTGGATACTGGCCGCACTTAAGCGACTGCAGCCATCGAGCTCGGTCATTAAGAATCTCTGCTTTAACAAGTTAAGGGCCACTGGTGGACTGCAAATTTCTAGCCGCCTGAACACAGGGAGAGCACATGGTTCGAAATATTTCCGAGATGTCACTCCTATTCCGCCACTCAGCCTTTGCTTGTGGTTCACGGCCTAGGATACAGGATACAGGTCTTTTGATTTGACACCGGAACGCGACCTGCGCTTCGTGATGAGGATGAAATAATGATGAAGACGACACCCAGCCTACGTGCCAGCGGAATCAACCAACTATGGTTTAAATTCCCGACACTGCCGGGAATCGAACCCGGGACCCCTGTGACCAAAGGTCAGCACGCTAACGATTTAGCATGGAACCGGACATTATTATTATTATTACTATTATTATTATTATTATTATTATTATTATTATTATTATTATTATTATTAGCGAATTTTCCCAATATTGGAAGACGTTAATCAAATAACGCAATTAATTCTTCTGTGGGTTCTTCTTGTTTTTCCAATAGGCTTTCATTCTTTCCGAGAAGGGTTGTTTGCGTTCTTCCGACCACTTTGCTCTGTACTGGCTTAGTTGTTTTATTATCATTGACTCGTTATGCCCAACAGTATTAGCACTTTTTATTGTTTTTTCTTCTTCTCTTTCCCAATATCTCTTCATCCTCTCGCTGTGTTGCCTTTTACGTTGTTCAGTCCATTCTGTATTTAGTCAGGTGGGCTTTACAGAAAATTTATGTTTGTGAATTAAAGTTCTGAATTTTATTCTATCTTCAATAGTTTCTTCACTAATTCCAACTCCATTTAGGTCTTCACCGGTTTCTTTTAATCAAGATAAGGCTAAGTTTGAAATGTTCTTCGTGAGCCTGTTATTATACATTCTATATAAGAGACCATAAAACTGTAATCGCCGTTTCCAGGTTGTATCTGTGATTATTTATGTAACTCGATAGATTTCATGTGATTTACTTTTCATCCAAATCCCATTTTCGCATTTTGGTCCTAAGATCTTCCTCGGGATTTTTCTTTCTTGTTTTTCGATCATCTTTATTCGAGATTTTCCACCAGTTATATTTTCAGATGCATAAAGTGTTTTTGTTTCAGCTCCTGTGTTATAATGTCGTAATTTCGCATTTTTATACAGTTCTTTTACTGTATATGTTCCAAGAAATTTTGTATGCTCCTTGAAGTTTTGCTATTCTTTCTTTGTTAGCCTGCTGATTTCACCTAGATACTTAAATTTGTCTACTTGAGCGATATTTCTTTTCATAATAAATTTGGAGTACTGTTTTGGTCACTTCATGTGGTTTTTCTACAGACTAGATTGCTTCCTGTCTGTTGTTGGGTAGGTTAGCAATGTTATGAGCAAATGCTAGGCAATTAAGGTGAATTTTGTTTTGGATTCATCTATCAATATTTATACCTTTAGTTTCATTTTGCCGTATCCTAATCACTTTCTCCAGAACTAAAATAAACAGCTTGTTTGACTCCAGTTTTGATTTCAAATGGCTCAAAAATGTATCCTAAAAATTTTACTTTCGATGTTGTGTCGGTCAATGTTTGCTTGATCAATTATCTTGTTTACCTGTCAACTTAGAATTCCTGTAGCATGTTAAACACTGTCTGTTGGTCTACGGAGTCGTATACCTTTATGAAGTCAATAAATGTGACTATTGTTTGTCTGGTTTTTCGAATTTGAAGAATAGTTTTAAGGTTGAAAAATATTATTAGTAGTAGTAGTAGTAGTAGTAGTAGTAGTAGTAGTAGTAGCGAATTCTCCCAATGTTTTTAGACGTTTAGTTAATAGCTCAATCAAATCTTCTGTGCGTTCTTCTTGTTGTTCCAATAGGTTTTCATTCTTTCCGAGAAGACTTGTTTACGTTCTTCCAACTTCTTTGGTCTGTACTTTTTTTTGTTGTGGCTGCTCTGATGTAGCTTTGCTTGCTTTGTGTCTAAAGATGTCTCACCGGGCGAGTTGGCCGTGCGCGTAGAGGCGCGCGGCTGTGAGCTTGCATCCGGGAGATCGTGGGTTCGAGTCCCACTGTCGGCAGCCCTGAAGATGGTTTTCCGTGGTTTCCCATTTTCACACCAGGCAAATGCTGGGGCTGTACCTTAATTAAGGCCACGGCCGCTTCCTTCCCACTCCTAGCCCTTCCCTGTCCCATCGTCGCCATAAGACCTATCTGTGTCGGTGCGACGTAAAGCAGCTAGCAAAAAAAAAAAAAAAGATGTCTCTTCCTAGAATGTCTGTTGAACGTATGTTTACGTTTTTAAGGTTCTTTCGAACTTCGTTAAGCTAGGGTAAAGCCTCACCGGACCATGTTTATTTATGTTCCCAACCACGTCTTCTGGCTAGGAAAGTCATTTCACTGGTTTGACCTCATCTTCAGATACTCTCCAATCCTGGATTTTTAGTTTAAAGATGTGTCTATTTAGGATATCTTGCTCCGTTATCTCGCTCAGCCTCAAATCATCAGCCACTGCTTGGTGCCATCTGGGTTTACCTTTCGGATTCCAAACTTGTGTTTGGAACTCTTTCGTCAGCCTGCTATCAGACATATGGAACACGTGATCCAAGAAATGAAAATAATGATAATAATAATAATAATACCGGGCGAGTTTGCCGTGCGGTTAGGAGCGTGCAGCTGTGAACTTGCATCCGGGAGATAGTGGGTTCGAATCCCACTGTCACCAGCCCTGAAGATGGTTTTTCGTGGTTTCCCATTTTCACAGCAGGCAAATGCTGGGGCTGTATCCTAATTAAGGCCACGGCCGCTTCCTTCCAACTCCTAGCCCTCTCCTATCCCATCGTCGCCATAAGACCTATCTGTGTCGGTTCGACGTAAAGCCACTAGCAAATAATAAGAAGAAGAAGAAGAAGAAGAAGAATGCTATTGGCTTTACATCCCACTTAACTATGTTTACGGTTTTCAGAGACGCCGAGGTGCCGGAATGTAGTCCCTCAGGAGTTATTTTACGTACGAGTAAATCTACCAACACGAGGCTGACGTATTTAAGTAGCTTCAAATACCACGTAACTGAGCCAGGATCGAAGCTGTCAAGTTGGGGTCAGAAGTCCAGCGCCTCAACCGTCTGAGCCACTAAGGCCCCGCGGACCGAAGAAAGTCAGCTTGCTTTTCCTTACGACGTCTGTTATTTTTCCCAAGTTCATTTTTTTTTTCGAACTTCCGTGTTCCTTACTTTTTTAATGGGTCTTCATATCTTTCTCCAATCCTTCGTTCTAGTTTCTCCAGTTCTCTTTTTGAGATTTTATTTCTGAAGCTCAGTGTTTCTCACTTCTGGTTTTGCAACTGTGCGGTAGTCAGAGCTTAGCTCCCCATGATAGTGCCCTCTTATTGTATGTCTCAAGAGTCTTTAGGTAGGCTGCCTTCATTTTAATTAATCTCGCCTACACACCCTGTTTTTCATTATTCCTCAAATCTAGCCACTCTCCTAAATATAAGAAAGCTTCGTCCTTCTGAATATCGCCTTGTGTTGTATTTATCTTAAGTGGACTGTCCTTCGTATATTTTGTTTTGTTCTCTAAGCCTAACGCATTCTTTTTCAGGCCTCCTTCGTACCAACATTGACACAACGGCCGCTATGAAGACAGAAGTTTATCTGGTGTTTATGTTCATGACCCGTGGCATCCTCATGTTCCCGACAGATATCATGCCGATATATCAGATTGAATCTCCATTAGACAGAGATTGGAATTACGTAGATTCTTCAAATGATTACTTACTAAAGGAGCCCTCCATTGAAACTGTTCTTACGAATGCTGATGAAGAACAGTTATCTCCAGAAGATTTTCCGCTTGGTATACCTGACGAGGTAAGTGTATTTATTCATTTCACAGTTTTAAAGAGTTATAACATACTCTTTTTTTTTCAACTTGCTTTACGTCGCACCGACACAGATACGTCTTATGGAGACGATGGGAAAGGAAAGGGCTAGGAGTGGGAAAGAAGCGGCCGTGGCCTGAATTAAGGTACAACCCCAGAATTTCCCTGGTGTCAAAATGGGAAACCACGGAAAATCATCTTCAGAGCTGCCGACATTCGGGTTCGAACCCACTATCTCACGGATGCAAGCTCACAGCTGCGTGCCCCTAACCGCACGGCCAACTCGCCCGGCATAACAAACTCAGAAAGGAGTTTATTTGTCAAAGAAATACACATTTCTCACAATAGGAATAACTGAAATTCACTCGAAAAGCCAATTCAACCCTGTTCGAAACAGAGCTGTTAAACTGGACTCAACGGCAAAATTTTAAAACTGCGCCATCTGAGGTATAAAGTCACAGAGCGAATTCAATTGGGTGGAAATGCAGTAAGCAGTTTGTTCTGTACCGACATTTTTATTTATTTTTATTGTATTTTATTTACAATGTGTTTTACGTCGCACCAGCACAGATAGGTCTTATGGTGACGATGACAGATAGGGAAGGAGTTGGGAGTGGGAAGGAAGCGTCCGTGGCTTTACTTAAGGTAGCCTACAGCCCCACTATTTGCCTGGTATGAAAATGGGAAACCACAGAAAAACATCTTCAGAGCGGCCGACAGTGGGGTTCTAATCCACTATTCCCCGAATGCAAGCTGATAGCTACGTAGCCCAAACCATGTAGCCACTTGCTCGGTACTCAATACTGAAAATATCGCTTGCCTTGCATTGTCACTGTCATAAACAAATCTTCTCATAGATTACTAATGAAAGAATCTAATTCGTCTTGCATTAAACTGTCTTTCGCCCAAGAGGTAAATACTTCTCTCTTTCGTCAACTACGCGACAGAAATGAACCCAGTCGGTAATTATATCTTGAATCACTCGACGGTCAAAATCGTCTTTGTCAACGTTACGGTTAACATTTTCGAACATTCCGTAGAGTTGACAATATATTGCCTTCTTTACAATTAGCATTCTCCTATACAAGAATATTTGTCTCAATCTGTCCTCTGGAATTCTTCTTTACCTTCGTATTATGCTACTTCATTCAAGCTTATTCATCTACTAATATCATTCCACCCCACCTCTCTACTGACAGCTCAGAACATACCGTTTAGTCGAACAGCTTGTTTCCTTACTCCCTAGTTTTCCAAACCCAAGCTTTGCAACACTCTCGTAACACTACACTTTGGTCGGAAATCACCCAAAACAAATCGTGCTGCTATACTTTGTATCTTTTCCAGTTCTCGTTATCAAGTAATCCTGATGTTGGTCCCGTACACTGGAACCATGCTCTAATTGTTTTATCAGAGACTAACACGTCCTCTCCTTTATATCCTTACTACAACCCTTCTAGAAAATCCGTTTTCCTCAAGTGACCGTAGGCGAAACCCAACATAATACAGTATATTGTTATTTCTGGGTTATTGTAGGCCAGAAATAGTGGATTTTATTTGTGCTTTTTGCCTTTTTAGGCGTTTTCTGGCTTTCCGTTTAGGTCTTACGGGATCCTTTTGCAACTACAGTTTATTTCGACTACATTTGTACTGCCCATTCTCAATTCGAATCATCATTAGTTCATCCATCACCTCTTTTAACATGTATCTAGTAAATACATGTATTTGAACCATATCTGAAAAGAGACAAAATGAAAATGAAACGAAAAATGAAACTAGTGCTAAAAACAGGAGTATTAAATTATGAGTAAACTAGTCTAAGTGAAATATTGAAAGTAGAACATTTTGATGTGAGTGTTTTTGCTTCACATATGAACCCTTAATATTCACTGATGTGGAGATAAGCTTGTCGATGTTTCGCAACGAGCTGTCTGAAAACCGACGATCCTTCACACCTAAGAACCTGGAGATGACTATTGTGATATACTGCGAGGCCAGCTGAGATAAGGTTTACGAATTCAAAGCTCTGTAACCCTAGTGGGGTTAAGCCAAATATGATTCCAGTTATACTAATGTCAATTTATTTCTCCACAATGTCCATTGCGGGTTCGCTGAATTCATTCTAGGTGGAAGAAAACATTGCATTCTAAATTCTGCGAGTACATTTTTAAGAAATACGGAATTCCTTTCTTTAAATTATGTTAATCTAAAAATATATAATATATGAAAGATGAAGTATTTCACTGATATATTTTTGCACTATATTAGAATACCAGAACTTTGCATTTTTAAACATTATATTCCTTTATTAAATATATCATTAAAACTTAAATTATGAATGAATTTGGATCGCATTTTTTACGTCCTTTTGCCAAATTCAGGTCTTCGTTTTGGCAATTTATAGGTCTTCAACTTCCAAGCCCTACTCGTAGCATTTAAACAAATGTCTCTCCGACTCTCTCTGCACTTAAATGGAAGAGACAATGAAGAGTATTTATCTGCATGAATTCCCGCACGGGGAGAGCAAACCTCCTCCATTGAATCTTAACATGAACGACCTGTATGTCTCACATATTAATACAGTTCACTGTATACCTCATTTTTCTGTTGCAGGAGAGAAATGTCCCAGGCGAACCATTAACTCCTCAGGACTTCGAGAACGCGGAGAACCTTGGTAAGTTGTCACAGAGAACCATTTGTTCCGCTCCACATTATTTCACATGTAACGTGAACTCGCCTTTATTCTCGCGTCAACAAGAGAAAAGTCACTTCTGTATTATGAACACAAACCTGATATATTACTGTGTGTAAAGCTATTTTTCACTTTTTACTCGTGAAGGTGCACTTCCTAACATAATGAATGATCTGTTGAAGTCTCCGAAAACCATAAATGTAGTTAGTGAAGCGTACAGCATACAACAGTATCATGTTCTGGTGAAAATCACAAGTCTCCGAGTGAAAGCACGAGCGAAATATAGTAATATATAGAGCCCGGAATTTTATGCACTAATAGGTTAGAATGCAAACTTACTGAAGTGAGAAGCACGTATAGTCTACCTTCACAACGATTATGCTATGGGGTTTGCATAAACATTAGGGGTACGGCCCATCAGAACCCCTATAGTTTATGTTACTCTTTCTACACTATGGAACAGCGGGTGGCCGGCATTTCCTACTAACCAAATTAGTTTGCAATCTAACCTATTACTGCATGAAAATCCGGGCTTTAGTAATATAATAAGAGCTCTAGATTGTACAAAGGGCACTAGGAAAAGTTTTGCAATGTGAGTGAACGCTTTAGATTTTCAAAATAATTTCCATCACACTCAATACACTTCTCCATACGTCGAAACTAGTCACTGAACCAACTCTGCCACTTTTCTTCGGGTACATTTTCACACTCTTGATCCCATGCTGCCAGAAGCTCCTCGTCGGATGCAAAACGCCGCCCTTTCAGCTTCATCTTCACTTCTGGGAAGAGTGCGAAGTCATATGGGGCAAGATCAGGACTGTATGGCGGGCGATCAAGCACAGTCAACCCTGATCTGGCAAGAAAATCTACTGTTACATTAGCACGATGTGCTGCAGCATTGTCGTGATGCAAGAGCCAAGAGTTGAGCCGTGACCTTGGACGGATCTGCTTGAGAGCCTGGATGACCTGAGGCAGACAAGTCTCTCCGTACCACTTCGCAGTAACTGTTCTTTGTGTTTCTAGCACAAGCCGAGTCAGGATGTCCCGTTTAGTGAAGAACACTGCAATCATCCTTTTCTTAACAGACCTTGACTTTCGCACAGTCACAAGAGTACACTCATCTTCAAACAGCCACACCTTGTTCTGCGATTTTGTTGGGACATCGTAATAATAAAGCCAAGTTTCGTCACTCGTAACGATGCTATTGACATAACGCGAAGTCCCATTTCCAAACTGTTTTAGCATTTTTCGTCACCATTTCACTCGATGTGCTCTTTGTTCCTCTGAAAGTGAATGGGGCACCCAAAGGGAACAAACCTTTCTAACATGGAGATCGTAGTGTAGAATTGAATGAATAGCTGGTGCAGGGATGTGGAGGGTCTTTTCTACCTGCCGATATGTCAACCGCCTCTCTTGCTGCAACATTTTCCTCACAGCTTCAATGTTTTCCTCAGTCACTGATTCAGACGGTCGCCCAGAATGAGGATCGTCTTCAACCCCAAAATTTCCCCACTGGAACTCTTTGTACCAGCGGAAAATTGTTGTCCGATGTGGACAGTCTTTCCCCAGCACAGGAGTTATTTCCTCCAGGCACTGGTCAACAGTTAATCCACGAGCAAAATTGTAACGGATAATTGCGCGATATTCACCTTTAGACCACACTGACATCTTACCTTGCTTTCAATCCCACTGCTTGGTAACAACTGGTGTGAAGGTCGCGCCTTGCTGTCTTCTAGACCGGTTTTCGCCCCTCTTTTCACCCAACACCATAACAGGGATGCCCAGCCAACCGTTTTCGCATATTGCAAAACTATCCTAGTGTCAATGAATATTGAACTTTCACGACCGCATTGTAATCGAAACCGACTTTCAACCTATTAGGTCGTGTTACGTACATTTAGTACGTGTTGAAGAGATGTTAAGTACAGGACAAAAATGGCCAACCGGATACCAGTGGGATACGAACCCACAACCTCCCGATTTCGCGTCGGTTGCTCTACCAATTGAGCTATGGTGGCCTAGGCCATCTTTGTTCTGTTGGAAAGGATCTAAGCTACAGATCTGGCACTACTGCCATCACACTGTAGAGTGCGTTTAAGTCGCCCGTTGAGAGCCAAGTCAATGAATATAGAATTTTCACGACCGCATTGTAATCGAAACCGACTTTCAACCTATTAGGTCGTGTTACGTACATTTAGTACGTGTTGAAGAGATGTTAAGTACAGAACACAAATGGCCAATCGGGCACCAGTGGGATCCGAACCCACAACCTCCCGATTTCGAGTCGTTTGCTCTATCATCTCTTCAACACGTACTAAATGTACGTAACACGACCTAATAGGTTGAAAGTCGGTTTCGATTTTCCTAGTGTCCTTTGTTTCGATAAATTCGCGACCAACAAAGTTATGAGAGGATTTATCTAAAGAGAATCTGGAGCTCGACTTGTATTTAGTTCGACTTCATGGCGAATAATTACACAATTAAACAAGCAATGATAATAAAAGTGAATAAATATAAAAAAATTAAAATATTATACAGAGAACAAAGCTTTCAGAATTAAAATATTGTGTTTTATTTTTGTATTTAAACTCTCAGTATGTCATTTACCGTCTTTATCAGAATAACGCAGTTATTCCTATTCAAATGTATGATAAGAGAAAAGATGTTTCAGTGTCCTGTTCTGATGAATTACAATAAAAGCAAGTGCAAACAGGTGTGACAGAATGAAAGTGATAACAGGAAAATGATGAAATAGTGGTGGTAGAGAGCTGTTGACTGATAGAAGTTCCTGAACTTCTTATAACGGATTGATTATTGGAGCCATGAGCTAGTCATACAGATATCTTTAGCAGTTAGTAGAGGAAGGGTTATCTCACTTTGCCAAAGGCAATGTATTCTCATTTTCATTTTATTTTTTTGCTATTGGCTTTACGTCGCACCGACACAGATAGGTCTTACGGCGACGATGGGACAGGAAAGTGCTAGGACTGGGAAGGAAACGGCCGTGGCCTTATTAAGGTACAGCCCCAGCATTTGCCTTGTGTGAAAATGGGAAACCACGGAAAACCATATTCTCATATTAAGGATCAGTAATACAATGAGGGAGGACAACAAAAACAATGCAAACATATTCTAAAGTCTAATGTAATGAAGAAATGTCAAATTGATATCACATACCCGCCAACGTTTAGAAATCAAAATAGGAAGAACTTTTAATTCTTGGAGTACATCACGTATATTGCGCCACGGTCTCGATGAAAAAGGACAACAAAAAAGGCATACATATTTACAGTTACAATGCAACTTGACCATTAAAGTTAAAAATTTAAACAAAAAAAATAAAAATGGTTATAAGAAAATGTATCTAATCATTCTCATTTATGACACACACATACGAATAATAATATTTGTATCACACCGACATACGGAATAAAATGCATAATAGTTTCCTTTATTAGACTGTAAAATGAACGTAAATTCAATTTTATAGTTACTTCTGAACACTTGGAGATAACGGTTGTTATGTTTTGTGGCCATAACGTGAAGAGAAAATACCAGAAATTGTCACCGACACAACTCCCTGAAATACATTCAAGTCATCAAAATTATGAAGTAAGCATATTCTTTTTGGTTTGCTATTTGCTTTACGTCGCACCGACACAGATAGGTCTTATGGCGACGATGGGATAGGGAAGGCCTAGGAGTGGGAAGGAAGTGGCCGTGGCCTTAATTAAGGTACAGCCCCAGCATTTGCCTGGTGTGAAAATGGGAAACCACGGAAAACCATCTTCAGGGCTGCTGACAGTGGGATACGAAACCACTAAATCCCGGATGCAAGCTCTCAGCTGTGCGGCCCTAACCGCACAAGCAACTCGCCCAGTCAGTAAGAATGAATATAAATGCACTGTTTTACGCGAAACTACCACATACAAAACAGATCAATATGTATCATACATTATTACGACTTTAACAGGGGAAAAAAGCACAGAACCACAAGAAAAAACACGCGGCCTACAACACCAATGAAACTAGGCACAGAAAGATGTTAACAGCACGCGGACCACATAACAACAAACTCATTCTTTCGTCCCGCAGCATATCTCTGTTGAAGAGAAGTCATATATTTATTTGTATGTGTGTTCTAAAATTCTTGTTCTGTTCAACAGTTGTCACTGAAGATTTTGATGCTTTGGTGTACAGCGATAAATCACGACATGACTTGTACTGATGCAGAAATTCGCTATGTTTTACATCTGTGTTTGGTTTTGTTATTTAGCTTTTGTTTCTTAAGCGTATTTTATTTTTGCCACGATTTTAACACTTTTTACAAGCACATTTAATTGTTACCATTCTTTTCGGGGGGCGATATGAAGGCATAGTAGAACGCGGCGGTGCCTGGGCAAACTTATTAGATGCAATTAACTGCATCGCCCACCCCGAACATATATGTTGGTGTACCGGGCGAGTTGGCCATGCGGTTAGGAGGACGCAGCTGTGAGCTTGAAACCGGGAGATAGTGGGTTCGAACCCCATTGTCGGCAGCCCTGATTTCCCAATTTCACACCAGGCAAATGCTGGGGCTGTACGTTAATTAAGGCCACGGCCGCTTCCTTCCCACTCCTAACCCTTTCCTATCCCACCGTCGCCATAAGACCTATCTGTGTCGTTATGACGTAAAACAAATTGTTAAAAAAAATGTTGCTGTTAAAACCTAAATAAGCCGCCCCCCACCCCCCTTTACAACCCCTATACCTTAGATTTAAAAGAGATTTCCAGCTTAGTTTCTTCCTTATTTTATTTTGAACTTAAGTACCGAGTTTCACCAATATGTATGTGTATGTGCCAACGTTTCCCCGTGATGCTGTTGAGCAGAGCCCTTCGATATGCCAACCTTATTGTCATAAAAGCAATACTGTTTTCTTAACATGGAATGATCTAGTATGTATATATATATATTTTTTTTTTTTTTTTTTTTGCTAGTTGCTTTACGTCGCACCGACACAGACAGGTCTTATGGCGACGATGGGACAGGGAAGGGCTAGGAGTGGGAAGGAAGCGGCCGTGGCCTTAATTAAGGTACAACCCCAGCATTTGCCTGGTGTGAAAATGGGAAACCACGGAAAACCATTTTCAGGGCTGCCGACAGTGGGGTTCGACCCTACTATCTCCCGAATACTGGATACTGGCCGCACTTAAGCGACTGCAGCTATCGAGCTCGGTAGTATAATATCTAAACCAGTTAGCAATGCTTACGTTGAGCGCGTATTCTCTCTGATGTCCAATGTGTGGACTGACACGCGCAATAAATTAAACATAAATTTAGTTAAGGTAGAATTTTTTTTTTTTTTTGCTATTTGCTTTACGTCGCACCGACACAGATATGTCTTCTGGCGACGATGGGATAGAAAAGGTCTAGGAATTGGAAGGAAACGGCCGTGGCCTTAATTAAGGTACAGCCCCGGCATTTGCCTGGTGTGAAAATGGGAAACCACGGAAAACCATCTTCAAGGCTGCCGACAGTGGGGCTCGAACCCACTATCTCCCGATTACTGGATACTGGCCGCACTTAAGCGACTGCAGCTATCGAGCTCGGTAAGGCAGAATGATAGACAAAATTAAATTTGAAGGTTGCATATCAGCAATTTGCAGAATGTCTAGCCAATGATAACCAAACATACCTGTTAAAATGTTATCACCCGGCAAGTTGGCCGTAAGGTTAGAGGCGCGCGGCTGTGAGTTTGCATCCGGGAGATAGTGGGTTAGAATCCCACTGTCGGCAGCCCTGAAAATGGTTTTCCGTTGTTTCCCATTTTCGCACCAGGCAAATGCTGGGACTGTACCTTAATTAAGGCTATGGTCGCTTCCTTTCAACTCCTAGGCTTTTCCTCTTCCATCATCGCCATAAGACCTATCTGTGTCGGTGCGACGTAAAGCCACTAAAAAAAAAAAAGTTATCAAAATAATTATAAATATACCGTAGTTTTAAGTTTAAAAAGAAACGCTAAATAGGCAATTTATTGGTCACTGTCAATAATTTTGCAATAAAACCAAACAAAACCCTATGGCACTACAGCCCTTGAAGGGCCTTGGGCTACCAAGAAACCGCTGCTCAGCCCGAAGGCCTGCAGATTACGAGGTGTCATGTGCTCAGCACGACGAATCCTCTCGGCTGTTATTCTTGGCTTTCTAGACCGGGGCAGCTATCTCACCGTCAGATAGCTCCTCAATTCTAATCACGTAGACTGAGTGGGAATCGAACCCGGGGCCTCCGGGTAAGAGGCAGGCACGCTACTCCTACACCACGGGGCCGGCATAATTTTGCAATAGTAAATATAAATATATTGAGATTCTGAGTAATGTGTATCCAACATTTCTCCCGTTGCTCTACGGGGTCGGGTATGAACCGAGATGAAACTTCGCAGCGACTTTTTACGACCGGATTCCGTTCCTAACGTCAACCTCATCAGAGGAATTGATGTGATGAAATGAATGACGTGATATATGATACAGTAGTAGGAAGGGAGAAGGTGAAACCCCATGTCGGCACATTTTTCCTGCTTTCTTATAATTGGTGCCGAATATAATGTATAATTGACTCCTGTCGAATAGCACAGACGGGTCTGCTCAAAGCTTTACGTCTCCATTCGACGGGCGAATCACCATCGACAGCGTCATATGCCATCACTCTAAATCAGAGCCTCTCAAACGCTCAAAATCTTACGCGTGCATATCGAGGCGTAGAAACTCCGTGCACTGTGCATCGTTCCGTCTCGGCTCAACTCGGCTTGACTCGGATGGTGTAGTGCGCTGAGAGCGACGAAGCTTCGGTGATAGACGGCTTGTTTATCAGTGAAATAGATAAGCGCAGGACAACAACATAATAATGTTTTTTAATATATTTTTTATGGTCAACATAGTATATTACAATACATATAATTCAAATACAATATACTTCAAACGAGAAGATTGCTAAACAACAAACACACACCTTTTGTGAGTCAATGACTAACTGGAGTATTATATGCCAGCGAACACAATATACTATACAATAAGTGAATAAAGGAGCGAGAATTTACATCAGATACACATTCCCTGCCTACAACAATACACACCAACCAACCAGCGTCACAGTAATCGGAGCTAAAGAAGTAAAAAAAATAACACAAGTTGACCCATATAACGCGTGCACCACTGTGTACGTTCGCGTAGGAAACGACACTCTTGTGACAGAGAGAGAAGATTTAGTAGTTACACCATTTACACAGTTGCATAGTTAGATGACTGCTACCAGTTTATTAATAAAGTCTCCAATATAGAGCTTCTTCTGGGGGGACGCGAGGGCTTTGTATACACTAACACTGATGTCTGCGAAGAGCTCATGTTTGGTGTAGGGTCTTTTGGCTTGTAACCCACAATGTACATAAGGGCCTAAGAGGAGCACTACAGTATTATTTAACTGAACCGGTCGCAAGCTAAAGGTAGGTCGAATTGTCCACTCAGAGGCAATATAGATCTTGGGCTGATTTATGATGGAATGTAGTTTCACTTTAAATTCACTCCACACTTGTTGGGTGACGTCACATTCCGTCAGTCTATGTTGGATTGTATCCCTAGGAGCTCGGCAAAATCCACAGGCGGCGTTGTCCTGCATATGGATGCGATGGAGGTTGCTATTTGTAGAAATGATATCATGAACTACCTTATACCACGTATCACATATTATCTGAGGGAGAATGTGATTTGAGATGTTCCGCCAGACGCGGTTCCAGTTTATTAACATCGCTGTCCGAACTATTTTCGGGGCTTGATATTGCTGTGTATGCTCATATGTATAAAGTTTCTTCGTTGTTATGTCTGGAGAGAGGAGGAGACTACGAGGAACGCAGCTCATCTCACATCGCATATATCGTGCATGTGGCGCGTGGTGGTGGACATCGTAAAATGCTGGCGGGTTCTTAATCTCTTCCGGGTTACACATTCCCAGTAAAAAATTGCCGGATCTGCGGTTGTCTGCTGCTTGCATCATTCTGAGATTCCGTAACAAGAAGAGCACTTTACTTTTAAGCTGTACATCAATAAGACCAATACCTCCTTCAGATTTAGCGAGCATGAGTGTAGGTCGTGCGACGCGGAAAAGTGATCCTTGCCAGATATACCAGCCTACTGCTGAAACTATACGGATGCCAACTACTCTTGGCATTGGTAAAATTTGGCTTAGATACCAGATTTTGCTTAGACCATACATATTGACATATTGCACTCGTTGTTGTAACACCACGAATTTATATTTAACTTGGTGCAGTATACTTTTCACCGATGCAAGGGCAAGGGACCAATTTTTTTTTTTATCATCTGATGTATGCTATTACAGAACTGGATGCCGAGTATCTTAATCTCATCAGTTACCTGCATCCATGAGGGAACAATTTCGGAAGTCCTGCTTCGATACCCTATCCGCATAGTTTTAGTTTTTTGGAAGTTGAGATGTGCACCGGAATAGTGTCCATAAGTGTCAAGCTCGGTGAAAAGACGCTGGTAGTCAGCATTGCGATCCAGAATTAATGTGACATCGTCAGCGTAGACAAAGACATCGATCATACCAGGGGGGAAGGTACGTAATACATTGACAATAAAGGGTTCCAAGGATAGCACAAAAAGCATCATCGATAAGGGACAAGCTTGCCGTACTCCTCGTGTAATTTTGATAGGGTTTGAAAGGTAACCGTTCACAGTTATTTTAGAAGAGCCGCCAGTCAGTATCTTAGCCATCAGAGTGGTAAAAGGCATAGTGAAACCTAATGCTTTAAACAATTCGATCAAATAACCATGGGTAACTATCAAATGCGTGATCAAAGTCCAAAGAGAGCAGCTGTCGCCGTTGCTTCTCTACGAGTGACTTACTAATCATATCGCGAATGGCACAGACAGTGTTCAAAATACTTCTTCCCTGAACAGCTCTTGACTGTTGGCTGGAGGTTACGTCTGCTAAGAAATTGTTGAGCCGTTGTTTCAAGCAGCGAGTAAGTAACTTATAATCAAAGTTGAGGAGTGTGAGAGGTCTAAAGTCGGCTGGGGTCGTTGGTTTCCCTTTCTTTGGAATTAGAACTATTTGACCTTCCTTCATCTTTGTAATGTTCCTGTCAGGTTGCAGGGCGTTATTTAGTATCAGCACAAGTTCGGCTTTGATGATGGGCCATAGCTGTACATAGAACTCCTTCCCCAGTCCATCTATTCCTGGTGATTTATGGGATGCGCTCTGCTTGATTGCTTGATATATTTCGTCTTCCGTTAACTCAGCCGTCAGACTGTCTTGTTCACGGTGCTGAATCCTTCCACGAATTCCATCGAAAAACTTGTGTCGGTGATCAAGATGGGTTACCTCGCCTTCTCCGTACAAGTCTTGAAAGAAGTTTTCAAGTGTTGCTTGTATTCGTGGGTGGTCTTGAACAATTTGGCCGTCCTGGGTAGTAAGCTGATGAATATATTTCTGTCGCCCCCTGCGACATTCTCGAAGGAAGTGATATATGGAAGGAGCCTCTTCGCTGTTATAATGGTTGTCTCGAGCGCGAATTTTCAAACCTTCTTGGTATCGCCTGTGCAGTGCCAATAGCTGGGCTCGTACCTGCTTAATGCGCTGGTACGTTCGCGGGTTGGTAGGATCTGCAGTATAGAGCTGCCGTAAACATCTGTAATAAAAGTCCGTAGTCTGGTTGAGTAGCCGTCGACGTTGGGAACTGTAGGCCTTCAATAACCCTATTGTTCGAGGTTTAGCATATAACAACCACCAATCTAATATATCTCGATATTGGTGTATATGTCGTTTCCATCTTTCCCATTCAGTGGAGAAGCGGTCCTGTAACTTCTCTTCACGCAAAATATTGCAGTTTAATTTTCATGTACCCCTTCCACGTGCCGGCCCCATAGCCGGCTGTCTGACCTTACAAATATAAGCACAGTGATTCGAAAATTCCACCGGGCATAAATCAACTTCACGTAGCTCGTCTTGTAACTGTGTACTTATGTAAATGCGGTCCAAGCGAGATGCTCCCGTGTTGTAAAAATATGTGTAGCCAGGGCTGTGGTGTTTCTTCAGTTCCCACGTATCTTTCAATTGTAAACCTTGTATCAGCGCAGCTAACGCAGGGCAGCCCTGAAAGTTACCTGTTTGGTCTTTAGGCGAAAGTACTGCATTAAAATCGCCTCCAAGGATCATGTTACCCTTAAATTGTTGAAGAAGGGGTAATATTTCTGTCGTAAAAAAGGTCCTTCGTTCGAGTCTTGCGTTCGAGCCCGATGGTGCATAAATATTTACTATTAATAGATCGTTAATACGAATACTAATTCCGCGAGAGTTTAGAAGCAGAACTGTATCGGTGTATTGGATGTGGTCTTTGATGTATATAGCAGTACCATGTTTGTCTTCGTTAACATTTAAGATTTCCTCATATCCAGGTATTGATTGCAGTTCCTCCGTAGCTACTTCTTGAAGAAGGGCAATATCAACATCCTGGTCACGCAGAAGTTGCCGGAACAGAAGTTGCTTACAAGGAGCCTGGATACAGTTTATGTTAAAAGATAATATCGTGTAAGTCAGCAGCATGATCCTGAGGGGGACCATTGTATGTCGTCTTCCTAGTAATTATGGGAAGAAAAGTGGCGAGTATTCATCGCAGTCTTGGACCGTTGTGTTTAATGTTTACTAGCTGGCGTCCCATTCAGTAGTGTTGCCTTCATTGTATAGGTTGATAGCCTCAGCATTCGAGGTGACATTCCTGATAGGGCAAAAGAACAGAGGGGTGAGCGGGGGGGGGGGGTGTCAGGGAGAAACTATCTTCTTTCTGCAATTCTACTCCCGTGTAGACGCGGATCTCTTGTCGTGTAGGGCTTGTGGGTTTCTTCCCGCGAGTGTCGTTGTGTTTTCAATTTTGGTGTGATTTTCGCCATGGCGGCGTCTTTTAGTGGTGGTTCATCGACCTGTTTGCTTGCTGGGGTCCCTGACCCCGTGTGTTGAGTTTCTATAAGGGTAGAGGTATCGTCTTCTGTTTCTGCAACCCACTGCATGCTAGTGGTCACTGGATCGGGAGTGGGGTTCTGATTCGTGGGTGGGACATTTATGTCCCCCTCCCCAGCTGTCTCTAGTACCGTAGCAGGCAATACACTCTCCACGTCATTGTTGGTAGTTGCGCTGCTAGTTCCTTCTGGAATGTTGTTTATAATCAAGCTGTCTGTTCCTACAAGGCTGTCTATCTGTGGCTGAGTATTGGCAGATGTTTGGTATTGCTCATGTGTGTCCAGCTTTGACTGTTGTGGTTGTGGCTGTGTACATATTGCAGTTGGGGAGTCGACTCGGCTGACTGGTGTCTGCGAGACGTGAGGTGAGTCATCCGTTTGTTGTTGTTCTGCAACTTGTGGTTGGACCGGGACCGGGTTTTCTACGTGTGTGGTACTTGTGGACATCCGCTCTGACTCTAGTACAGCCAGGGAGTCACTGTGACATTCATTATCGGCAACTATCTCACTAAGGAGTCCAGGCCCCGATTTATTTTCTTTCTCTCCGCGCCGTATGGGACAGTCCTGTCGAAAATGATCTGTAGCATTACAGAAAAAGCAGGATTTCGGTTGCCCTTCATAAACTACCTGCGCCCTGTATCCCTCTATAGATACAATGGGGGGTATGGCAGTTTTTAACTCTATGCGCATGGCCCTAATTCCACTGTATATATTATAAATATAGGTGGAGGACCACCTCTCATTCCGGATTTCTCTTACTTTGCCATACTTGCTAAAGAAAGACATTATTCTTTCATTTGGCATTTCTATGGGGAGGTTCATTATTCTCACTAATTTGCTATCCACGTCTGCACATGTTATCACCACATCAGATATAGAGCCATTAAATTTTCGTACCTGTGAGTGTCCATTGGTCGTGAGTAGGATCTTCTCCATTAACAGTTTACTGGTTAACTTGATGTAGACTGCCGTTTCCAAATTGTCAAGTTGTATGGCCTCCAGTTGGTCGACATTCAACTTTAAAGTTTGCTGTATCCACTCGTGTATTTTCGCAGGGCCGGGTTTATTTGCCTTGTCAGGGAAAGCACATTTAATTGTATTTTTCCGGATGCCGTTGGTTGCCATTTTCACTTTACGTAATTACACTATAGAATAATAGAACACTACACGTCACACGCAATGAGGCAGAGTCCCGCGAACCGCCTCCTGCCACAGCTCAAGCCGGACTATGGGGCGACCTGTTTCAAAGAAAGCAAAGACTTCCGAAAGTCCATTTCAATCGAACTGGGAACTTCCGTATTTCTTTGCCAGTTGTGACGATAAAGCCAAATGCTTAATCCGTGGGACAGTAATTATGTGATAAGTTAATCAAAAAGATTTTCCAATACAAAGGCTTAGCTCAAATTCTACGAGAATTAGTCGAAGGAAGATTTTCCTAAGCTGCATCGAGAAGCAGCTAAGATTATTTCTATATTTAGTTCCACATGCATATGTGAAAGGTATTTTCTCCTGTTTTGACTTGTACGAAAACTAGATTGTGTGCGAGTAGGCTTATTTCTGATTGTAATTTAAAGAAGGCTCTCAAATTGCTGTCAGCCGGTCCCTTGTTCCAGGCATAACTGGTATCATTGCAAAGATAAAGGAAAAGAAGAGCTAGAGAAGATAAATTGTCTGCTCAAACCAAATTGTAAGAAGAGTGTTTTAACACCGGTAACGTTGTCCCATACAACAGTGTCCCCACTCACCGCACATAAACATCCGCAGTGAGGGGTGGATCATCGGGGAAGGTGAAGACAGGCCGAACGGGTGAGACAGGTGTAGGGGAAGTGGAGTGGGAGTTTGCACTCCGGTCAACCTAGTGAAGTCGTCTCCTGCACCTTGCGCCCGTGCACTGCACGGCGCATGCACCCTGAGAGGCCCTGCTCTAAATGAACACTGCAAACTAGCTTTTGGAAATTGTGTACCAGCACCTGTTCTACCCTGCCGGCCACCATTCTGATGATGAAAATATTTCGGCCAACGGGACTCGAGCCGGTTAACCACGGTGTCAGACCGTTTAGACTTTAATGCATTTAACGATCATGGCCACCAAGCGAACTGAGATTGTGAACAACAAAACTTCTATTATTTCCTAAGGGTTAAGCTTAGATGAAAGGTGGTTCCCCTTCACGAGCATGATATCAACAGTCACGTAGAACAACACCCTTGCTTTAGTATTCAGATCTGTAAACAAGACAGCACGCCAATGGATATAACGTCGAGCTTGAACAAGATAAGTTCCTTCACTCTGAGCATTAACTGGATAAAAAATGCATCGTGTTAGACGTAAGTTACAAGAAGACAGCATTCTCTGTTCGCTCTGGAAACAATGAGAACTTCCATTAACTCGCCTGAAAAACAGTTGTCGCAGGTTCGCGCTCTGCGAGAGAGCTCATCAGGCAGAGCCCCTTACATACAGTCGCAGTCCACTTCTTATTCACGAACTGGTATGATTATCCAACCCCCCTTCCCTCCTCCATTTATCATTGTCTTGTTGAATTTCTTGCTACTAAAAAGGTAGAACCGGGCGAGTTGGCCGTGCGCGTAGAGGCGCGCGGCTGTGAGCTTGTATCCGGGAGATCGTGGGTTCGAGCCCCACTGTCGGCAGCCCTGGAGATGGTTTTCCGTGGTTTCCCATTTTCACACCAAGCAAATGCTGGGGCTGTACCTTAATTAAGGCCACGGCCGCTTCCTTCCAACTCCTAGGCCTTTCCCATCCCATCGTCGCCATAAGACCTATCTGTTTCGGTGCGACGTAAAGCAACTAGCAAAAAAAAAAAAAAAAGGTAGAGCCCCCGGTAGCTGTCGCTCAGATCTCAACGAGACTAAATGATTCGTGTTTCAGGTTTAAATTAAGACTCCTGCCCAGTTTTTCTCTACTATGAGCAACTGCCTTTGTGATGTACTGGCCGAATTATACTGATGGCGGAAACGCCATAAACTGATAGTTTGATTCGAGATGTGAACTGGTATTTTAACTAAGTTCACGTCAATGTATAAGCGGAATTACGCTCTTGCAAATTATAAATGTACAATTATATTGATCCACAAATGTTACCATGGGTCTGAAGAATAATGTGAAAATCTCTCATGATTTCGCCCTCGTCGTGAGACATGTGAGCTCGTACTTGTTGAATTTGGTTCGGTCGCATAGCATAAGATGTGTCAGTGGTGACTTGCCTCTCATAAAGGTTGTTCAGGGTGTCAGGGTTGAAAGAGTTGAGGAGTTGAAGAGATCTTCCTCATAGCAGAATTCCAAGGCTGAACAAGTTGGTTTCTGTTTACCCTCCGCATTTAAGTTCGCTGGTTGACGCTTGAATCCTGTTGAACCACTCTTCCACAACACTGGGAACCGCTTGACCCTTCAGGACTTTCTTCAGCCACGGCCGACTGGATCTCTCGCTGCACTCCTAGAGCGACGCATCAAGTCGGCCGTGCTTCAGCAACCAAAGACATGTTGTAATTGGAGAGCTCTTGTCTGTAACACCCCAGCGGAAACAGCGACGACTGTCCATTATTGTTGGCGGCGTGTTGACGTGTGTTACCGAGAAGCACAAGTGCACTTCGTGACAGTTTTCCTGACCAAAGCACCTTCTTTGCACAATAATTGAATCATACCACGTTGTATTCGTTTGGACGTAACCATCAAACACGAATGTCGCTTCAACTTTTGACATAAATATGTCTTATGGCCGGGGGTCATCCGAAACTTTGTGTAACGTAACGCGACAAAATGTGTGACGGAAGTGTAACCATAGCAACCGCGCATGCAGTGATGTAAGGTATGGATGGATGGTCAGGCAACGTTACCTAGCAACCGCGCATGCAGTGATGTAAGGTATGGATGGATGGTCAGGCAACGTTTCCTAGCAACCGCGCATGCAGTGATGTAAGGTATGGATGGATGGTCAGGCAACGTTACCTAGCAACCGCGCATGCAGTGATGTAAGGTATGGATGGATGGTCAGGCAACGTTTACCTAGCAACCGTGCAGGCTATGTCTTATGGCTGTTTACCATCTGAAATTAGCAGCCGTTTATGAACGGCCATGACTGGAAGATATATTTATGATCATTTGATGACGTTTGGGTTTGGGCAGGTACTTCCACTGCCTTCGTGACTCACAGGCAATTTCAACATTCGCACTGAAGTCCTTAGTATTGAAATATTTTATAAGTGACCCTTTCAAGCTATTATTTTGCTTTTCTGACTCAACTTTCCCTTTCCTCTTTTCTTTTAAGTGCGCCAGATTGATACTTTCTACCCGTATCTCAATCTCGACCCGATATGATGAAGAAGTAATATGTTACTAACGCAACTTTGTCCTCTTCGAATAAACGAACTGTACTGCAGTTAAAATATGCTTAGTTACCCAGTGCAGTGCCTTCTCACGATTTCAAAGGAATCCGCGACTCACTCTCAACAGATTCTGGTGACTTGTGAGAACAGACAAAGAGCTAATGAACGGTGTGGCTGTAGACACGAGCCAACTGTTGATTTGTCACACGAAGTAGGGTGTTGCGACTGACGTAGATCAGTTAACGCAAGTAGGACGATAAGAGGGAAAATTTTGCGTACTGTCTTATCTTCCATTCGTCTTTTAATGCAATCATTGTGAGGGGCTGCATTTCTTAGTTCGTTTTATTTGTTCATCTTTTATTTTACTTTTTACAATCCGCGAAGCGCGGGCTCCTGTCCGTCGCCCACCTCGCTCGCCCCTTGCTAAGCAAGGCTAAGCAGTTACAACCTCCAAAACCCGAAGTGTGCATGAAACAGGTGACCAGTAATAAAAACAGATCTTATATTATTGATATTCTCTATAGGTTAACAACCGGCAATTCAAAGTGGAAGCGGAGTTGTCAGTTTTCTTTTTGGAGTGCAGTGTTTATTTGTTTCAAGTTGCTACTCACTTCATATTTATTTTATGATTTGATCAATTGAGTTTCACGACATGAGTTCCTTACTACCCTAATCACTAACATAGAACCTCTGAAATATGCAATAACATTACAACAAACTATCGCAACCTAGTGCGTCACTCCACGCGGAGTTGACAAGAAACTATTATCCAGATTTGATGATCTGGTGTTACCTATTATATTTCTCTAAACGTTACAATGCGGTACGCCTTGCCTTGTGCCGCGCCTATGACACTTTCAGTGTGTGTGTGTGTGTGTGTGTGTGTGTGTGTGTGTGTGTGTGTGTGTGTGTGTGTGTGTGTGTGTGTGTGTGTGTGTGTGTGTGTGTGTGTGTGTGTGTGTGTGTGTGTGTGTGTGTGTGTGTGTGTGTCAGACCAACCACTTGTGTACAGGCATTGCAATCCATTCACATTTTTTTTTTCAGAATTGCTGGTGCCACCTCAGGACGAGAATTCTCCAGACCCGCTAGAAGTTGCCGGTCTCTTCGAGGGTGATATTGCGGGAGTGAATGCGTCAGACATCATAAAGGTACAATAATGAACACATATCGGTCCTCATGTCGCTCACAAATACCAGTGCTTCATTACCAATGATTAATTCAAACCATTTTCCCACGGGGAAAAGTCGTTTGATTCATCTCAGTAGGTTCTATGCGTATACAGCAAAAATAAATCAAATAGCGAACATTTGAGGAAATTGTGGTGCGCAGAAATGCAAAAAATGTCTTTCTTTCGTTGAATGCCAAGACAAATTGTATGAAAATTATAGGAAACGCATTAGAGAGAAATGAAATGAAATGTCGTATGGCTTTTAGTGCCGGGATATCCTAGGATGGGTTCGGCTCGCCAGGTGCAGGTCTTGTATTTGACTCCCGTAGGCGACCTGCGCGTCGTGATGAGGATAAAATGATGATGAAGACAACACATACACCCGGCCCCCGTGCCATTGGAATTAACCAATTAAGGTTAAAATCCCCGACCCGGCCGGGAATCGAACCCGGGGCCCTCTGAACCGAAGGCCAGGACGCTGACCGTTCAGCCAACGAGTCGGACATTAGAGAGAATAATCGGGTTATCAGAATTCCAAAAAGTCCAAAATCACCGTCTAAAGACTTACCGGGAGTTTTAAGGAGGGAGATATACCGTTATCCGTTCTACTGTAGAAAGTCAAGTAGAACGGCCGAGATGATTCGTCATACTGACCACACGGCACCTCACAGTCTTCAGGCCTTCGGGCTGAGCAGAAGTCGCTTCGTAGGCCATGGCCATCCGGGGCTGTTGTGCCACGGGTTTGGCTTGATTTGGTTTGGTTTGGTTCGATTTAGGTACCCCGCTATTGTTTACAATTTTCAGTTTAGCCCTTTTCTTTACAGAATAGCTTTTCCTCTTTCATCTGGTGAAACATATTTTAATTATTCCCACCACTACAAAAGATATGTTTGTAAATGCCCATGCATGTCACTTGATACGTCTCACTCTGTCACATGTTTGTGCTTATTGTATGTAACACTCATTTTTACAAATTGCCTTCATGATAGTGTAAACACTATTGAAAATATTTTTCATGAAATTTTGCATGGTGGTATAAATTTTACTTATATGAAATACATGCTCTAAGCTCTTTTCTTTAACACAAGTAATTTAAATTTTAAAAATAATTAGCGATGCAAATATTAGAAAAATTTGTATGAAAGACAATGAATGATCTTCTGAAAGAAGAACGTAGTAATTCCACAGGACCAGATTTTGGAGTACATTGACTAGGCTGCAGCCTAGGAGGCCCGCACAACAATGGGATACCGGATACGCATCCCACATAGAAATTAAAAAAGTAAGAGCTTAGAAAATGGCATTTTAAGAAAGATATATTTTGAGGACATAGTTAGCTCATTTTCTAATAAGAAGTGGAGTAAAATCTCTTTAAACCAGGGCATGTAAAAGTCTGAAATCAATACAGGATTTTTAAAGCTTAATCTTACCGGGCGAGTTGGCCGTGAGGTTAGGGGCGCTCAGCTGTGAGCTCGCATCCGGGAGATGGTAGATTCGAATCCCACTGTCGGCAGCCCTGAAGATGGTTTTCCGTGGTTTTTCACACCAGGCAAATTCTGGGGCTGTACCTTAATTAAGGCCACGGCTGCTTCCTTCCCATTCCTATGCCTTTCCTGTCCCATCGTCGCCATAAGACCTATCTGTGTCGGTGCGTCGTAAAGCCAATAGCAAAAAAACAGCTTACTCTTGAGTATCACATTATGTATATCAGGAAGTTTCAATCAATATTACATGTAAAAAGTAAAATTTCCCCCTTGTTCTAATAAAAAATTCTTCTTCTATATGATTCTTATGCGGGGGTAAGTACACAGACAAAAAAATACTGTACCAACCTAAACTGTTTGATAAACTGTTCATAATTAATTTAAATATTCATGAACTGTGCAGGGAACTGATGTCAAAAATTTTAGCGCTCATATTTCAAACTAATTGCCTTAATTTGTTTAGCAATACAGTTTATTTGGTACAAGGCTCTGATGTCCTTGTTAAAAGTCATTCAATCATTTAAACAAAAGAATTATGTATGTATTCTATGAATTGTACAGGGCGAGCCCCACAAGGGTTGCCGTGCTTCCTGCATGCCGTGTGTCGGTAAACGAGAGCACGGTCGCCGTCCTACAGTTCTTATACGCCCGTAGAAAACCCAAAAATTTCAAAGAATGAATAATCAGATTGAAAAACATATAAAAGACAATAAACCTACCCCATTATAGTTAGAATGACCAACAGTCCCGCATTTTATGGTATTTTATAAATGTCCAGCGGGAGACGTCATTTGTCCCGCATGGGACCGATGACCTTCGATGTTAGGTCCCTTAAAACAACAAGCATCATCATCATCATCATCATTTGTCCCGCAATTGTTTCGTTTTCTACCTTAACGAATTATCTTGTTATTGTCATCGGTACGAATTTTCCCAATACCCAACTGTTCTGCCATCTAGCTTCAACTGAACATAGCATAACCGTTGCCAACAGTATGATCTTTGAAAGTGCAAAGAAGCATGTTATATCATCTTTGGTGAAGCGTTCCGGATGTAACTTCCGTCTTCCGAGTTACCGTCAGTCCATGGCGTGACGTGTGTGGCCATTCTGTAGCACGAAGAGCATCAACATAGACGTGATGTGTAAAGTGGGGTTTAATTATGAGTTATAAATTTCATTTATGTTCCGTATTGAAGTGCTATTATAAAAAATAAATTGACAAGAGGGTCCACCTTTTCAATACAATATATCAAGTAAATAATATTAGATCAGTCTTATTTAGCCTACTTGACATATTGTATTGAAAAGATGGACCCTCTTGTCAATTTATTTCTTAAAGTGGTGTTTGTCTTTAAGTTTTTATGATTTTTGAAATGGATTGTTTCGGATAGCGATGACTGTACTTCTATTTCGTCACAAAAATGAAAGCCATCATTTAAACCCGAGAAGGCAAAAGAGGAAAAAATAAACGCGTATGAGCATATAAGGCAAAGTGGGAAATCAACGCGCTATACGTATCTCCTGATCGAAGTAAGGTCCACAAGGCATTTTGTAAACTTTGCAAGAAGACGTTCAGTGTTTTTCGTGGATGGAGGATCTTCAACCCACAGACTGGAAAAGAAATTGTAAAGATGAGCGAAATGTTTTTTTTTCTATTTTATTACTTCAGTAAGAGTACTCTTGATCAAAAAAGAGGGAAAGTCGCTGCACAATACTTTTGAAAATGTTACCATTTTTTTGTCGTTTTAAAATTACAAATAAAAATTAGTTGCCCCCCAAAATTGTGGAATGTCTCCCTGTTTTTACTATCTTGTCCATTCCTTCTTCAACAGCTGGTCGCTCTAATTACATTAAATGTTTAAAATGCTCTCCTTCATCCTGTAAACTAGCGTTGTGGCGTGTGATGATATTCCGGTTCACTCACTACAATTAAATATTCAAATTTTCGGTGCGAATTTCATTTAAAAATCTACAGTACAACACTTAATTGAGAATCCTTGAAACACACTAAACTGATCAATTACTGCTGTATAAGAAGCAATCACGCTGTACGCTGTGCACAAGCTTATCACAGATCAGCTTAGACCATGACAACGCTGGGTCGGGCGGTTGTTGCATCATGCACTCGTTCAGACACGCCACACGGAGTAACCGGCAACTCGACTGAGGCTCGCACTGTGCTATTTGTAGCGAAAACTTCAATTAGATGCAAACATTAATATTTAGAGTTGATTTTTTTAAATGCAGCTTACTAGGCTATTTACAAATCTGAATATTATGTCATCATCATCATCATCATCATCATGCGTTCCACCCACAAGCAGGTTTTCACACGGCAGTTCTCCTTCATCTCCTGTCTTCACATTCTTGTAAGTTCCTCATTCGTTGATGTCATCTAACATCCTGTACCTTCTCCTTCCTCTCAGTCTCCTTCCGCAAACTAATTCTTCCAGTGCTTCCGTTAACAAACACTCCCGTCTCAATAAGATGTGAGGAACACCATGGTCTGTGTTACCTGTGATTAGTACTATTATGTGGAGTCGGTGACCTGGATTTTGGACCCCTTTGGAATACAAGCATCATTACAGAAAATAAGGCATTGTGGACTGGATCCACTGATTGTTTTGTATTCATGGTCACTTTTCATCATCGTTCTTTTTAGATTCTACTCAGTGAATATATTGTGAAGCTCGAATTATCGTTTCATTTCATTGCAGCTCGTATCTTAGGGATCGATGACCTGGCTGTTAGACCCTTCAAACAACAAACATCATCTTCTCACCAACTCTTTCCAACACGTTTTCATTTCTCACTCTTTCCACCCAGCTTATTCTCTCCACGTCCACATTTCAAACGCCTCTAGCTTTTTCATCTTCCCTTCTCAACGTCCACAACTCTTATAATGCCACACTCCAAATAAAGTACTTACCGAGTTTCTTTCTGAAACCTTTATCTAATTTGCCGCATAATAATGTCCTCTTCCTATTGAACGCTTCCTTCGCAATAGCAATGCGAGTTTTCACCTCCTAATAGCATCTCATGTCTTCATTTATTTTACTAGCGAGATATGTGAAAGCAACAACAACTTGCTTTACGTCGCACCGACACAGATAGGTCTTATGATGACGATGGGATGGGAAAGGCCTAGGAGTGAGAAGAAATCGGCCGTGGCCTTAATTAAGGTACAGCCCCAGCATTTGTCTGGTGTGAAAATGTGAAATGACGGAAAACCATCTTCAGGGCTGCCAACAGTAGGGCTCCAACCCACTATCTCCCGGATACACGCCCGGTATATTTGAAAGCTCTTGTACTTGACTGATATTAACTTGTTCTATCTTGATATTTGCCAGTTTTCCTTTACTGATCACCATACTCTTTGTTTTTGACGTATTGATTCTCATCACATACTCCTCGCAAGCTTCGTTCATATCATTTAGCATTTTATTTAAAGAACTTTCGCTTTCTGCTAATAATTACAGTATTTCAAATGAATGTTAATAAATGTATAAGTTAAACATGCAAAATGCTTTTCAAGCAACATTTGAAGTTTCTGACCTATAAAAATGCGAATGTTACTAAATTTAGAAGGTACCTGAAGATGTTTCTTCAAATGGCGTTGTTTTAAGCCCCCTTTGTCACTCGATATAATTGCTGAAAGCAAACCAAGCCTGTTTATTGGAAGCAGTCCAAAAGTTAATCAATCATTTTTTGGCATACAAATTAAGCACTGTGCTTTTCTTTGCCCGGAATACATCATGACATACTGTCAATAAAGCTCACTCCATGAAACAATATCCCACCGGCACTATGCAAGTAACTAATCGCAATACACAGCTACTAAACACATGTTGGCTAAACTTCCCGTTTCCATGTCAAGGATGATAGTCGTCTAAATGTCGCCCTCTAATTCGTACTTAAGAAATTATCGGTAAAGGGGTGGGCCGATTCTCGCAGGGCTCGATAAGTGTGATTCTTAAATATTTATCTACTATAGTTCAGAAGATACAACTTAGGTCACTTCCTGCCGCTACACTGGTTTGAACGCAAGGCATTGCCTTGAGGACACATATCACAGCTGCGGATCCTAGGCGCTGTCGACACGTGATAGGTGACTTTAAGGCTATGCCGTGCGTTCAAATTAGTATAGCGGTGGGAAGTGACTTAAGTTTTATCTTCTAAAATATAGGAGGGTTCTACAGGGTAACCAAAACACTTTAAGTCAGGAGCACGCAGACGACCCTGTTGTGCTGGTCGTTGCAAAAGAGTAGGGTGAGAGGGCGAGCCTTCGCCCGTAAGCATGTTACCATTCAAGTAAAACAGGACAAAAAATACAGATGCATCTAATTTTCAAAGAGGTTTTCAATTGTAGTATGGTTCACTTTTTCTAGTAGGCCTACGTCAGTTGTTAATAACATTTTCTTTCCAACGCGATCAGGCACCAAAATTCCCACAGTAATGTTTGCTACGAATCTGCCTCAAATATCTGTCGTCTGGTCCAGTGAAAACCGTATTTTCTGGTTGCGTACTGGGTCACTTATCTGGTTCAAAACATTACGATAGCAAAATCTTGATAATACTGTCTTAGAATCTTTTGAAGAAAAACTCGAAAATATTTATTTTCTACCTTGTTGATAGGGATTTTGGCATAAACAATATCAACATCATACACAAATAAAAGTTTTTTTTATTTTTCTTGATCTGATTTCTATGGTCCTCTTAGAAAAATTTTGAGAGATTTAATATTTTCTTTGTATCATTTTCTATTACATTGCTTTTGTAAAGAACCGAATTTTATCTCAACTTACATCTTTCCGACAAACTTAGCAAAATATAGTGTTGTCTCCTTACTGAATTCTCCTACAAGTTTGTACTGCAGTGAACCTTTGGTGCTCTGTGTTTTCGACGTGCCTCACCCTACTGTGTATCACACATCGACCTTATTTGTTTACTGTCTGGAACTTCAGTACGTCTTGCGAGCGCTCGCACTCAGGGAGAAGAGGGTAATGCACTTTGTTCCGAAACTATTTGTCCTCCCTCTGGTCATGACATCACTCTTCTCGGTAATGTAACTTCAATCAGGTAACAAGCAATTAAGTAATTAATTAATTAATTAATAGCACTGTTAGACTGAGCACATTCTAAATAAGCTTTACCAAACACTAAGTAATTGAAACATCATTCTCAAGGCTCTTATTTTTTATGCACATCAGTTTTATCATCTTCATTTACTCATGCATTAACAGTTGCTTCTAAGTGACCCATTATTCCAGAAACAATAGGAAAAGAAGTTACGTTCAAAATTGTTTCTTCGAAGAAGTGAGTTCAGATACTGTACGTCATTGTTTGAAGATTTTCATAGAAACGGGCTACACTCACTATGAAACTAGTTTTCATTATTTCCATGAGACTTGCCAACATCCTACTGAATGTGCTTACATACCAGTGTGGTATATTTGAAACAGCATGCACATCTGGTTACAAAATGAGCACTTACATTTACATTTAGCCCTGACAGACTGCGGCCCAAAGGACACACAAAACAAAGAAAACAGCGATGGACGGAAGCATGCTTACCACTGATATTGTCATCATAGCCACTTGACATCCTGTTTTACGTGGAATCACATGAATTGGTCGGCATTCGAACCACGGTCGCCTTGATGAAATCCCAGTGACTATGCCCCTCGGGTATTACCTTCCCTCAAGCAATACCCAATAATGGGACTTGTCACGCCTCTCAGCTACATACAGTATGGATATGCAGTCCATCCGAACAATTTTCGTTGTGTTCATTTTCCTATGCAAAACTATAAAGGAAAAAGAGCCGTAAATACGGTATACTGTAGGAGTGCGTAAATACGTCATGCAGACAAACATGCATATGGTGCGGTACGGTAAGGCGATCAGGCGTGATGAGTCTTAAGGAAATTAATGGATTGGATGATAATACCTCTTCAATCAAGTTCGTCAACTCATAAGTAACATTTTTCACAGTGTTGCACAACAGTACGTCACCTACGGTCCTGCCACTTGAATAAAAATAGCAAATGTAAATGTCTAATTGTATTAAGCTGTCAGATGCGCGGTATTGCTCGCGCAGCGACGATATGCGACATGAAGTCGTCTACCCCGTTCGACGCTGTAGATCGGGTGAAGTGGAGGGCAAGATGGTGAAAAGTGACCCTCTCAGCCTGACGAGAATTATGTCAAGGAAGAAAAATAACAAACAATTGCACCACTATTTTATTTCCGGCATTATACTTCTTAAAACATGAGCAGTGATTTTTCTAATTATTTTTTTTTATTATGAGAGATTGGAAGCCCTGTAGTAAACCTAGCAACATGATATTGACATAAATATGTCTTTTGGCTGGAGATCATCTGAAATTAGCGATTTAAAAAATGTGTGACGGGATGTTACCTATGGCTCATTCAACGTTAAGAAAACAGTATTGCTCTTACGGACCTACAACGAGTGAACATACCCCCCCTGAGACACCCATAATTTATCGTGATTAAGGGATAGTATACTGTACTTTTTAATGTATTATGAAAAAGAGATAAAAAGGATGAGGCATTTTTGCCGTGAGATATTAAAATAACTATATAATATTTTATTTTTTATAAATACATTCGTAGAGAGGAAGTACAATGGCGGGAACAGCCACCGCTTCATTGCCTCGCTTCATTTGCCTTCTATGTTGCTCTGATACAAACATCTGTGAACCGCGGTCAGATCACTTCTGTAGTTAAGTTCTTTATTGCATGTATGTTTTTAGGCTGTAAATCAGTGCGTACTTGTCTTGTGTGCCTATTTGTGTGATCTCTTTCTTTTAACATTAACACTGTGATTTCTTTTGTAGAGATGTCGTTTACGGTATTTATTTGTTGCGTGTGTTTTTCAGCCTTTATATCAGTGTAGATGCCTAATCGTATTCTTTTGAGTGAGTGTTATGTGATTAGCCTACGTGTGTGATTTCTTTCTTTAAACATTAATAGTGATCATAAATAGTGATTTATTTGCATTATGGTTGAGAACGTCCATAAAAATAAACAGGGAGAGGTACTGAGGAAGAACAAAAGCAAACTGTGCTTAACGTACTTAATTACCTTTCTCGAAAGAATCCAGATAAAAGTCTCAGCTGGGTGGTTAAAGAAAGTGCTGAAGCAACAGGCATTTCTGAGAGGACTGTTTATAAAGTGCGATCAGCAGCCACTACAGGACCTTTCGCTTCTCCGATTAAAACAAGAGAACGTAAAGCACCACGGAAAGACAGCAGGTCAGTCAAGTTCCATGATTTTGTTCGCAGTGGTTTAAGGCGTAAGGTGCACGAGTTTTTCCTTAAAAACCAACCTCCAACCTTGCAGCAAGTCCTACAGTCTGTGAAGAATGATAAAGACCTTCCCGAGTTCAAAAGAACAACTTTGTATCGTTTGTTGGGAGACATGGGTTTCCAGTACGAAAGGAAAGGAAATTCATCTCGTTTGACGGAAAGAGAGGACATTATATCTTGGCGTCACAAGTATCTGTCAACAGTTAAGAAATATCGAGACGAGGGAAGGAACATATTTTACACTGATGAGTCGTGGGTTAACACAGGGCACACTGTTGGGAAAGAATGGAAAGATAAGACCATTTCAACTCCACGGGATGCTTTTCTGTCAGAACTATCTTGCGGTCTGAAGTCACCTACAGGTCGTGGTCCACGGTTCGCGTTAGCTCATGCCGGTAACGAAAATGGGTTCGTGCCAGGGGTGAAGTACGTGTTTCAGTGCAAGAAGAATACCGCAGATGCTCACGACGAAATGGACGGTGATTGTTATGAAGAGTATTTTAAAGAACGTCTACTACCGAACATGCCGCCAAACTCTGTTATTGTTCTTGACAATGCCTCCTATCATAGCCGCAAGAAAGAAGCTCAGCCTACGAAGGCATGGAAAAAAGAGAACCTGCGGTCATGGCTTCGAGAACGTGGTGTAGTGTATGATGAGAACATGATGAAAACAGACTTGATGGCCCTCGTAAACAGTGTGCGATGGAAATACGATCGCCACAGAATCGATGAAATGGCAAGAGAAAGTGGTGTCACGGTTCTTCGTTTACCACCATACCATTGTGAGCTGAATCCTATTGAACTTGTTTGGGCGCAAGTGTAGCACTATGTTGCTATGAACAACACCACGTTCAAAACAAGAGAGATGGAAAGACTCGTCGATGAAGGTTTCCTACGCGTGTCTACTGAAAACTGGGCGAACTACGTGAAACACGTGAAAAATATTGAAGCGGACATGTGGAAATCTGATTTGATCCAGGACGAAATGGAGCCCTTCATCATTGCTGTCGGCAGTGAATCTTCGTCCGATTCAGATTGATAGAGGACTTCAGCCTGCAGCGGCAAGGAAGTAACATTCTGTGAGTACCATAAAGTTGTTGTCTAATGGCAGATATTTTACTTTGGTTGTATATTTCATAGTATTTGTGTGTGTTCTGTTATTTTCGTACTGTACAGAAGTTGTTACTGAAGATTTTGATGCTGTGGTGTGCAGTGAAAAGTCATGGCATAACTTGTACCGATATAAAAATTTGCCATGTGTTTTGTTTGTGCTTGCTTTTGTTATTTAGCCGTTCTTTCTTAAGCGCATTTTATTTACCGCTGTTTTCTTTAAGACCGCTTTTAATCTTTACTATTGTCTTTTGTTAAGCGATACGACAGCACAGTAGAACCCCGCGTTGCCTGGGGAAATTTAATAATAATTGCTGCTTTACGTCCCATTAACTACTTTTACGGATTTTGGAAACGCTAAGGTGCCGGAATTTAGTCCCGCAGGAGTTATTTTACGTGCCAGTAAATCTACCGATACGGGGCTAACGTATTTGAGCACCTTCAAATACCACCGGACTGAGCCTGGATCGAACCTGCCTGGTTGGAGTCAGAAGGCCAGCGCCTCAACAGTCTGAGCCACTCAGTCCGTCTGGGGAAATTTATTAAATGCAATTAAATGCATCATTCACCCTTCGAGCCCATAAAAATATTATTTGTATATTTTCTCCGCTGGTTCACCTCACACTTCAATGCTAAGGTTTCTTATGTGCCGTAGTTAACCTCTGATTCTGTACAAACCAAAAATAGCCCCTGTAAACTCACCGTTCCCTTTACTTCATACAAAAAAATTTCAACTTAGTTCATTCCGCTTGTTATCTTGAAGTTAAATATTGAATTTCACAGATGTATATGCCGCCATTACCCCGTGATAGTGTTGCGCACAGCCGTTCGATATGGCAACCTTGTTGTCATAAGAGCAATACTGTTTTCTTAACGTGGAATGAACCATAGCAACCGTATATGACAGAGAGACATCTGACACGTTTATGATCACTTCATTTTCCCAAAGTGAAATTTGACACATTTTTAGAACAATTATTCAGCATTGTTTGTGTTATATTTTCCCCCTTTTAAAATACAGCTCCTTCTACTTCTAAAAATATTCTTTAAAACATTTATTTCTAGCAGGTAGAACTAGAAACCTGATTTATGCACTAAAATAGACCGTTGCATTTGTATCCTTAAATAACAATCTGAATATCTGAAGATTTGTTGTAAATACTCTGCAAGGTTGACAGTCAAGAATTAGCTTGAGAAGAAGTAGCCTTAAGGTTGATTTACATGGGTCGAGTAGGTCGATCAATTTACTGTTTACCGGACAAGTTAGCCATGCGGCTGTGAGCTTGCATCCGGGAGGTAGTGGGTTCGATTCCCACTGTCGGCAGCCCTGAAGATGGTTTTCCGTGGTTTCCCATTTTCACACAAGGGAAAATGCTGGGGTTGTACCTTAATTAAGGTCACGGCCGCTTCCTTCCAACTCCTAGCACTTTCCTATCCTATCGTCGCCATATGACCCATCTGTGTCGGTGCGACGTAAAGCAAATAGCAAAAAATATATACTTTTTACAAGTAACTCAAATACGTCTAGCACAAAATTTGAAATTGCAGCATTAATAATTATGGTGACTTCCATATCTACTCCTTGTATGTATGTTGGGTATTCGGCCCGAAGGCTGGTTTGATCCTCCACAGTTCCGCCAACAGCCGTCATAAATAGCCTAGGCGTCACTGAAGAGGCATACTAGGGAAATGAGGAGTGAGGTAGTTTCCCGTTGCTTTCCTCGCCGAGCCAGAAGTTGCTATCACATATCAGTCTGCCAAGCCCACTGAAATGCATGCACCAGCCGACCCTATGAGTGATATTTTCATACCATTTATAACAGGGACTGGCTGCATAAGAAATGATCTACTCCTTACCATAGCCAAAAAGTATAATTCCACTTCTAATTTTACTCTTGCCGGTATAGCGTCCTTCATTGAAGATTTTGATCGCTGTATATGTGTCGTGATTATCTGCAACAAATGGTAAAAAATCGCAGGTGTCAAATTCATGCAAGAATGGTATGCCTTTCAATCCTCCAACGCGAGCTCAGAAAGAAGTAAAGCTGAAGCCACCCAAGTAACCCTTAGTTGTAAACATTCTCTAATCTAAAGTCTTTGTTTTTTTGCTTAATTCCTCTAGTAACATTTTTCACAGAGTGTGCACAACAGAACGTCACCTATGGGCCTGTCACTTGAATAAAAATAGCAAATGTAAACGCCTACTTGTATTAATTCTCACTACTCGAACACCTAATTCACCTGACTTGTTCAAGAATGGCTATTCGACTCATGTAAACCAGCCGTTAAACTTGTTACAGCCGGGCTGAGGGGCTCAGGCGGTTGAGGCGCTGCCCTTCTGACCCCAACTTGGCAGGTTTGATCCTGGTTCAGTCCGGTGGTATTTGAGTGTGCTCAGAAAGGCCTACGTTGGCCTCATACATTTACTGGCACGTAAAATAACTCCTGCGAGACTAAATTCCGGCACCTCGGCGTGTCCTAAAACCGTAAAAGTAGGTAAAATGAAATGAAATGGCGTATGGTTTTTAGTGCGAGAATCTCGAGACCTATTCTGCGATTTATGTGACGTCTCAGTAACTACGAACGTAATGCCTAATGTGCACCATCAAATTTCTCTTTCAGTTCAAAATTTCACAAGAAAAATTGTCAAATCTTGTCAAAGATTGTTCAACATTGCTGAAGGTTTTTGATAAGATTTCAAAAGATTTGGCAAAGTTTGATAGCATTTTGTTTTAATATGGAGGTAAAGCAAGCAGCAGTGGGATGTATTCTTAAAAAGAAGAGAAACGCGCAATAAACCATGCTTTACATGGGGAAAATATTAATGCGATTATCTTTAAAATAATTTTTGTAATGAATTTATTCCCATAAAATCATAATAATAACGTCCGACTGTAACACTTAGAGCAATAAAAGGCATAATTACCCCAAGTGACAGCACCAAGGGTCTGACCGTGTACCAGAGGCACGGTTCAGATACGTGGAAACGTGCTAGACAAAGACAAATTAAAGAAAGAAAAAGGCACTTACCATGAGAAAATAAAACGGGACCCCCAAAGGAGCGGATAAAATACACCTGGTCATATCAAATTATCACCCCTTTTAAAGAAAAACACCAACACCTTGGGGAACAAGATATTTAATCAGGATAATTAAGTGATAAACAAATAGGAAGGAATAACCTCGCTGGAAAATAATAAAATTAAAAATTTAAAAATATTTAAACTCAAATCAAAACCCTACGGTCGACCGTTTATAAAGAAAATAATTATTTAGTTCTTGAAAGACTTAGCAAGATAAAGTAGATTTATGAAACCGCTCCTCAACTCTCAATTTTTCTTACAACCAAAGGTTTTCTTTGTACAGTACAAAAGTTTTTCTTTTTTAAACATCCTTTCAACCGTGAGAAACAACCTTGACAGAAAAGGTATTTGATATTGATACAGAAAACCCCTTTTTAGGATGTGTCAAACGACCCCCTTCAAAGATGGGTAGGTATTACGTGCACTTTTTCAAGAAATTAAAATAATAATAATAATAATAATAATAATAATAATAATAATAATAATAATAATAATAATAATAATAATAATAATAATAATAAGCACCGAAACACCGGGAGGAAAAATGAGCAGAAGGTAAAATTAAAAACTCAAAGAAAAATTAAATGGACCAAGGAAATCCGCGGAGAAGGTAGAATTCATCATCGGCACATCAAATACAAATCATCAATCCCATCACAACAACAACAACAACAACATTAGCATTCCCATGGCAACGACCAACAATCGGTCAAGGGAAGGGGCCAATCACAGGCCGCAAACAACAATAGGCGAAAACTAACAAAGGACGAAGAAAACTGACGCAGAAAATAACCCAAAACCCAAAAGGGAAGAATAAAACTAAGTTAAATTAAAATAAAATTAACCAGAGAAGCGAGAAAAAAGAAAAGAAAACCGGGACATACTGTACACGTAACACCCACATCCCTGAAGCGACTCGCTTGTTAAATTATTCAGGTTAAATAATAGCTTTTAGCACAAAACTTTTAGGCCTAGAAAAGTCATTAATAAACGCTAGGTTACCCAATTACATTTTTGAAGAATCCAAAACTTACTTTCACACAGTACCCAAGCCCCAATTTAACAGACATAATTACACATGCTATAATTTCAAATTAACAAGCCGAAAATTTAAAATTCCACAAGGCAAGACTTAGTTTTTTAGATGACGCCAGTTACATGGTGCCGCGCGCACTTTCTGCACATAGGAAAATTTTCAGGTCTTTCACCAAAAATCAGTAAAGGTTTAGTTGTAACAACACTTACAGTTTCTTCCAGATGAAAGTTGTGAGGACAGCTTCGGTAGCATAAGCTACTTACTTACTAAAAAAAACATAACATGCAAATTCCAGACGAGGAAAAATAAACCAGAAAACTTGCAGAAATCCCCAGGGCAAAAGCCCCGCGTATGTAACCTTAGCCAGGCTCGAACATTTTCGGTGAAATTATCTCCTTAGGGAGAGAGAAGCCACACACGTCCATCTCTTCCTTCTCACCAAACAGCAATGGCGACTTCCCGAGATTCCGCAGTGCCGGCCCCAACGATCACATGTGCGCAGAGGGCAAGCGCCTGAGTGGTAACGTAGCTCGCGAGGTAGTACATACCTACGCCACTAGAGTGCAGGAGAATACAGTCAGGCACCGATAGGACGTGCATACAGTCAGTTATAAGCTTTGAAAAGAAGAAATAACGAAGAGGCGAACCCCTTCTAAGAACACAGTTTTTCCACAGCCATTAGGCTAGTTCAAAAATATTTCCCAAGGGGGAAAAATTGTTACGCAGGTAACAGTCTCCCTCCCCGAAACTTGACATGTCCAGCACATGTTTACCATCATAAGGCGGTGGTCTTGAAGCAAACAAAGTTTTTGGTAGAATAGTCCGAATATGAAAATGACCACCAATCGCCAGCCTCAGTTTATGCACCACCAGCAGAACGAGTCCAACAGTCACTAAGAACCCAAACACATGTGATTTAAATTAAAGAAACAGTACAGTTCACTTACACGACACCAAATGTCTAGCCACTTTCAATAATATTGAAGTTCCATGCACCAAACTGTGCAACACCCAAGTCGCAGGCAAATTATTAATGGTCCAGATCACAGGGAACACTTATTCTCTAGATTTCTTGCTAAACTTTAATGCGAACTATTATCTTCCGCAAGTTCGTATGCGTCATCTGATCGGAGGTTACGCTACCTTGTGGTACATACACACCTTTAGGTAAAGTTCATAACTATTCGCTTTCAGAACATTAGACCTAGGTCTTAACTGCACCAGATCACATACCTAGACTTAAATTACTACATGTTTGTTAACCTTGTAATATTATAGGACTTGCGTTAGATAAGAAACGCCTTCATTTGGTTTCCACCCTTAGGGTTGGATGGTAACGACAACCCCAAAAAGGAAAAACGCCCAGAAAGGGAAGGGAAGAGAGAGAAACAACATTGGTGAGCGTAAAACACAATCACAAGGTCCAACCGGAAAATACTTAACCTAACCTTAAACTAGATTAACATGACTTAAGATTACGGTATGGCACAGAAACAGAATACGATAATTATTTAAACAATCCATACCCAAAAACGAAATTACATTACATTTAAGGTATCATGCCAACAAAAATATATAGGCAAGGATACAATATTCAATACACAAGGAAAACAATAACCTAGGAAACCAAGATAGTTATCTCCACAAAACACCATTCAATGCATACAACCAATCCTACCAGGATGGCTACACAATAACGTCACCATAGACAAACAGAAACCAGGAGGCAAACGTTACATAGCCCAAAAACTTACAGACAAGCACCAACTCAAGGGTGCTGAGTAATTGCAATAACAGAAAAGCTAAGAGAAACTCCCGTCCATACATAATATAACGAAACCAAGACCCAGACCAAGGAAAAGGATGTTGAAAAACGTTACACTGAACTACAAGTTAATTAAGCTTACAACCTCCCTTAAATTAAATTTAAAACGGAATAGAACCACCAATCAGTGAGCCAATTAACAAGACTAAACCCTTTAAGTACATGCCCAAGGACAAGAAATAAATTTAGCAATAAATCAATTTTAATTCCACGTATACATCCCATGCAAAACCCAACTAAACAAGAAACAGGATTTGGATATAGTTTACCCCTTATTTTCTTTATTACCATTAAGAGAAACTCCCAGAAATAGGATACTAGGTAAGAATCAAAATACATGGGTTACAGTAAATAATTACTCAAGACAAGATGAATGTACAGGCTGCGGTTGGAGACTTCAAGATCTTTCAGATGGAGGGTACGCGTATAGTTGGTCATCAGCAACGAGCCAAAACAACACCAAGCAAAGAGTAATAGGAGGGTAGCAGAGGTTATGAAACACAATCTTTAACACCATGATGAAACGGGACAGAAATTGGCCGAAAGGAAATAGGAGTGTTACCCAATCTAAAAACACATTTCTCACAATTTTACTGCACATACAAAAATATACCTTAACCAAGGGCGACTCAATCAATTAAAAGGTTCAATAAAGCACCTCAATCAAGCCAACGCCTTTGAATATGGGAGCACAGATCTGACAAGATTCCCTACCGGCTATCCACCAGAAACCTCGGACAAATCCAGACTAGAACAAGGTGATATCCGAGACTCACGCTGCGGCCACCCAGTCACAGGTAGCTCGCCAACAATAGTACGAGGGAAATAAGATATGAAAGGTAGGTCACGAACCAGGAAACTAGAAAACACTCCAAATAACAGAGAAATAAGAAACACCACCAACCAAACACATCACCAGATAGTGGGAAGGTTTCAGTGCCGCCTATGAAGCGCCAGCTGATCCCATACTCAACTGGAGCACCGTAGGACGACAAGATGATGAACGATAGCCAAGGTTTTCAAACACTTCAGAAGGAAAAGGACCAATAGGCTGGCAGGTTATTTCGAGAAGAACATTATAGTATAGGATAATTGCATGATGACGTCAGATTACTAGGGTATGCAGAGAATTAAAATTAAAAATAGACCAGGTCGTACAGAAATCACACATTATATGCAAGCAGATAAGACACACCTACAGAGAGTAGCAAATCCATGCCAGGGTTTATTTCCCAATCTACCGGGACACAGGGTAAATAAAAGGCAACACCGCCCATACCGAAGCGCCATAATAAGTAACCAATACTACACGACAACAATACAACAAAATGGACCACAACGGACATGCGTTAGCTAAAAGGGAGGAAAACAGCAACTACCCTCAACAACATGTCGTGAAGCCGTCATTCTACCTCACAAGGCAAACCTAAAACCAAACCACGGTACCGTTTACAACATTACTAAGACAGGACCGAAACCAAAACCTACAAGGCACGAAAGGAGACCGCACTCCTCAGGTTCAGGATCCATTAGTGCAACACATGCAAAACACCACAATAACAAATAGACTGGGCAGGACGACATGGAGCTACAACTCGTTTAAATAACATACTACAAGAATAATACACCACATTAGAGACTAAAACCAGGGAAGTAAAGACTTCAGAAGAGGTTAGAATTAATACCACTTGCAAGCAGAAATACATTAAGAAACCACCTAGTTAACTGCCACAACCAGGAAGGAAAACCCAAAGAAAAATTTACCCAAAATAGGTTAGCCGGGGCAGGGTATTTTTTTGAAAACCAACGGTACAAGAATGACTAGGAAAGGATAACTCAGTAAACCGGGAATTCAGAACAGATAACAGAAATGCCCCAGAGAAGGACATCAGAGCACTCGCAACCTAGGGAATCGTGTCACCAGAAATTGGAGATAGAAGGCAGTGAAGACTGAGAAGTCCATGCCGTAGAGACAAACAACCAACCACCACCGATTCCAATTGACAGAGTTCCGCTATTGCCATTACCCACATCCAATCCAAAACATAACCAACAGGACCATAATACCGGGTATGTCCAGATCCCAGTCAACTTACACCAACAAGGAAACCAAAAGCTAATTCGTTTCAACAAAGCACACCTAACAAACCACAATAGGAATAGATAACCGAAGTATTACCCGCAAGGAAACAGATAACAAGAACTAGGACCAAAGACAAAGACAGGGCAAGATAAATAGGGGTTAGGAGACTAACAAATTTCCTACCGGATTAACAACAACGCACAGAGCAGAAATTGCCCAGAATTTTCCAAATGAGTACCAAACCAAGGCAACAGCAGTACAAGAGCCAATAAATAAATTTATTATCGAAATTTTGCAAACGCAAATGATCCGGATATAATTGAATTATGATAGACGGAGAGACCTGCACCCAGACCCAAAGAGTAGTTAGATATTAACAATTAAGAAATCGGGTGCCAATAGAGCAAGAGAAAGTACACAGATTTCTCGCAAACCGCAATTACCTTTTCAAAATACAATGTTTAGAACAAGTACACGCTAGAAAGTACTACATGGTCATGCCAAGAATCACCGGAGGCGTGAACGCAGCAGATAAGGTACCAAAGCTTAAACACGTGGTAAAAATTCTCACCCAACTAAGCAACCATGGTTGGCAGGAAAAGAAGTTAAGAACGACAAGCAACACCAAAACTCCTCAAAATAAATACAGCACACGAGAAAAGGGAGAAAAATATCACATGATTAAATTCATACAAGACCAGAATAATTACATAATAACCCACGGAGACCAATCAAAGAACCTTCCAAGTAAAATTACCAATACGCAATTTCACATCAACGGACCCTAAAATTTTCATATTATGCTTATTAGCCGTAACACATGCAACATAGACCTTCTTCAACTCAGGCAGTTTACAAGGGGACCTCATTTCATCATACCAATTAGCATCAATTAAGGTGACGACGCTACCCGAGTCCATAAGAGCAACAATGGGTTCATTATTCAGTTCCACTTTCGCGAAGGTACTTTTAGACTCAACCCAAGCAGAAATCTTATTGCATGCCCGCGGGCAAATAACCTTTTCAGAATCCACGAAAAATTCTGGCGCAAGCGATTCACCAGAATTACCATTAGGCCTTAGTCATTGACTGCGTTTTCGGAACGAAGTAGGGCAATTCTTTTTAAGGTGCTGCCTAGAGCCACACAAATAACAACAAGGACCAGAGCCACGCTTGACTGAGGGGCAAGTATTCCTAAGGTGATCACGTGACCCGCAATTATAACATTGTTTAGAAGACCCACTATCCCTAGTTTGAGGCAAAACAGGGTTCACAGTAGGAGGAGGGTGGCAGATAGGTCTTGCAGCATCTCCGTGCTTTACATCTTCAGCAAAGGTACACGCAGCTTCCAATTCAAGAAAATTAGTCGGACTCTTTGTGAGGGAGAGGTATGAACGATAGGCAGGGGAAATACCTTTCAAAATACGGGCCACCATTTCCTCTTCTGGCACCGAAATTCTAAATACCTTGCAATAAAACTGCAAGTCTAGTACATAGTTCAAAAGGTTTTCATGGAGCAATTGAGTCCGAAAGCAATACTGAGGAATCAAACTCTGCAATGCCAATGAAGGAATAAATTTAGACAATACGAGTTCATGAAATTCCATAATGGTTAAATTATTTGAAATTGCTTCAGAAATTTCACGTTTCAAAATTCCCTCACAATGAGAGAATAGGGCTCGGAAAATTCCCAAGTCATCAACAGAATACACGCTACCTGACTCTGTCATTTCTACCAGGAACCTCAGAAACCTGGTACTTTCTTCAATAGAATTGACGGAGAAATGTTTAACTCCGTTGAAAAGATCCTTCAGTGAAGAGTGAGAGGGAGCACAATTTAAACGGGCTAACAAATTTTCAAGAACTGGGGAGGCAGCACAACGTGAAGCTTGATTATTAAGTGAGGCATCAGCATGACTAGAAGGCAATGAGGTTTCCCTCTCAACAACTGATAAATTCTCCATATCCTTACTTGCTAGCATAATATCTAGTTCAGCAGAAATGCTAGAAGCAATTGTTAACAGCTTAGTGCTTTCAGAAACCAGACTAGGTTGCGGACACATAGTAATCAAATCTTGGATGCGGCCTAAATAATGCCACACCCTAGCCTTAAGTCTGTTAATCTGCCCCTTAGTGGGGGAAGTTTCAATGAATTCTTGTCTGACAACCTCTATCTCAGTGAGGCAGTCAGTAATTAAATTTAAGGACTCACCAAAGTTGCAGCACATCTTTACAGAATCAAGATTAATAGGAACCTGGACATGCGATGTCAGCAAAGCAGCGCACTCGGCAACAGTATTAGCAGGATTGATACCCCTGATAGTGAGCTCATAAACTAGCTCTGATTTCCTGAGTTGGAATGGGAACAGCACAGCCCTCGCCATAGTTGATGTACATGAAACAATAAATCAAAAATAATTAATCCAAATAAAAGCGTTCCTTTCACAGTAAGATACTTTACAAGTTTCAGTTTTTTACACTCTTTGAAACCTCAAATAATTTAAAGTTCCCCGATGACCAGGTTTTTTAAAGTGACAATGCAAAAAAAACTCAGGTGGTTGGCACAAACAAAATAGAAAAGATTAATGAAAGGGAGATAAAGCGTATAGTACACAGTGCCAAAATAAATTTAATGAGGATGCAACAGACCTACAGGTAGATCCAAGTAAGAGGCACACAAATCAATTAACCACGCTCTGCTACCACGAACTGTAACACTTAGAGCAATAAAAGGCATAATTACCCCAAGTGACAGCACCAAGGGTCTGACCGTGTACCAGAGGCACGGTTCAGATACGTGGAAACGTGCTAGACAAGACAAATTAAAGAAAGAAAAAGGCACTTACCATGAGAAAATAAAACGGGGCCCCCAAAGGAGCGGATAAAATACACCTGGTCATATCAAATTATCACCCCTTTTAAAGAAAAACACCAACACCTTGGGGAACAAGATATTTAATCAGGATAATTAAGTGATAAACAAATAGGAAGGAATAACCTCGCTGGAAAATAATAAAATTAAAAATTTAAAAATATTTAAACTCAAATCAAAACCCTACGGTCGACCGTTTATAAAGAAAATAATTATTTAGTTCTTGAAAGACTTAGCAAGATAAAGTAGATTTATGAAACCGCTCCTCAACTCTCAATTTTTCTTACAACCAAAGGTTTTCTTTGTACAGTACAAAAGTTTTTCTTTTTTAAACATCCTTTCAACCGTGAGAAACAACCTTGACAGAAAAGGTATTTGATATTGATACAGAAAACCCCTTTTTAGGATGTGTCAAACGACCCCCTTCAAAGATGGGTAGGTATTACGTGCACTTTTTCAAGAAATTAAAATAATAATAATAATAATAATAATAATAATAAGCACCGAAACACCGGGAGGAGAAATGAGCGGAAGGTAAAATTAAAAACTCAAAGAAAAATTAAATGGACCAAGGAAATCCGCGGAGAAGGTAGAATTCATCATCGGCACATCAAATACAAATCATCAATCCCATCACAACAACATCAACAACATTAGCATTCCCATGGCAACGACCAACAATCGGTCAAGGGAAGGGGCCAATCACAGGCCGCAAACAACAATAGGCGAAAACTAACAAAGGACGAAGAAAACTGACGCAGAAAATAACCCAAAACCCAAAAGGGAAGAATAAAACTAAGTTAAATTAAAATAAAATTAACCAGAGAAGCGAGAAAAAAGAAAAGAAAACCGGGACATACTGTACACGTAACACCCACATCCCTGAAGCGACTCGCTTGTTAAATTATTCAGGTTAAATAATAGCTTTTTAGCACAAAACTTTTAGGCCTAGAAAAGTCATTAATAAACGCTAGGTTACCCAATTACATTTTTGAAGAATCCGAAACTTACTTTCACACAGTACCCAAGCCCCAATTTAACAGACATAATTACACATGCTATAATTTCAAATTAACAAGCCGAAAATTTAAAATTCCACAAGGCAAGACTTAGTTTTTTAGATGACGCCAGTTACATGGTGCCGCGCGCACTTTCTGCACATAGGAAAATTTTCAGGTCTTTCACAAAAAATCAGTAAAGGTTTAGTTGTAACAACACTTACAGTTTCTTCCAGATGAAAGTTGTGAGGACAGCTTCGGTAGCATAAGCTACTTACTTACTAAAAAAAAACATAACATGCAAATTCCAGACGAGGAAAAATAAACCAGAAAACTTGCAGAAATCCCCAGGGCAAAAGCCCCGCGTATGTAACCTTAGCCAGGCTCGAACATTTTCGGTGAAATTATCTCCTTAGGGAGAGAGAAGCCACACACGTCCATCTCTTCCTTCTCACCAAACAGCAATGGCGACTTCCCGAGATTCCGCAGTGCCGGCCCCAACGATCACATGTGCGCAGAGGGCAAGCGCCTGAGTGGTAACGTAGCTCGCGAGGTAGTACATACCTACGCCACTAGAGTGCAGGAGAATACAGTCAGGCACCGATAGGACGTGCATACAGTCAGTTATAAGCTTTGAAAAGAAGAAATAACGAAGAGGCGAACCCCTTCTAAGAACACAGTTTTTCCACAGCCATTAGGCTAGTTCAAAAATATTTCCCAAGGGGGAAAAATTGTTACGCAGGTAACACGACTCGTTGGCTGAATGGTCAGCGTACTGGCCTTCGGTTCAGAGGGTCCCGGGTTCGATTCCCGGCCGGGTCGGGGATTTTAACATTCATTGGTTAATTCCAGTGGCCAGGGGGCTGGGTGTTTGTGCTGTCTCCAACATCCCTGCAACTCACATACCACACACGACACTTTCCTCCACCACAATTACACGCAGTTACCTACACATGGCAGATGCCGCCCACCCTCGTCGTAGGGTCTGCCTTACAAGGGCTGCACTCGGCTAGAAATAGCCATACGAAATAATAATAATAATAATAATAATAATAATAATAATGTTATTTGTTTTACGTCCCACTAACTAGCCTACTCTTTTACGGTTTTCGGAGACGTCGAGGTGCCGGAATTTAGTCCCGCAGGAGTTCTTTTACGTGCCAGTAAATCTACCGACACGAGGCTGACGTATTTGAGCACCTTCAAGTACCACCGGACTGAGCCAGGATCGAACCTGCCAAGTTGGAGTCAGAAGGCCAGCGCCTTAACCGTCTGAGCCACTCAACCCGGCCCATAAAATCATTTGAAGAGGTTGTTATATTTTTCATTTACTCGCATTAATTGAAAAAAAATTATAGCATGCAACGGAATGTCGTATCTTATTACAAGAAAATAATAATAACCATAAATAATATGTGAATATCGTCATAAGTCGAACACTGCTGATAGTGTTTACTTATACTGTAGGTTACCGTACGGTAATAACATGTCAACTGACCACTTCCTTGAGATATTTTCTTGTACTCTCGTCGTACGCTGCCGTTTTATTCATTTATTTGCGGTACTCTACGGAGGCCAGTGAATATAGACAGGGACGTGGCTCATACTTAACAAAATACACATGCAACATCTATCGGTCAAGAAAACGAAGCAGTTTTTGTTGTTTTGATCTCGATCCCCGCAATCCCAACGTGTCTAGCAGCCTAGCACGCACCGTTAATACTCGAATGCCATTGGTCAATTCTGTCAAAGACTTGGCGATTCTTTGATCGATTAGAACATGTTCTAATTCACGTTCACGACTTTTGAAGACTTTTCAAGACTTCCCAAAGGATTGCAAGTGATCTGATAAGTAAACTTGTAAAGTCTTGAATTTGACAAAAATTTGATCGTGTACAACAGACTTAAACTTGATAGTATATCATCAGCAGTTACTGCGTGAAATAACTTTCTCATATGGAATCGTGTCTGCCGATATATTCGGTCAAAAGCCTGGAAAAGTATTGCATGTTGAACTATGAGCCCTTTAATACCCTTAACGAAAGTGAAAACAGAATGGTAGTATCTTAAATGATTCACTAATTATTTGAGGGGGACATCTTAACTGAATAACCCTGTATTATTAACAACTGTAGATGAGATGCCTCCCAATAGTTGTAGATAGGGTAGTTTCTAGTGATGCGGGCCGGGCCGATGTGTTCTCTGTGATGATTCCCTTCAGCGATGGTATGTGTTTTAAGTGCCGGATCATCCCAGAATTATTTCTTCTTTCTTTTCTTTCTTAATCTGTTTACCCTCCAGCGTTGGTTTTTCACTCAGACTCAGCGATGGAACCCACCTCTACCGCCTCAAGGGCAGTGTCCTGGAGAGTGAGACTTGGGTTGGAGATACAACTGGGGAGGAGGACAACTACCTCGCCTAGGCGGCCTCACCTGCTATGCTGAACAGAGGCCTTGTGGAGGGATGGGAAGATTGGAAGGAATAGACAAGGCAGAGGGAAGGAAACAGCCGCGGCATTTGCCTGGAGAAGTGGGAAACCACGGAAAACCACTTCGAGGATGGCTGAGGTGGGAATCAAACCCCCCCCCCTCTATTCAGTTGACCTCCCGAGGCTGAGTGGAACCCGTTTCAGCGGTCGTACCACTTTTCAAATTTCGTAGCAGAACCGGGAATCGAAGCCAGGCCTCCGGGGGAAGCAGCTAATCACGCTAACCACTACGCCAGAATTACTTATCCTGACGTATTTCACTTCTTTTGAACAAACAACACAGTGGGCTGTACTATGTGGCATCTCTTCAAAATAATCGCATTTCCACGACTTACATTGAATTTCGGACATCGTCTTAAAGTTGTCGCATACAATTAGACACAATTACTCATTGCATCGTCATATGCCGAAACATCCAATTATACGCGCGAATTATCTATAACATTGTAAGGAATTATTTCCGTCGTACCGGGCGAGTTGGCCGTGCGCGTAGAGGCGCGCGGCTGTGAGCTCGCATCCGGGAGATAGTAGGTTCGAATCCCACTATCGGCAGCCCTGAAGATGGTTTTCCGTGGTTTCCCATTTTCACACCAGGCAAATGCTGGGGCTGTACCTTAATTAAGGCCACGGCCGCTTCCTTCCAACTCCTAGGCCTTTCCTATCCCATCGTCGCCATAAGACCTATCTGTGTCGGTGCGACGTAAAGCCCCTAGCAAAAAAAAAATATATTTCCGTCGTCACGATAATGTCGGTAAACACAAGCACTGGGATGTGAGGTCTGATAAATTATGAATGATAACGATGTACAGTTTCTGTACTTAGCCTATTTATTTGTGTACCTACCGCTGCATACAATGCCAGAATCAATATCCTTTATCATTATATTATGCTGCGTCCAAATACACCTCGGTAGAAATGAAAGAAATAAACACCCTAGTCGCTTGTTGACACGTATTCGTATTTACGGAATGGAGAAGGTCCGTGGTTGGCAATTCGCATACTCGGCACAAGTAACATTCAGCTCCGTCTATGTGTAGGCCTACGACACGCTTCTCGCCACAAAATGCACGGACAACACTCTCGACATTTCTCGCGAGAAACACTACTTGCGCTACTCTCGAGAAATCTCGAGATCCCTTCTCAAACTGCCCATCACTACAGATGAGAAACAAGATATCGAAACAGAATTCTCATTTTAAAGCTTACTAAGGTGCAGTTCGTATGATTTACTAATTTATCTACCAAGTTTACACCAAGGTACAGACAATATCTTTTAAAAATGCTATAAAATGTACAATTGTAACAAAAACGTGTATGCATCTCATTTCTGATTTTGACTCACCGAACAATGCACACAAGAAACAATACTGAATACCTCCAATTTAGTGTCCTGAAGGCATGAACCTACTGTACTGCCGCATACGACTTGCAGTTCGCTCACACCAAACAATCACGCGATACTGACTGACATTCTTGGGTACCACGATTATACACGGAACTACGTCAAGTCGTAAGGTACACGGGTGTTCTACTTTCCCCTCCCCAGTTTCTCTGCGCTGAATTCAAAATTTATGAGAAATGAAATATTTAGTAAAAAATCGACCAGCGTCACAAGGGAAGAGAATTCTTGTTTCACAGTACCCTGATCTTATAAGCGATGTTTGTAGAAACTCGTGGGTTTATCAATCAATCAATCAATCAATCAATCAATCAATCAATCAATCAATCAATACTTATCTGCATTTAGGGCAGTCGCCCAAGTGGCAGATTCCCTACCTGTTGTTTTCCTAGCCTTTTCTTAAATGATTTCAAAGAAATTGGAAATTTATTGAACATCTCCCTTGGTAAGTTATTTAAATCCCTAACTCCCCTTCCCATAAATTAATATTTGCCCCAATTTGTCCTCTTGAATTCCAACTTTATCTTCATATTGTGATCTTTCCCACTTTTAAAGACGCCAACAACCAAACAAAACAAACCCCATGGCATACAGTCCTTGAAGGGCCTTGGCTTCCCAAGCAACCGCTGCTCAGCCTGAAGGCCTGCATATTACGAGGTGTCGTGTGATCAGCACGACGAATCCTCTCGACCGTTATTCTTGGCATTCTAGACCGGATTCGCTATCTCACCGTCAGATAGCTCCTCAATTCTAATCACGTAGGCTGAGTGGACCTCGAACCAGCCCTCAGGTCCAGGTAAAAATTCCTGACCTAGCCGAGAATCGAGCCCGAGGCCTCCGGATAAGAGATAGGCACGCTACCCCTACACCACGGGGCCGGCTTCAAAGACGCCACTCAAGCTTATTCGTCTACTAATGTCATACCACGCCATCTATCCGCTCACAGCTCGGAACATATCACTTAGTCAAGTAGCTCGTCTTCTTTCTCCCAATTCTTCCCAGCCCAAACTTTGAAACATTTTTGTAACGTTACTCTTTTGTCGGAAATAACCCAGAACAAATCGAATGAGGTTCCGACAGAGAAAAATTGGCAAATGAATTGAACAGTACACAGACATGCGGTTGTATTTACTACTTCATCTACTATTTACTCATCATCATCATCATCATCATCTGTTTACCCTCCAGGTTCGGTTTTTCCCTCGGACTTAGCGAGGGATCCCACCTCTACCGCCTCAAGGGCAGTGTCCTGGAGCTTCAGACTCTTGGTCGGGGGATACAGGTGGGGAGTATGACCAGTACCTCGCCCAGGCGGCCTCACCTGCTATGCTGAACAGGGGCCTTGTGGAGGGATGGGAAGATTGGAAGGGATAGGCAAGGAAGAGGGAAGGAAGCGGCCGTGGCCTTAAGTTAGGTACCATCCCGGCATTCGCCTGGATGAGAAGTGGGAAACCACGGAAAACCACTTCCAGGATGGCTGAGGTGGGAATCGAACCCACCTCTACTCAGTTGACCTCCCGAGGCTGAGTGGACCCCGTTCCAGCCCTCGTACCACTTTTCAAATTTCGTGGCAGAGCCGGAAATCGAACCCGGGCCTCCGGGGGTGGCAGCTAATCACGCTAACCACTACACCACAGAGGCGGACTACTATTTACTCACGGCCGTTATCCCTTACTCTACTGTATACATTTAAAATCATTTACTTGCTCCTCCTACTTAACTTCTCGCTACTTTTGTTTCCTTTGAAGAACTTCACAGCAGTAGCGGCTCCTAAAGTTTCGTTATAGGAGTTTGACATATTCAATTTTAAAATATACAACATTAATATAGCATTTTTGCCACTGATATTACAGCATTGTGATAAAACAAACACATAGGCCTAATCAACCCATAACGATACAATAAGCATTCACGTTAGCCATAAATGTTGAGTCTATGGTGTCGCTACCTCCCGAAAGCCTTGATTTCAAGTTATTTTTTGTGATTGTATTCTTGAAAAGTTAGTTTCCAGTAGAACACTAACTCTGTTTTCCACCATTATAAAACGCGCGTTTTAGGCTGTTACTGTTACAAGCTCAAGTATGAAACATGTTCACAATAACATCTGTTTTCACGACTAAACAAAGATCTGCACCACAGCGGAGCAGTCTGCTAACATTGTAACAACTAGTGACAGTGAGAACAGTTTTCTTAGAAATTAATCGGCTATTGCCCACGCCGCCTTCATGCCATACCTCTTTCAAGTGTTAACTAAACAGAGACGAACCCTGATTTTGTTCCGCTGATCCAGTAAACTTTCGAGAGTGAATGATAGTGTGAATATAAGAAAGATGATAATTGTGCCATGAATTTGATTTCCCCTCTCAATTTATTCTATTTATTATGTCTATTTTAATGTTTGCTGATTATTTTATGTATAACTATGGTATTTGTCCCCTTGTGTAATGCCCTTGGGCAAAATGAAATTATCTTCCTAAAACTATGGCCCTAGAGTAAAAGAGCTTTCCGCCCTAGGAGCGATCTGCCCTATGCTTTCTTCCCTTGCTTCCCTCCCTTACCCCTGCGGATGCGCCGTGCTCTCTTACGCCGCCTGCGCGAGTCGCCTTGCGCGATCGCCTCGCTTGGCGAGGTCGGGCGGACTCGCTGTGAGCAGTTGTTCACTTCGTGCCTGGCTCTCTATCTCGAGCACCACACGGCTCCGTCGAACCCAGGACCGCTTGGGGTATGGGAGGTAAACGTCTGACTCTTCATTGAACTTGTGGATGATGGGAGGACATTTCTTTTCTTCTAAGCCCCTTGATGGGCGTTAAGGATTGGTTTAAGGCATTTTAAAGGCCAAGTTGTTTAAAACCTAGCAAGTGTATATTAGCAAGTTCTCGGTGAACCATGGGTTCTGATTCCTGCAGTTTAGAGCATGTTTTCGAAAGTTTGTACCTCCTTGGTAGGTGTAAGAAATGATGTGGGGCAGAGCATTTGCTCTTTTAAGAAACATTTGAAACTATTGAATGGTCGCTAGGGGTACCTTGTCCTCCCCCTTCTTCAATCACTAGAAGTGGCGTATTATTGATGATACATGTAAACAAAGTTATTTATTGTTTTCGAGTCCACTGTATGTTATATGGTGAACAGGGCTGGTTCCCTGTGAATTGTACGAGCCACGTGTCAATGTAAACCTCAGGGATGTTAGTTTTTGAAACATTTAACATTTTTCCTATTCTTTTCGATGTTTGTTTTCCTTGCTTAATAAATTTTGTTATACGGTTATCCTGCCGGTATCACTATTTTGCCCTCTGGGTTGTTTCCATCCTTACATAGTCCAGATCCTATGGGGGCCGCACCTTCTTATGGTTAACCAGAGTTAATTTACGGAACAATAATGATGAAGATGTTTGTTGTTTAAAGGGGCCTAACAGTTAGGTCATCGGCCCCTAATGGTACGAGGTGTAACGAAATGGAAATTAAAACTTCGAAATGTATCCACTGACTAGAATCTAAAACGAATGGTGATGAGAAAATGATCGTGAAACAAAAATAATCAGTGAATCCAATTCACAATGTCTTAATTACTGGGATGATGATTATTATCTAAAGGGGTCCAAAATCCAGGTTACCGGCCCCTCACAGTGGTACTAATCACTAGTAAAACAGAACCATGGTGTTCCTCACATAAGGGCACCACTCACAAGCAACGCAGACCCATGGTGCTCCTCACCTAGGTGTACTAATCACGGGCGCCGGTATTCCCGTGGTGTTCCTCACTTGGTGGAACCAATCACAGGTCACGTATACTCATGGGGCCGCTCACATAGTGGAACTAATCATAGACAATGCAGATCCAGGCGCATCACACATTATGGTAACGCCCACAGGCAACACAATCCCATCGTGTTCCTCACATAATAACACTTCTCTCTGGCAACGCAGACCAATGGTTTTCCTCAAATAGTGGTACTAATCACGGGCACCGCTATTCCCGTGGTGTTTCTCACATAGTAGTAAGATTACTAACCGCAGGCAACGTAAACCCATGGTGTTGTACATAAAGTGGTACTTCTCATAGGTAACGCAGACCATACTGAACACAGTGGAACGGACCAGTGGAATACACATGACGATCTCTTTCACAAGCAACACTCAAACCCATAATGTTCCTCACAGAATGGTACTGCTGCTATATAACGTAGACCCTCGCAAGGTGGTAGTAGTCGCAAGTAACGTCGGCCCATGGTGTTCCACACGTAATGGTACGAATCACAAGTAATCTCATGGTTCTAATGTCATCATCCCTTAGTCGCCCCTTTTAGTCACCTCTTACGACAGGCAGAGGATACCGTGGGTGTATTCTTCGTCTGCGTCTCCCGCCCACAGAGGGTAGAGATCGAGAGAAAACGGAAAAATAAGTGATCCGACATTTCGAAACATGAAGTACTAGACAGAGAAAGACAACGGCCACGAAGGGCGTGAAAATGAAAGACTCTTTAGGCCTCGAATGCTTTAATGCCGTCGGGGTCAGAAAAGAACAAGAGTTGACCAAGGGAGGTCGGACAGGATAAATGAAAGTGAGGAGTCTGGCGCAAGTCAGTGGAAGCAATGCCAGGACTCAGCTAAGGGCCCCGTGGTCACCAACCCACGCTCCCAAGTTGAGAGCCCCTGGGGCCCCTTTAAGTCGCCTCTTACGACAGACTTCATCTGCATCCCCCACCCACAGGGGGCATATAAGAAAGAAGAATGGTATGACAGAGAAGGACAGTGTTATGATAGAGAAGGGAGTATATGAGCCACAACTTTCTGTGGCGATTTCTTCATTTTCATTAAACGCATTTTCCCTATGCACTTCCACCCAACCTGGGAGTAATTTAGAAGCATTTTCTGGTTCTGCTACATAACAATGCGCACTAGCTATCGCATAGGCAACGTACATTTCTAGCACATCCTAACATGTTTGTCATACTGATCACTTGATCTACCTCGGCTATTTGTATCCCATACACCTGCCTCCAAAGCTAAATGAACAAGTGCTGCATGTTTCAGAATGTGGCCACCAACTTATATCTCCTTCGAGTAAAATGTCACCGAATGTTCTCTTCACATCTACTTGGTTCAGTACCTGTTCATCTGTGATCCGATCGACCCATCTCACCTTAAAAAGTTCTTCTACAGTATAACACCACATTTCAAAGGCCTCTATTCCTTTCTTTCTGCAGTAGTTGTCTTCCATGTTTCACTGCTATACCCAAATACCACGTTCCAGATAAATGCTTTCAGAAACGAAAGTCTGACATCTATATCTATGTTTGTGGTATAATAATAATAATAATAATAATAATAATAATAATAATAATAATAATAATAATAATAATAATAATAATAATAATAATAATAATAATAATAATAATAATAATGGCGTGTAGCCTCCGAAGAGGCATGGTGCAGGTATTTCGAGTTGATGCCGTATAGGCGACTTAAAGCGTCTATGAGGATGAGGCCCTACCTGTGATGAACTCTAATGATGAAGGTGACGTACACACCCAGCCGTTGGCATTAATGAATGAAAAATCCCCGGCCGAGCCGTTCGAATTAACTAATGAAGGTTAAAATACCCGACCCGACCGGGAATCAAACTCGGGAACCCCTAACGCTAACCATTTAACCATGGAGCCGGACTATGTTTGCGGTGAGTCCAACCCGTTTACAGATGTCGGCAAAAACTGAGGTTGCTCTGCCTGATTCTATCCCATAGATTACAAACTGTGTCCTACCGACTGATTCTTTCTTCACATTCTCGCTGTTAACAGGTAAACACTGTAATCTGTGACCTTAAACCAGTCAGATAGAAGACCAGTCTCAGACATCACTAAATATTAACATACATTGCAGAAGTCATTCATACTTCTCCGATCTTCCTTATAACAAGATTTAAAGAACACTGTCAACCACATATTAAGATAAAGGATTCGTTTACCACTATCATTTAATTTAATATTAAACATCTGTTCTTGTTTCAGGAGAGGAATGCCATTAAAAATCTTCATAAGCGCTGGTACCGAGGAGTTGTACCATACGTCATTTCTGCTTCCTTCAGTAAGTAGTACTTTCAACCAGGATTTCATCTGAACCTCAATCATTCGATAGTCGATGTCAGAGATTTAATGTTTCTAATGAAAATTTATTTATTTATTTATTTATTTATGTATTTATGTATTTATGTATTTATTTATTTATTTATTTATTTATTTATTTATTTATTTATTTATTTATTTATTTATTTATTTATTTATTTATTTATTTATTTATTTATTTATTTATTTATTTATTTTACAATGAAATATGAAATGTTTCTTCAGCCTAAAAAACGAGGAGATATTTAATATTACCGTCTGTTACCTCCAGATATCTATGAACGTAGTGTGATCGCAGCTGCCTTTCTTGACTATCATCGTGGGACTTGCGTGAGGTTCATACCGCGAACAACTCAGCAGGATTACGTTTACTTGCTAAAAGGAGCCGGGTAAGCTTCAATTCTTCTATAAGTGTGAAATAATTCTGTAAATAAGTTTCTAAATAGAGATGGCTAACAGTTTCATCGGAAATCAAATATCATTCGACGTGCCAAGTGTAAATTAGATTCCACATCGGAGAGCATACTGGTAGTTTAACTTGTATATTGTCATAATTATAAGTTTTAATAATATTATGTTGTTAGGCAATTGTCAGTCCCGTGGTGCAGGAGTAGCGTCATTGTATCACCTGTTGATACGATTCAGTAGTATCTTACCTACAGACACTAGGTTCGATTCAGATCGTCCCGATATACTAGAGGCTTTTAATGAGCTATGTTAGGCACAGGGCGAAAGGAAGGAGGGGTGGAGGTCGGAAATAATTGTGCGCTAATGGGCCGGAATATCGAGATACACAAAACGTTGCAAAACTATCTATACTGAACAACTAGATACAGGAGATGGAAAACATCAAGACAACTTACTTCAATCGTTCATTTCGGAAACGACATAAATGTAGATTAGTACGGGAATCTTCAATTCACAATATAGATTTTGTATTAGTTTTTAGTACGAGAAAGTGTGGAACAAAACGCTTTTCTTTATTTTTCTCCAAAACTCTGAAATATTACGCGTACAACTGTCATTTCTGAACTAATCCATTCATTTTAGGTAGAAATGTATGCCCAATAATAATAATAATAGGACCCGTGCTGCTCCGCAGCATTCGTTATGAATAGGTAACGTGTCTTGATATTAAATTGCTCCATGTATTGCCCGGGTACTTTCTGGAATGTTTATTTTTAGGATTTACACTGACTGACAGAGCAAATGCAACACCAAGAAGGAGTGGTTCGAAAGGGGTGAAAGTTGGGGGAAAAACAGAGACGGCACGGACGAATAATTGATGTTTATTTCAAACCGATATGCAGGTTACACAATGCGCACGGCATCGACTCAGTAGGATGTAGGACCACCGCGAGCGGCGATGCACGCAGAAACACGTCGAGGTACAGAGTCAATAAGAGTGCGGATGGTGTCCTGAGGGATGGTTCTCCATTCTCTGTCAACCATTTGCCACAGTTGGTCGTCCGTACGAGGCTGGGGCAGAGTTTGCAAACGGCGTCCAATGAGATCCCACACGTGTTCGATTGGTGAGAGATCCGGAGAGTACGCTGGCCACGGAAGCATCTGTACACCTCGTAGAGCCTGTTGGGGGATGCGAGCAGTGTGTGGACGGGCATTATCCTGCTGAAACAGAGCATTGGGCAGCCCCTGAAGGTACGGGAGTGCCACCGGCCGCAGCACATGCTGCACGTAGCGGTGGGCATTTAACGTGCCTTGAATACGCACTAGAGGTGACGTGGAATCATACGCAATAGCGCCCCAAACCATGATGCCGCGTTGTCTAGCGGTAGGGCGCTCCACAGTTACTGCCGGATTTGACCTTTCTCCACGCCGACGCCACACTCGTCTGCGGTGACTATCACTGACAGAACAGAAGCGTGACTCATCGGAGAACACGACGTTCCGCCATTCCCTCATCCAAGTCGCTCTAGCCCGGCACCATGCCAGGCGTGCACGTCTATATTGTGGAGTCAATGGTAGTCTTCTGAGCGGACGCCGAGAGTGCAGGCCTCCTTCAACCAATCGACGGGAAATTGTTCTGGTCGATATTGGAACAGCCCGGGTGTCTTGCACATGCTGAAGAATGGCGGTTGACGTGGCGTGCGGGGCTGCCACCGCTTGGCGGCCGATGCGCCGATCCTCGCGTGCTGACGTCACTCGGGCTGCGCCTGGACCCCTCGCACGTGCCACATGTCCCTGCGCCAACCATCTTCGCCACAGGCGCTGCACCGTGGACACATCCCTATGGGTATCGGCTGCGATTTGACGAAGCGACCAACCTGCCCTTCTCAGCCCGATCACCATACCCCTCGTAAAGTCGTCTGTCTGCTGGAAATGCCTCCGTTAACGGCGGCCTGGCATTCTTAGCTATACACGTGTCCTGTGGCACACGACAACACGTTCTACAATGACTGTCGGCTGAGAAATCACGGTACGAAGTGGGCCATTCGTCAACGCCGTGTCCCATTTATCGTTCGCTACGTGCGCAGCACAGCGGCGCATTTCACATCATGAGCATACCTCAGTGACGTCAGTCTACCCTGCAATTGGCATAAAGTTCTGACCACTCCTTCTTGGTGTTGCATTTGCTCTGTCAGTCAGTGTATATTACATGTTAATTTTGTATCAAGTGATTTTTATAGATTTATTTATTGTGACGTTGATTAATATTTTACGAACTATTTTGTCGTTTTAGATTTATTGTTGTGTGTTTAATTAAAACTTTTAGTTTTAGATTATTTTGTTTCTCGCTTGAAGTTTCTCCTTGTTCCATCCCATATTGTCTGGTAAGTAAATAATCCTGTCAGACAAATAATAAGTACAGTATAAGTGATTGTATATATACATATATAAATTAATGTCTGTATGTATGTCTCGCATGGACTCATAAACTACTGGAGCGGTCTGGCTGAAAATTTCACAATTTGTTCTTATTACTCCTGGGAGGGTTTAGGAAGTGGTTCGAACGAAATCTGATGGGTAGTTCGGCATAGGGGGGGTGAGAAGGTTGAAAGAAGAAAAAAAGAAAATAGGGGAAGGTAAGTAAACCGCATGACAAGTCTGATCAGTGGGTTGCCTAACTAAAAACTTACTGCATCTTCTTTTTCTGCTATAAACGGTACATAAAAATGAATAGTCCATATTCAGTCCCCATGGCATAGGGGGTGAGAAGAACTGAAGAAAGAAAATGTCGAAAATGACAGAGATTGCGGATGAATGTGTGCGTATGTTTCAGCAGAGCTCTCAACCAGATACACATATAACTTACAACCTGGAAAAATTACTGCAGGGGCAAGAAACACATAGCACCCCTAAAGGAAGGGGTGAAATGTAAAAATCCGATAAATTACCGCTATTAGGGACGAGTTCATAGTATTTGGGATAGCTGCGATGAACCGTGGCACTCTGAATGCCGTTTGAGCCAAAGGTGAAAGGAATGTTCAAAATGACCGAGATAATGGATGTACGTGTGCATGTTCCAGCATATCTCTCAATCAAACATGATACTCATATGACTTACTGTTTGGGAAAGAAAACTGTAGGGTAAGACACCCTTACCAACGGGGATGGAAAGGGGGTGTAATATTAAAATAATAGAAAACGACCAAGATTAAAAGTGAAAACGATGTATGATAGTAAATATAGATTTTCTTTTGCATTTAATTAAACGGTTTTTCATCTCAGCAATCCCGGAAAGTATGGATCCGACACTGATATTTTTCGATGATTTTTACACGTCACCCCTTCCCGACCCCCAACCGTAGGGGTGCTGGGGATGTCTCACCCCAACAGTATTTTTCTCCAAATACTAAGTAATTTATGTGTACCAAGTTTGGTGAGAGCTATGCTGAAACATACCCATCTATAATCCCGTTCATTTTACATTTTCTTCTTCACCCCTTTTCACTCCCAATACCGATGGAGATTTAAGCGGCATCCAGAGTGTCACTGTTCATCTCAGCTATCCCAAAAAGTATGGATTTCACACTAATATTGGTCAATTTCGATTTTTTTTCATGTCACTGCTTCCCAAATTCCAACAGTAGGGATGCTAGGGGTGTCTTACCCCCACAGTATTTTTCTCCAGATAGTAAATCATATGTGTACGAAGTTTGGTTGAAATGGCAGCTTTACCTATAGATGCCTGTCAGTTTTAATCGCTTAGCTTTGCCGATGTCTTTATGTAAAGTTGTTACTCCATAACTCAGTGAAACCCGCTAAGTATAGAATGTATTGCGGGATAGGGCAATCCTTCAAAAAGCAAAGCAAAGCCACCGGCGTACAGGCCATGAAGGGCCTAGGAGGGCTGGAAGGTAAAGAATTTCACTATCCGTAACCTCGGCACTTGATGGGGTACAGTGGTTAGCTTTACGCCCGGCCGCCTTTGACCCCAGGAATTAACCTGCTACTCATTTTTGGTGTAGGCTGAGTGAATTTCAGGGCCATGTGCACCTCCGGAAGTGGATATCTCGTTTCTTAAACTTTACGACTTCCTGACGGGGATTCGAACCCACGTCCTTCCGGGGGCAAACGAGCACGCCTTTACCGCCTCTGCCAGAGGGCAATAGAGGGCAGCAATTATTGCAGTGGTCATTTAGTAATTTAATTTTAGGATGACTCAAAGTTGACTGAAATTAGCGACCTATCAATGACTGGCGGGAAATTCCAGAGAGAATTCCAGTCCAATATAACGGCTGGACGAACTGGACAAAGCTGTTTTTAGTATACTTTAAACTTTGATATTCTTCTTCTTAATCTGCTTACCCTCCAGGGTTGGCTTTTCCCTCGGACTCAGCGAGGGATCCCACCTCTGCCGCCTCAAGGGCAGTGTCCTGGAGCTTCAGACTCTGGGTCGGGGGATACAAATGGGGAGGATGACCAGTACCTCACCCAGGCGGCCTCACCTGCTATGCTGAACAGGGGTCTTGCGGGGGGGATGGGAAGATTGGAAGGGATAGACAAGGAAGAGGGAAGGAAGCGGCCGTGGCCTTAAGTTAGGTACCATCCCGGCATTTGCCTGGAGGAGAAGTGGGAAACCATGGAAAACCACTTTCATGATGGCTGAGGCGGGAATCGAACCCACCTCTACTCAGTTGACCTCCCGAGGCTGAGTGGACCCCGATCCAGCCGTCGTACCACTTTTCAAATTTCGTGGCAGAGCCGGGAATCGAACCCGGGCTTCCGGGGGTGGGAGCTAATCACACTAACCACTACACCACTGAGGCGGACTAAACTTTAATAATTACCGTACTAAAATATTTCGACATATTTTCTAAACCCATGTGGATGGATGTAATCACATTTGCGTGATCCCGTGGTGGTTAGTAGTGTGATGAGCTGTGTGGATATAATAATAATAATAATAATAATAATAATAATAATAATAATAATAATAATAATAATAATAATAATCATATTCACCGTCCAGAGACATGAGACTGATCGCCAATAATAAAAATCCTTATAATTATCCAGTCAGCACCAATTTTTGAAACAGTGTGCAAACTCAGCTCATGATGACTTTCTTCGTTTTGATATAAACAATACGAAACTGCTCTAAGTAAGCAATTTCCATCGCCTAGTTTAGGTAGAATACTTCGGGTTTTCATGATAGTAAATTAGGTGGACAATATTTGTGACAGAGAAGTGAGAGGGAAAAGACCAGTAGGAAAGCCAAAATGTGAAGATGTACAAGAATAGAAACTCTACTCTGACAGAAAGAAATGGTGAGCGCTTGTACACCATACCCGGAAAAATGCAGCTGGAAAATGATGATGATGATGATGATGATGATGATGATGATGATGAATATTTGTGTGGTCAACGTGAAATACTCTCGACAAACCACGAGTCCACGACTAATCGTTCACTTATGTAGACTACACATCGAGGAGACGTCATACGAGACGGCGCATGCGTGTGCGCCCTTTAGTATTCCCGTCACGCACATGGCCGGCAGTGGACCAGCAGGTGGCCTTTAAGTACTGGTGAGCGCTTTGGCCAATCAGAATGATACATTTTTCTTTAATACAGTTGAACCTGTCCTAATGGACACCTTTATTCAGTGGACACCTCCCTATACGGGCATGTTTTCACAGAACCGATTTTATTTTACGTAACACACGTGTTAAATAATCCTCATTTAAGCGGACACCTCGAATTCTGGACAGAAGACGTCGCCATTAGTCTCGTTCACTTGTCTTAAGCGGACACTTTAAAAGTTCCAGGACATGTTCTTTACACAGGGCTATGTGATTCTTTCTCATAAAATCATTCTGCAAACATACGGGAATTCCTTTTGAATGTCTGTACTATTTCGAGTCCAATGAAAAGAGAGTAGGAAACGTACATAGGAATGCTGAAGTAGCTGTGAAGTTAATTGTTCTCTATATGGCTCTTTCCAAGCCTTTCATTAGGATTGTCTTGCGTTCTAATTAGTGTACATTATGAGGATTCTAGTTGCCCGGGAATGCTGCCAGTGGCTGTTACGAAGGGATTTTTCAACCTGCATCATTACATTCATAACTCAGATTGTTGCTGATTAGGTCGAGGTCTGGTAGTTCAGTTAAACTTGACAAGGGAGAAACAGACATTCATGTACTGATTGTTGAGAGAAATACCATAGGAATTCATCGCCCAGTAAACATGATTAGGAGGGACGAGCGTGTTTAGATCTCGAGGCAAGAAAAGATGTAGTGCGAAAGGATTTTCAGTAAGGTAAGCGCCCTGAAAAATAAACCTGAGAGAAAAATCAAATAAACAATTTGTGAAGAATAAACACGAAATGTTGAGTGAGTGGGAAGGAAATAGGAATCGAGGAGTGAAAAGAGAGTGGAAGTCAGTTTTGGCAGAAGTGAACGTTTCGGTGTAGGAGTGGTTCAAATCTGCTCAAGCAAAGAAGGACCAATGTTACAAGGAAAAGCGCGAGAAAACAAAAATAATGTGAAAGATGAGATTAATTCAATAAAAAATTGTGTGTCACGCTGGGTCGTTATTCCCTCTTCGAGAATATCGCAGTAAAGAAATAAATGTGCTAACTTTGTACACCCAGCTCAATGATTACTTCCCGAAGCCGTAATGATTGTAAAGGCTGTGAAATCACTTCTCATATCTCCCAGGGAAATATTTAGCTTAAAATTATTTATAATTATAAAAATAAGGATATATGCTTATATTTAATGTGGATATTCTTTGCCGTTAAAATATTCGATTAATTTTTAAAACCTTGTTTTAGCAGACATCTCTCGTGACGGGCATTTTTCCACGGAACCGACAGTGTCCGAAGAAGAGAGGTACGATTTTAATTTAAAAATACAGTATATGGCAGAAATGTTTATACTTTTAAAGACACTATGCAAATGTACAGGCCAAGAGCTTTCGTCAGAATGATTTACGATGTCCATCGGTTCAGTCGTTCTCTCAAACTCGCTGTAACAAAAATCGGCCTAGTGTTTTAAATATATGGATAATAATAATGTCGTGTGCCCTCCGGAGAGGCCTGATGCAGGTATTTCGAGTTGACCCCTGATAGGTGACCCGGGCGTCTGTGAGAATTCTAATGTTGAAGACGACATACGCACCCATCCCCGAAAAACTAGAATTAATCAATGCAAGTTAAAATCCCCGAACCAGCCGGGAATTGAACCCGGGATCCCTTGGACCAGAGCCAACACGCTAACCATTTAGTCGGATGTATGCCCGCTGAGGTTAGCTGCTGGTGTAGAGGATGTTTACAAAGCTGTTTCTTGGGGCCTGTTACGTCGATGCTGTTGACTAGAGTGGTGAAATGGGGAAGAAATAGCTGCATGTACAGTACAGTACACTAACGATCAGAAAAATTCCGGCTGGGAAGGAAAACAGGTAACGTTCGGGTGTAGATTTTGGCCAACCCTGAGGATGGAGAAAGGACAAGCGGAGACAACGTTATATGATTCGTCTTCCAGGAGGTGTGGCTTTGTGTTCACACTGCCCCCTTCTGGATTTAATTAAGGGGAGCTTGTAAGGCATTTTGGGTTGAAAAATATCCATGTCTAGACTACTTTGTGATTTTGGGAGCTGGAAGTCCATTTTAATGTGCGTGTGATTTTTGCTGAAAAAAGTACCCCAAACGTTATTTAACACCCATTTAAATGTTACGTGACATAAGAGAGCCACGCCCACTTTCTAGTTCTGTTCCTTCAGGCCTGAGAACTGTTTTTTGGATTAGTTCCTTTTTCTTTGGGAGGTTTGTGAATTCTAGTAGAGTTTTTTGTGTTGACCAGCGTGATAAACAGACGCTATGCTTCATTCTGTGCTGGTTACAGTTTGTTTTTATCCTCGTGGTTGTGTGATTTGTATATAACCCATTATCATGTCCAAAAACCAAACCCCGCGGTACTTAACACCCTTGAAAGGGCCTTGGCCTGCCCAGCGACCGCTGCTCAGCCCGAAGGCCTGCAGATTACGAGGGGTCGTGTGGTCAGCACGATGCATCCTCTCGGCCGTTATTCTGGGCTCGAGAACGGGGACCCCTCTCACCGTCAGATAGCTCCTCAATAATTCTAATCACGTAGGCTGAGTGGACCTCGAACCAGCCCTCAGGTCGAGAGAAAAATCCCTGACCTAGCCGGGAATCGAACTCGGGGCCTCCGGGCGAGAGGCAGGCACGCTACCCCTACACCACGGGGCCGGCCATTATCATGTCCAGACTAACAAAAATGTTCAAGTAAAGGAAAGTTCCAAAAAGGGTCTTCGTGGGGTATTAGACACTGATTCAAGGTGTTAGTGATGAAGTGTTGGAATTCAGTGGGGGTAGTGTGGGGTGTGTTCAAGTGCTGCAGCAACGAGGTATTCAACCTGGAAGGAATGCACTGAAGATTTTCCAAGATCTTGACAGGATGCGGGTGGTGAAGTTGGTTTACATGCTGAAAAGCTGATAGCCTATAAAAGAGATCAACAGTAACGTTACATTGAATACCAGGCATGTCAAGGTCAAGCGCACCCTAGGCGAGCTGCGTGCAGGATGTCTTCACTCCCGTGCGATCTCAGCTGGCACACGCTGGCTCGAGCGGAGAAATTCGAAGGGGATGCGTTAGGGGTGCACAGTATTCCTTTCCTCATTGCGGACGAAGAGCCATACGAGAGTTGTCCTTCACCAATATCATTAATAAGGCACCGTAAGTTGTTAATTTACATGAAATAATAATAAACGCATGTTGATAGACACAAATACAATAGGACTGTAGGCTACATAAATACTACACACATTAACCAAATATTATATGAAGAATCAAATTCTGACACGTTCAAGACACATTAAATGAATAAATTAAGAGTTTTCTTATTGACAAAACAAAGGTGTGGTGCAATAACTTTGAAGCATTCCGGTGAGCACTTGTCTACACCCTGGGTATCATGGTTTCGCTTCCACTGAAAATAAAAAATAAGTTGCCTAAAAGCGACCCATTTATGTTCACTGATTTCCTGAGCCCTGCTGACGTTTACTGGCAATAAATCGGTCAATGTTAGGCTTGATGTTGCTGGCAGACACTATTTTCATTACTGCATTGAGATGTATGTTTGTTAGCCCAGATCGGAATCGAGATTTGTTTATCTCCATACTGGAAAAGAACTGTTCACATCTGTAACTGCTCCCATAGATTGACTGGATTTCTGCCGCAAACTTTCGGAGTTGTGGAAAGCGCAATGGGACAAGTATTCGGTAAAAGTTAATAATTTCCCTTTCTTTGTACTCTTGCTTCAGCCACGCGTCACATATTAACTCTTTAATTTCATGTTGTAAATTCTGATGTGCGTTTTCTGGCTGAACGCTAAATGGTACGGAAAAGAGCTACAACTTTGCTTTCACAACATCAAGGTCCTGAAACCTGTTATGCCTATCCTGTACTGATGTGCATGATACACTCATAATGAGCGAACGTACTGTCAGTTCAACTCCCGTCCCTTCCGTCTAGAGAAGAGAAGTTCTGCCCGCAGGCAGATCTTAATGCGAGCACTGTTTGACATGCCTGTTAAATACTGCTCATTGCGACGTGCTTTGTCTCTTCTGCTGTCAGTCATCTCCGATAGAAGGGATTACTACTGCGTCCCGAGTAAAACAGCTTGCCTGAATATCAGCGGGAAGTAGCTGGGGAGTTACAAAATGTTCTTTTTTAGCGTGCCATTCCTCTGGCATTCTGATAACTAACAATAATAACGTTATTTACTTTACGTCCCACTAAATATTTTTATGGTTTTCGGAGACGCCGAGATGCCGGAATTTCGTCGCGCAGGAGTTCTTTTACGTGCCAGTAAATCTACAAACACGAGCCTGACGTATTTGGGCACCTTCAAATACCACTGGACTGAGCCAGGATCGAACCTGCCAAGTTGGGGTCGGAAGGCCAGTGCCTCAACCGTCTAAGCCACTCAGCCCGGCTCATTCTGATAACTACCGGTATGTGACACACGGCTCATCATAGTATTCCAACTATCGATCCCTGCTCTGAGGCGTTGATTCGAATGAGGAGTGTGTAGACTTAATGGTAAACGGCAAAGCAGTGTTCACTGCTGTCTGTGGCCAGGTGGCCAACTCCATGGTTAAATGGTTAGAGTATTGGCCTTTGGTCAGAGAGTCCCGGGTTCGATTCCCGGTAGGGTCGGGAATTTTAACCATCATTGGTTAATTACGCTGGCATGGGGGCTGGGTGTATGTGCCTTCTTCATCACCATTTCATCCTCATCACATGCGCAGGTCGCCTACGGGAGTCAAATCAAATGACCTGCATCTAGCGAGCCGAACATGTCCTCGGACACTCCCGGCACTAAAAGCCATATGCCACTTCATTTTTTTGTGGCCGGGATATTCCAGCTCTGGAAATTGGCACTGTTAAAACGCCAGCGTAGTTTGTACAACCCTTTTCCCGTTTCTCTACGGGGTAGGGTATGAGGTGAAATGAATCTGTAGTGGCGGGTTATTATGACTGGATGTCCTTCCTGACGTTAACCTCATCAGAGGAGTTAATGAGATGAAATGAATGACGTGATATATGGCAGTAGTAAAGGAGAGGGTGAAACCCGGAACCAGCACATAGCCTATTCCTGTCGAATAGCACCAAGGGGTCTGCTCAAGGCTTAACGTCACCATCTTACAGACGAACCCCCATCAACAGCATCATATGCCCTCACTCCATTTAAGCAGTGTGGAGAGGGTTGGAAGGTAATCCAGGATTTTGCAAACAATCTAGTGATTAGAAATTGTATATCACCACCTCCGCTATCCTGCCGGCCAACATTCTTATGGTGAAAATTGTTTCGACCAAAGGGACTCGAACCGGCTAACCACGGTGTCAGACCGTTTAGACTTCAACGAATTAATAAAACGCCAGAGTCGTACTCTTCGTAAAAAAGTGAGAACATGTGCCTTTTCTCATCTGATAGAGCGTTTCATATGATAGCATTGTTCTTAACCGCTACGTTCCAGTCGGTTAGCATTGTATTCTCACAAGAATACTGACGACATTGTAATGACCTATGTCGAGTTCAGTTTAATATTTGTCCATGTCTGTTACAGCATCACGGGAAAATGAATGAGTTCAGAGGGTCCCGCGTTCGATTCCCGGCCGGGTCGGGGATTTTAACCTTAATTGGTTAGTTCCAATGGCTCGGGGGCTGGGTGTGTGTGGCGTATTCAACATTAGAAATCATCCTAGGTAGGGCCCTCATCTTCACAGACGTGCAGGTCATCTAATAGGCCGTCTACTAGAAAAGGGCCTGCACCAGGCCTCTCCGGAGGCCATACGCCATTATTATTAATGAAACTTGGCATTTCTATTTAGAATGAGGTCGAGTAAAATCTTAGCTATAAGTTGTCTGAAACATTTCCCCAGGTGGCGATGTTTCAGAAGGGGCTAAAGCATAAAATTCTGATACAAACGACCACAGAACCACGTAATAGTAATTATATCCTTCCACACAGGGTTGGCGTCAGGAAGGGTATCCGGCCGTAAGACAGGGCCAAATCCACATGTGCGACACAGTTCGCACCCACAACTCTACTAGGTGTGGGAAAAGGGGTAGAAGAAGAGGAAGAGACTTTTTCTGATACAATGAAAAAGAAAATATTAGTGGCAGTCATGTGAAAGTTTAAACCCAAGAGCCGATGACTACCTCTGAGGACTGTAAAGAGAGTTGCTATGAAGATCGTTTCGCAAAGTTTTAACGGCTTTGTACACCTGTCGGTAGTATATTTGATACTTGGCTGCCTTTTATATCGTAAGGAAGATATCAAATTAAAAACAGCAATAATGCAGGAAAAACATGAAAATGCAAAGGACCACAGAGAGCAACGAAGCGAGTACGATACGACAAGACATTGACAGGGGAGGCATGCCCACTTACGTGCCTCAGAATCTGGGGAATAATGTGAGGGGTGGACACAAATGTCATCATTCGCATGCTAAGCGATTGTTCCGTCAAAGAGGCGCACTACAGCTAGTAATATTTAAGATTAGTCCATATACATTATCATTCAAACTTTAACATCACCAATCTTTTTTTCACCAATTACCTCTCTGTTTTCAGTTGCAGTAGTCAAGTTGGACGCAGTGGGATGGGTCAACATATTTCCTTAGGCCCCGGCTGTGTCTATAAGGGAATAGTGGTGCATGAACTGATGCATGCTGTGGGATTTTGGCACGAGCAGAGCAGGGCAGATCGAGAGGACTACGTTGCTGTTCTCTGGCAAAATATAAAACGAGGTGAGATCACCATTTACTAAGAGTAGCCTAGCTAGAGAGCGCTTAGTCTAGCTAGATATTTATCTACAGTTTATATGCGCCTTTCGGCTGTTCATAGACCATGTTGTGACCTTATGTGCAATTAACTAAAACATATTATTATTATTATTATTATTATTATTATTATTATTATTATTATTATTATTATTATTATTATTATTCACGAACGTCACTATCTGAAAAGTCAGATGGTACGGCCAAGGCTTAGGCCGGAAAGAGGCATCCGTAGTGAAGACTGTACTTCATCTCACACCCCAAACGGTAATCGATAAAACAAATGCTGGTTCATTGGACAGAGCAGTGTTCCGCAACCAGTGTGTCATTTGTGCAGCGAACTTTTACTTACCCCATGGCGCAACAGCCCCGAAGGGCCATGGCCTACCGAGCGACCTACAGATTACGAGGTGTCGTGTGGTCAGCACTATGGATCCTCTCGGCCGTTAATCTTGGTTTTCTAGACCGGGGCCGCTATCTCACCGTCAGATAGCTCCTCAATTGTAATTACGTAGGCTGAGTGGACCTCGAACCAGCCCTCAGATGCAGGTAGAAATCACTGACCTGGCCGGGAATCGAACCCAGGACCTCTGGGTAAGAAGCAGGCACGCTACGCCTACACCGCGGGGTCGCCCCTTAGCATATGCCGTACAGTTTTATGTATTCTAAGAAATTAGATGTAGAAAAAGAAATGAAAGTGTAAAGGACCACAGAGAGCAATGAAGTGAGTACGATATGACAAGCCATTGACAGCGGAGGCATGCCCCACTTTTTTGTACCTCAAATTTTACACATAGCTCATCCTAGATTCTTAATGTCTATAGTGTGTTTGTACATTTGTTTTTATGTCAATTATGTGTTTGTACATTTGTTTAGTTATTAGATGTATTACATTAAGGCTGATGATGGCCAGCCAAGGCCAAAAATAGTTTAGTAATGTAATTCAAAATATTGCATATTATAGTATTGAAAAGGTAGACCATTATGATGTTAATTTTATAATTATTACTGAGATGACAATTCAATACGGATCAAAACCATGAAGTTTATATCCCCTGATAGTCCTGTTAATGTCAACATCATTCAGGTATATGCTTCAACTGCAGACAAGGACTATGATGAGAAGGTAGACCAGTTTTACAAGCAGGTCAAGGAAGTGATGCATATGAACATGATGGCAGAAGATTTCAATGCATTGAAATAAATTGGTTTTCCATTTCATTAAAATGCTCAATAAACTGGGGATCTTGCCTCAACAAGCCACTAGTATGTACAATACATAATTATCTAATCTTGAATTAACAGTGTTATGATTTTAAAAGGAAAATATTTACAAATTCTCAAAGTGTAACATTTAATCTTGCACAGTGAACAGCCAATTCATTTATACAGTCTATACCTAAGTGAAGTGACAATGCATAGAAAATGAATAACTCTGACATCCATTTTTTTCATTTTTCTTATTTTTCAGGAGCAGAGCATAATTTCCAAAAGTACAGTTGGAATATAGTACAGAACTTGGGAATGCCATATGATACTGGTGAGTTATTAACAGGATTATATAAAGCAGATCTGGTTATTTGATGCTCAGGAAGTGAAATTTCTACACTGAACACTCAAAAATATTTAGCAGTTAATATTAGCCTCAGTCATTAAAAATGTACAATATACTTTGACAAAACAATACACTGTGGTGATGGTGGTGCTTATTGTTTTAAGAGGAAGTACAGCTGAGCAACCATCCTCCCTTAGCACTGATCAGAGAAGAAAATGGAAGATCTGACCCTTTAAAGAATAAAGATATTGGCAAAAGAAAGGTTAGGGCCACAAAGTCCAAGAAAATGAGACTCATTAGGCCTTGAAAACCTAATGGTCAGAAGCAGTGGTATGTGCTGGGATCAAGATGTGGCTACCACTCAGATCACTCCTTTTCGATGGTTGGTTTAGAGAATGTCACATCTTATTACACGTTTTAAGCTGCAGCCAATAGCCAATGGTGAAGCTTGGTGTGTTGTCAAGGCTGTTTCACAAGCTACTGCCCTGGCCTCTGCTACTGCCAATACTCAACATCTGATCAGTAGAGATATAGCCTAAGGTTTAGCAGATTAAAGTCCGGCTTTGTAGCTAAATGGATAAAATGCTTGCCTTTGGTCTGATGGCCCCGATTCAATTCTCTGAATAAACCCCTCATACTGTTAATTCCCCTGGCTTGGGGACTGGGTGTTTATGATGTCTTAGCCATTCATTTCATCCTCATTAGGTCACCACCAAGCCTATACAGATGTCATGCACCATTATTATTGTTATTATTATTATAAATTAAACATTTTGAATTTTACAGCAGTCATACCCATCATTCACTGGTTTATTAGCTTCCTTGGGAGATCAGTGGTGGTGTCCAACTTGCGATCATGGATTCGATTCCAAACAACAAAAGAGAACAGTAAACATGAAAGACTGCATTTCATTTTAGCAAATCAACCTGTAAAACAGAAAACTATATTACTCCTATAAAAGCAGCCCTGCAGTGTATTCCTGCAAGGACGTAGAAGTAAATGGGAGTGAAATACCAGCACTCTGTTATCTATATAATTAAGTCAGAAGTACGAGGTGAGGAAGTATATACGATGAGGAACACATGGTTGTTAGCAGTGGCAATCTGATGGAGCAAAACTTAGCACACCTGTCCCTCCCCCGGTCCCCGCAGCTATCGAACGTACAGAAGCAAGCCGCATGAGGTGAGTCAAGGAGAAAGGAACGCAGATCCTTGGCTGCAAGATCAGTCTCCAATGCCTTGCTTTCAGAAGTACATACAACTTTTTTTTTCTCATTGCTTTCAAGTTTTGTAAATGGAACAATGTGTCAGATGCTTCCATATGTGTGCGTGCATAAGAAAAGAGACCACTTCTCGGTAAAGTTCACAAAATAGTTGTAAAAAACTACTCAAGGGAGTAAAATGTGGATTTTTCGTTTTTGATTATTTACCTATGTATTGCTTAGACCGTCATCTACTCACTGCATGAATTTAACAGCCCTCTGACAATAATCACTGCTAAAACATGAGGTTTATTTAATATTAAGTAAAGGGACCACTTTTCGCATCATAAGCGAGGCTCCACACACTTACTCACTCGTGCTCATAGCTGCGCGAACATAAGATATGATGACTCGGATAGCTTATCTTATGATAAACAAACCCTAGATGGGCACTTTTAAAGGCAATAGGTTTCATAAACATCCTGTCTGCGTCAAACATTTCCAATACCGATGCAGTCTTTCAGTGTATTTCATAGTGTGGAGAAGTGTGGTGTTTTCCTCAATATTCGTATAGTTGTGAATTTAAGTTTATTAAAACGTTTTAAACTAGATTAGGTTCCAAAATAAAGAGTAATCATTCTCATTATGGCAGGGCCTAATGATGCAGCAGATATTATTGCAAAAGCTTTAAAACAATATGCAGGCAGTGACATGCCGCCGGAACTATTGAATGTTATTTCAGAATACTTCAGTGCACCCCTCGAGTTTGAAAAATGAATATTCTGGTGAGGATAGTGATTTTGAGGAAAGTGAACCTTTTGAAATTTTCGTAACAGATGAGTTGCAGGAGGACTCTGTTGATGCAGATGTAAGTGTTCTACATGATGTTTGCAAAGTTCAAACATCCTCCAAATACACAAAGGAGGTTAAAGAATTTGTAAACAAGGTTTGTGGCAGTACAAGAAATTGCATTGGTCTTTTTCCTGATAGCTTCATTTATTCTTCAAGAATAGAATGTCAGGAACTGGATTACAATTGTGGAGAACATATCAACCACCACCACATATTAATGATGGGTGCCATGAACACATTAGTATGAAACCAGCCAATGACGGCAGCTACAAAGAGAAAAAATTATGACAGGAAAGAAACTTACACAATTTATCACTTCAGAGAGCAGGAGGTGTGTCAGTCATTCTTTTAATTTGTATTCACCTGTGGCTCTAAGAGGCTAAAAAAATTAAATTAACAATTCAAGAAAGAAGGGGTGCAGCCTAGAATTCACCAAAACATATTAAAGACTCCTCAGATAAAATCTATTCCTTTTGATGATCGTAAACATGCAGTCAACTTTATGAATAATTTCAATGAACAAAATGCACTTGTCATGCCAGGCCGGATCCCTACACAACGAAGAATTTATCTTCCCAACCAGCATGTCTAAGAAGTACGTTCATACATTACACTCTGACAGTTGTAAATCATTAGAGAGAATTCCTGTATCACTCTCATCCTGGTATTCCATCTGGCGTACATTTTGCAGTAACGCAGTAGCTCAGAAACCCAAGACTGATCTTTGTATGACTTGTAGAAACAATTAAACTGTAATAGGGAAACTGCCAATTATGAATGAGGAGGAAAAAAGGAAATCTGATAGAGAAAGCTATACAACATCTTAATCACGTCCAAGCAGAGCGGACTGCTTATAAAAACACCATAAACAATTGTAGACAAAGGATTAGACAACTGGAAACTCCTTTGTTTCTTGAGCCACATATCTGTAACACATACAAAGGCACAATACATTATAGTTCTGATTTTGCCCAACAGGTGCACTTACCATAAAATCCGCAACAAGTTGGACCCAGTTTCTTTCTTACAGGTTACAAACTGGGTCTCTTTGATGTAGCGTGTGAACCAATTAACAAATTTGTTTTGTACATTATTCCAGAAGCTTGTATTGCAGGTAAAGGAGTAAATACTGTCTTATCCCTTGTACATCACTTTTTGGAAAATGTTTCATAAGGTGAGGAGCATTTAGAATTCCATGCTGATAACTGTGTTGGGCAAGATAAAAACAACATCTTATGAGATACCTCATGTGGAGAGTTATGACAGGAAAGTTGCAAAATTTCATTTTTGCCAGTGGGACACACGAAATTTCAACCTGATTTGTATTTTGGTTGTTTCAATAGAGAATTCCAGAAAAATGAAAATGAAGTTATTGAAGATGTAATTACTGTCGTCCGTAAAATTTGTCAGGTTTCTAGCTCTATTATTCCTGTCACTGTTGGCAATGTAACAATTCCTACTTATGACTGGCAAAACAAGTTCCATGCTGGAATGAAATAAACATTCCACAAATAACCCAGATACATCACTCTGTGTATATGAAAGAGCACTTTGGTGTAGTGCTGACAAAGAAATCAATAGTTTCTTATGAAGTACCCTACACCATCCTTCTGGAAGATTCACCATCTGACTTCAGTGACCTTCCACAAGTCATCAAACCTCAAGGACTTAGCATCAACAGAAAGATGTATCTCCATGAAAAAATTAGACCCTTCGTATCAGAAGATTACTTTGTACTGTTGTAAAATCTTTCCCTGCTCCAACAACGCTGCCACCAACCACATCATCATCATCATCATCATCATTTTACAGTTCCAGTTTCTCGGGTACTGTTGGCGAGCCTCTTCCATTCTGTCTTACTGAGATATGTTCTATTGTTAATGACATCCTCCAGTGTTCTTTTCCGATCTGCAATGTCCATCTTTACCAACTACCTCAATCTTACAGAGCCAGCTTCTGTTTCTCCTCCTCTGCCAATAATTATATCATCATCATCTTCTTCAAAAAGTGTAACGCCTAAAAAAAAATAAGTAAGGCTAAGAAGAGAAAACCACTAACTCTGAGAAAATTCTCCCCAAAGAAGAGGTCTCGACCCACTTGCAGCTACTGTGGAGAGGCAGGGCATCAGGACCAGATGGTGAAAGGGCACATAATATGCCCAAAATGCAGGCTTCAGCATGAATAAGTGATATTCCTGTCTTACGCTGGCTGTGATTGATGATCATTAAGGTATGTGATAACTTTTGTAAATTGCAGTAGAGTTGCAATTAGTTGCCTTCAGTGACCTTCTGCAAGTCATAAAACCTCAGAGACTTCAATAAATCGATAGATAGATCTCCACAAAAAGAATTAGTCCTTCAATAATATCTGCTGGTAATTTTTGTTTTAAAAAGTCTGTCAGAATACTGGTGAACATGAAAATGTAAACGCCAGCATAACTTCCAAATAGTTTAGTAGTTATTTGTGTCACAAAGTAACCAAATTTTTAAACAGCTCTACTGAAAAGTAATGAAATGTTATGTTGTAACATTACATGCTAATTTAAGACCTTAATTTATTTCGGAGGCATTCAATTCACTTACATGATATTAGTTACATATTATGGAAAACGACAGTACCTTTATCTGAATACCCAACATGTGTTCCCTTTTCATATACATGCAAACATATAATGTGCTTTAGACGTCCATCGTTCTCATTTGAGATTTGAGCTTCACCGATAACCTTCGTAGCCCCCAGTAGATGCCACTGGTCAGAAGAGAACGAGAATTTATCAAAGGAAGTCAGACAGGAAGGATGAACGTGAAGAGCCTGGCATATGTATGTAGAAGCAACGTCAGACTCAGCTAGGAGGCCAACAACAGCAGATCACACAAAAATACCAGACAACCTTGCTGAACACTGGAGAGTTCTTGATCATTTTTAAACCAACTAAAGACTGTACAGGGCTCAAAAAAAGTTTTGCACATAGATTTCACATTTCAAACATGTTGTAGGCCAGTGACGCTAAACCCAGATAAGTATTGATATCTGTCCGACAGAAGGCATTTATTGTGTCACTCAGTTTAACAATATCCCTTGTAAGGTCAGTGGAGTATAGACAGCATGCATAGGACTGAGGTAAACATAGCAAAAATACCCATTTCTGCTACTGACCTCATTAGAATTGTGACATTTCTACAAGAAGAATGGCAACAATAGGATGTTGCCGCTCGTATTGGAGTGAATCAGAGTGATGTCTCCAGAGTGTGGAGAAATGTTTAGAGGGACACAAACAATTGCTGATCAACAACTCAGAGGGAGGATTGGTATTTGTTACCTTCAGCACATTGTAGGCCCACTACTACTGCCACCGTATTTCACCAAGATCTTCAGAGGACCATTGGAGTGAATATATCAAAACAAACAGGGTGAAATCAGCTGCATAATGGAGGGCTAATATTGAGGAGGCCCTCTTAAACCATGTCATAGGACACCTCGTGTGAGTTGGACAACAAATCACAGCCCATCAGAACAGTGGGAGCATATGCCCTTTTCTGATTAGATCACCATAAGCTTGGGGAACAAGAGAGAAGCCTCCCCGCAGGATATGTTAAGAATATTAATTAAATTCAGCTGGGCGTTCCCTGAGCAACGGACTAGGACATTTCCTAGATGGCTGATTCTCTCACACCAGAAGCATGTTTTGTAAACATATTTAATTCAGATGACCACCTAGAATTTAACATGACAGCAAGGAAATATCAAAGTAAGTCCTTTTCAGGACTTTACAATAATGTCTTTTAACACTGAAATCATATCATCTTGTAAAGAAGAGTTGCTGAGCCGAGTTTGTAGAGAGCAAAACGTTGCCTTTGTGTGCGTCCAAGAATCCCACAGAGATATTAACCAGGTGCGACCCAGAATTCATGGCATGCAACTTATTGCTGAAATACCTCATAGCAAATATGAAAGTGCCATATTTACAAAACCTGACACCATGATTCTGTCAATGGCATTTATAATAGAGAATGAGATTGAAATTATAACAAATGAACTTTCCAACTGTACAGTTACATCAATCTACAAGCCTCCAATTTCTCCTCCAAAGAACCAGTGAACTTTAGAAACCAGAAAGTGAATTTTGTGGTGGGGAATTTTAATTGTCACAGTACCGAATGGGGATATGAACACAGTGATGACAATGGCGAGCTATTACAACACTGAGCAGATGCTATGGAACTCTTATTCATATAGTAAACTGCCACCTTTTAACAGTGGCCGTTGGAGAAGAAGATATAATCCAGATTTGATCTTTGTCACTAATAACATAGCACAACAATGCAGCAAGAGAGTATGTAACCCAGTCCCCAAGTCTCAACACAGACCAATTCTATGCCAGTTTTACTCTGCTATCCGACCTCAGTATTCCCTTTTGTCATAGATACAATTTCAAAAAGCAGACTGGTCAAAATTATCTGCTGTACTGGATGATATGGTCCAAAACATCAAACCAGTTCCTGAAGCATATGAGCATTTCACTGTGGCTGTTAAGAAAAGTTCTTGTAAATCTATTCCCCGTGGATGTTGCACCAATTACATATGGATGCAATCTCGCAATTAGAAGACTACTACAAGCTATTTGAACAGAACCCAATGGGCAAGGAAACTATTAAAGCAGCACACGCCCTAACTTCTCTAACAGCCTCATCGAAAAAAGAGCAGGTCAAAATTAATGGAAGAATTGGATATGACGCAGAGCAACCAAAAGGCCTGGAGACTCCTAAAGAAGCTGAGCAGAGATCCAACCATGAGTAACACACATTCTTTTGTTACAGCCAATCAGATTGCCCACCAACTTCTCATGGATGGCAAAATAAAACAAGATGCCAAAACCCAGAGAGCTATGTTGAAAGTACCAGCAGGTAGGGATGAAGAAATATCTGAGCTCATGAAACATTTCAATTTCACTGAGTTGGAAAATGCAATAATCAAGTGCAAATCAGGTAAAGCTGCGGGTGATATTGGATGATATGCGAGTTGAGCAAATAAAGAACTTCGGAAGAAACACGAAAGAATGGCTGCTACAGTTTTATAATAACTGCCTAGAGATGTCTAAGATTCCAAAATTGTGGAGCAAAGCACATGTATTTGCTGTTCTGAAGCCTGGAAAGGACAGCAGAGACCCCAGGAACTACAGACTAATATCTCTCCTGTGTCACCTATATAAGATTTTAGAAAGGATGATACTCGACACACTCATCCACACTATCAACTAAAACCTCATTCCACAACAAGCAGGCTTTAGACCAGGCAAGAATGCTGTTGCACAAGTTCTCAACCTCATGCAGAACATTGAGGATGGTTTTGAAAATCGACAAATTACAGGGGTAGCTTTCATTGACCTCAGTGCTGCATATGATTCAGTGAACCACAGTGTACTGCTTCATAAGATCTTTACACTCACAAAAGATTTAAAACTTACCAGATTGATGTCAACCTTGTTGCAGAACCGCAAGATTTTTGTTGACTTTCAAGGACAAAGAAAGAGATGAAGATCACAGAAAAATGGATTGCCCCAAGGAAGTGTACTGGCTCCATTGCTATTTAATATTTATACCAATGACCAACCACTCCCTAACAAAACAATAAGTTTCATGATGAAACGGGAATGCCCTACGAGCATTCACGTTTCATTCATTTATTAAGAGGAACTCGCTAACACCCGGCCGTAAGCATTTAAAACTTGCGCCGAGCGCACAGGCATAGTGGGAACTGCAAGCAAGCTCGCGCTGTTCCAGAACACCGGCCAAGGTCAAGCGACGTCACGCAGAAGGTTCTTTCGTGTTCCATAGCATTGCAGCATGAACGAAATGTAATATCAATATTTCAATAACGTCATCTTGCAGGCAGGAATAATGAACGCTGCTAGCCGAAATTTCGTGTCAATCGGTGTAAAGATGGCCAAGATATAAAATTTTCTTGGGGCCCACATGTGTAGCCACGCCCACCGACCTTCGGCAATATAAGCGAATCGCCAGCCTGGGGTAAAGCAGAGAGTGTGGGTAGTGTGCAGCTGAAGTGTGTCGTAGGCCGAGAGAGTGAGGGGAGTCGGCAGTAAGCCGTGAGTTCAGTGTGTGTGTGCAAGTAAGCACGTCGCGATATAATTTGTCACTCGGTCCGGCTGTGTACTTGAGTTCGGAAACGTTAGTGTTGGAAGCCTTCTCCGTGGGCTTGAACTTTGTGCATGAACAAAAACGTAATTTCGTCTTTATCAGTCTGTACGACTGGGCGATTATATTTCGTTTGTGGACTATGAACGTTTCTAACATAAACTGTGCCAACCTTGATTTCATTTAAAGACTGTGTTTCTAGCATAAACTGTGCCAACCTTGATTTCATTTAAAGACTGTGTGAAAACAGCGACAGTGTTTCTAGCATAAACTGTGCCAACCTTGATTTCATTTAAAGACTGTGTGAAAACAGCGATAGTGTTTCTAGCATAAACTGTGCCAACCTTGATTTCATTTAAAGACTGTGTGAAAACAGCGATAGTGTTTCTAGCATAGACTGTGCCAGCCTGCATTTCATTTAAAGACTGTGTCTATCCATTGAACTGTGTTCGTAATAAAACTGTGCCAGCCTGCATTTCATTTAAAGACTGTGTTTATCCATTTTTCAGAACTGTGTTCGTAATAAAACTGTGCCGACCTTCATTTCATTTAAAGACTGTGTCTATCCATTGAACTGTGTTCGTAATAAACTGTGCCAACATTCCCTCTTAAAGATAGTATTAACTTGTGGAATACGGTATCGTACGGTAATTTCTTTCCGAGGGACCATGCCAATTCCCATCATAACCTGTTCAGAATCACGTATGATCTTAAGTACCAGTGATAATCTTCTGAAAATTACGACGTAACAGAACTTGGACTGTCGTTTATTTCAACAAGTGTGTGAATATTGTGCTCATGGTGTACAGTGCAGAGACTGTACCCGGTGAATTTAATTTTCTTTGTGAAGTGCTTAGTCACTGCACCTCGGAAGGTCCTAGATTGTTTTCGTTTGTTTATTATTCCAAATACGATAATTCCTTCCATCTTATTCTCATGGAACTGTGACTCTGACTTTATCCTTGCTGCTAAAGTGCGTTCAATATCATTGACTGTGGGAACTATTTCGGTGTGCTTCGCCTTAGAGAGGTGTCACACCAGAGTCCCATGACGTCCGATGTGGAAGCTCCACATTTCCCCGTTCCTGCCTCAGGTTCGAGTCGCCATCAACACTAATACAGAGAAAACACCAACGACGGAAGACAACGCCGACGCCGACCGCAAGACGACGCAGCCGCCGCAGGACGACGTCCCCTCCACGCCTTCAAGGACAACTCCACGATTCAGCTGTAAAAGGTGACATAATTCTTTGCATATCTATTGAATAACCTGAAGGATCCACTTAATCATGAAAAAAAATTTTCACTACCCTTCTCTCTCTCACTCTCTTAGCATGGGCCGTACACGCCTTGTCGTTTCTCATGCTCTCCGATAAACTGAAGTACGGGCGTTCCTGTTTCAATATGCAAACGACTTTGCACTAGTCTGTCAGAGTGCAACTTTTGAAGAGGTAGAACTCACTCTTGACAGCACTCTAAAGGAATTAGGCACATATTACAAGACTAGCCACCTAAAGCCGAATCCATCGAAATCTCTGGTTTGTGCTTTCCACCTCTAGAACAGAGAGGCATCAAGGAAATTACATGTCTTCTGGAATGGAACCCCCTTGGAACATTCTTTCACCCCAAAGTACCTAAGGGTAACGCTGGACCGCTCCCTCACTTTCAGAAAACACTGTTCCAACATTAAATACAAAGTCAGCGCCAGAAACAACATCCTGAGGAAGCTGAGAGGTACAAACTGGGGTGCAAAGCCACAAGTTCTTAGAACCACTGCATTGGCTCTGTGTTACTCTGCTGCAGAATACGGATCCCCTGTGTGGTGTAGATCATCCCACGCCAAGACTGTGGACTCTGCCCTGAATGAAACTTGTAGATTAATCACAGGATGCCTGAAACCTACCCCTGTTGAGAAGCTATACTGTCTTGTTGGCGTTGCACCTCCAAGTATTCATCGAGAAGTCACTGCCGATCAAGAACGACTGAAGGTTTAGAACGTTGAAGCTCACCCGCTGTTTGGTCATCAACAATCTCAATCCAGGCTGAAATCCAGGAAAAGCTTCCACCAGACATCAAAGCCCTTGAAAGGACCACCAGATAAGGCAAGACTTTCTTTGTGGAAATCTAAGCAGCAAGAATGGATGGAGCCGCATGAACAACTTTCGACTGACTACAATGAAGACTGGAGTGTTTGAAGGTCCCTTAACCGATTAAGAACTGGTGTCAGCAGGTCTAAGTCCTCACTTAAGTTACGAGGCTTCACATGAGAGGACAGCAAGTGCGACTGTGGTGAAGAGCAAACACTGAACCACATGTATATCAATGTCCTCTCTGCCCATTTTCATGCTCAGAGCAAGATTTAATGCTTGCTGATAACAACGCCCTAGGTGTGACTCAGTTTTGGAAAAACACCATCTATCTTGGTCAATTTCCTTTGTCTGTTAATTTTTGTAAATAGTTTAATTATTATTTTATTTTTAACTGTATAATTAACTATGCTTCTGACACAAGTAAATAAATAAATCATAAGCGTGCATCCATACAAAAGGAGTATTAGAGTCTGGAGACGATCCATTGAAAGATGGAAAGAGCCCTTCATCCTGGAGCACCGTCAGCAACAAGTGGGTTTCCTTCATGTTTTGTTGTAGGATCATGTTTGATCAACGTATGCTTTTAATTCCTACCTGGGGTAACACCACTGGTCTGATATACTGAGACAACATCCTCCAACCTGTAGTCACAGAATTTGTTGCCACTGTGGGCAAATGCTTTACACTAGTAGATGATAACGCTCGTGCCCACTGAGTCAGAGTGGTCAGTGAGTTCCTTGAGATGCGTGGCATACAGCAAATGGTATGGCCAGCATAGTTTGCATGGTGTGAAGATAGTAATTGTCCATTATCCTACACCTCCACCTTCAGCAACTGAGTGAGCTGCTATCCAAGAATAGGTGCCCCAGAACAAGTTGGACTCCTTGGTGCTGACTATACCTCATCATGTTCAAGCAAACCTCAGCACCTGAGGTGGCTGTACATGATAATGATCTGCCACATTTTGTGTTCAAAATCCAACATTATCATTTTCATGCTTTTGTTGCTTTTACATAGCTGACTGCATGTTGTTTAGCTTTGTATGGTACCCTTTATAATGTATAATGCACATACATAAACACAGCAAAAGGAAAAGTGCACTAAGCCAGAAAACTTTTTGGAGCATTTTAAACAGAAACAGACTATTATTGTTGTATAATGCTCCTGCAAAGCCATCTCCATTTTTTGATATGCAAAATGCAATCAATACATTTAATAAAGAGAATTGCTGTCAATCAAAAGATAGGATGGTGTTGCCATGTATAGATACTGTATTTATTCAAACATGTCTGTTACAAACATGTCACTAAATAAATCAGAATACAACAAGCAATAGAATATTATTAATGGCTACTCCTTGTGGAGGAGGTGGCATTGTGTTTTTAAGCTGTTCTTCCAACCCACATGAATTTCTCCTCGGCTTTCCTAATATATATAAATTTAGTTTTATAACCACTCTCTAAAGATCTTCCATATCTAAAATTGTCATAAGGTATTATGTTTCAGTTCTACCTGTCTGGCTCCTTGGCTGAATGGTCAGTGTACTGGCCTTCGGTTCAGAGGACTTTGGGTTTGATTCCCAGGCAGGCTGGGGATTTTAACTGTGTATAGTTAATTTCTTTGGATTTGTGGAGGGGAGGTGTTTTTGTTTGCCTTAATATACTTTTCTTTATCTACATGCAACACAGTATTATACCAACCACCACAGAAGTATTCAATAGTAAATACTTCCCTCCACATAAGGTTTTCATCAGGAAGGGCATCTAGCTGTAAAAGTGAGTCAAATCTGCATCAAGTGTTGACCCCAATAAAATAAAAAAAGGGTTCAGGAAGGAGAATAAGAAAAATGTTTTAGTCCTATTTTCTGCAGACTACTTACAGCTGATTACATTAGAGTTGAAGCAATCTTGATAAGATGAACATTTACTTTTCTCTTTCAAGGTTCTATAATGCATTATGGAATGAGAGCCTTTTCCAAAGATGGGCATTTGCCAACAATAGTTCCAAGACAACAAGGAGTGCAAATTGGACAAAGAAAAGGATTTAGCAAGGTAATATATCTATGCTTCCTAATATTAGTACAAAGGATCTAAAAGAATAATAATTCTTAAGTCTTTGACATTAAATACACCTAGAAATAAATGTCTAGATGCCAGGCTTATCAGCTCAAATGGAAGAGTTGTTTTTCTGAGCTCAAGATAGCAGGTTTGATCTCTGCTCAGTCCAGTGGTACTGTATTTGCTTACCAAAACATGTCACCCTCTTAGCAAATTACAGAACTCCTGCAGGACAAAATTCCTGCACCTCTGGATTTCTAGATACCATAAAACTGTTAGTGACACATTAAACCAGTAACATCAATAAATGGCTACATTTGTCCTTAATAACATATTATTGCAGCTCATTCATCATCATCATCATCATCATCATCATCATCATCATCATCAGTTTACAGTTCCAATTTCCTGGGTTCTGTTGATTGGTCTGCTGTCTATTTCACAACATTGTCTAGGTCTTTTCGTACTCACAGTCCTGTTACCATACTTATTTACTTTTCTATAGAGTTTAAAATCATCTGCAGAAATCTTTATCTGTGATTCCAGTTCTTTACTCATATCATTTACATATGTAAGATTTCTGTGCCGGGCGAGTTGGCCGTGTGGTTAGGGGTGTGCAGCTGTGAGTTTGAATCCAGGTGACAGTGGGTTTGAACTCCACTGTCGGCAGCCCTAAAGATGGTTGTCCGTGCTTTCCCATTTTCTCACCAGGCAAATGCTGGAATTGTACCCTAATTAAGGCCACAGCCACTTCCTTCCCATTCCTAGGCCTTTCCTATCCCATTATCACCGTAAGACTATCTGTGTTGGTGTGACATAAAACAAATTCTAAAAAAATTAAAAAATAGAAAATATATCTGCATGGTTGTCATATATTAGCCAGGAGATCACAAGGATTGTCTGATTTCCAGGAATTTGTTGCTCACTTAGCACAACCAAGGAGACATGTGTAGGGTAGCTTAGGGTTAAACCTATGGACGTGAGCAGCATCAACATACCACAACCTCCATCTGGTTTTCTCAACAGCTGAGTATTGCTCTCCAGTGTGACTCATCCCACCAGCTGAACTTAGATGTAAATATTCCCTGGTTGGAGAGTATAAGAAGATAACTGCCAACGACCAGCTGCCAGTTCATCAGGACATCACCACTACCGAAATCAACAGATTGCGATCCTCAAATCCACTAGTCAAAACAGCAAGAAATCTGATAAACAGTGAATTCAACCTTCTGCAGACCTGGATGCAAGAATTGGCTAAAATTTCTCCATCTCAATTCCCAAGTATCACAGATATCATAACAAAACCAAGTGGTTTGGAACTGCCTCAAAGAACATGGTCAACTCTAAACAGGATTAGGACAAATCACTGCAGATTTGTTGATCTCCTCAACAAGTTGAGACAAGCTCGTTCCCCAGAAAGCAGTTGTGGAGCTCCCTAGCAGAGCATCTCTATATAGTAGAGGAGTATTCTTTAAGCTCCTACAAAAGCAAACTTTGTGACTTTTTGGAAGCAGGTCCAGTTATGATGCACTTTATTAACCCTTTATTGCATTAATTATTTTTCGTGTACATTTGGTGACAAAAATGTCAAGCTTTAAACTTCAACTTGCATTTAGTGTCTTAGATCTACCAACAATTCTTAAGTAGAACTATTACCTTAACACTTGCATGTGATGTGGTTTGCCACATCATCATTCTCCTTTCCTCTCATCCAGCTCCTGCCACGTCAGGGCATTTTTGGCACTTCTCCACCTTCCTCTTTTCTTTCATCATTCCTCTTCCATCATTTTAACCCAGTGCAGGTTTCTTCTTCTTGCACTCCTCTCTATTGAATCAAACCACCTTGTTCTAGGTCTCCTTCTCACTCTTTCCCTCGAACTTCATCTCCATCATCTGTTTTGATATTCTTTCCTCCTCCATCCTTTCTGCATGCCCAAACCATCTTAGTTTACTCCTATCCATTCTCTCATTTAAACTATCCATTCTGACCTCCTTTCTCACATTTTTGTTTCTTAATCTGTCTTTCCTTGTCTTTCCTATCAGACTTCTTAGGAATTTCATTTCACTGGCTTGAATTCTACTCTCCTCCCTACACTCTGGTAGAAACTTTGGCCTGTTGCACCCTCTTGCTAATCTCCATGTACAGCCTTGTATTCTGCATTAATTCACTCCCTAGGTATTTGAAGCTGTCAACAATTTCAAGGCTTTGACCACCAATTTTCACAATGCTTCTCCCTTGCCTTTCTCCTCTTGATATCACCATGGTCTTGCTTTTCTCTGTGCTGATAGTCATACCATACTTCTCAATTTTCATGTTCAGTGCATCAAGTTGCTCTTGTACTTCTGTCTTCCCCAGAGCAAAATTTTGTCTGGTAATAGTAATAACTTCATCTTCCTATTCCCATATGGTTCCTTTGTCTCCTTTACAATTTCATCGATAAATATTTAGAAACAAAAAAGGCAACAACACACTCCCCTGTCTTAGTCCAGTTTCATTCCCAAACCATTTTGTCTTTTCAAATGGTGTCTGTACACTGCTGACACAGTTTTAGTACATTGCTTGCACCATTTCTACAGTTTGTGCACCCAGTCTCCTTTTGGCCGGGCTGAGTGGCTCAGACGGTTGAGGCGCTGGCCATCTGACCCCAACTTGGCAGGTTTGATCCTGACTCAGTTTGGTGGTATTTGAAGGTGCTCAAATACGTCAGCCTCGTGTTGGTAGATTTACTGGCATATAAAAGAACTCCTGCAGGACTAAATTCCAGCACTTCAGCGTCTCCAAAAATCATAAAAGTAGTTAGTGGGATGTAAAGCAAATAGCATTATTATTATTAGTCTCTTTTTGACCATGGATTCCCACACCTTCTCCCTGGGAACACTATCGTACATCTTTGTCAGATCTATGAATGTCATGAGCAGATCCTTTGCATACTTCAAACTCTTTTCCCTTAATTGACTCATGCTGAAGAATGGGTCCATTGTAGATATTCCACTTCTAAAGCCATACTGTTCCTCTTACAACTCTCCTACCTTTCTTCTCACTCTCTTATATTCTTTCCAGTATTTTGCCACTTGTGATAAGAATGTTAGTGTGGTTTGTCATAATGGAGTAAATATATATATATATGACATTTTGTGAACACTACGCTAAGTTTCTAACATTCAAAGACCAATCATTACTGCTTACTGGCCATGGATACTTGTACGACTGTAGGTCGGTGATGTGTTTCCGTGGCTACATCCGCCACGTTTGAACGCACAGTCTTGGGATCAGGAGGGTGACAATTTACCATTGACCCACAGAGGGAGTTCTACAGGGTCTCATATAAACCCAGATCAAACGCACGGTGTTTGTACTCTGGACTACGGCAACTGCAGAATGGGAGGCGCGCACATAGTTCTTGACCTTTCAAGCAGCCTGCACGTGTTCGACCTGGCAAGCATGAGTTGCCAGTCTGAATCTCAGCTGTTAACTTGGTGAGACAGTTATCATTGCAACACTGTATTTTTATATACAAAAGTTCTGGTTTCATTTTAATGGTCATGTGAACAGTCATAACTTTCACTATTGGTGTGCAGAAAATCCTAATGGTGTTTATAAAGTCTCTCATTATGATAGGAAGATTGGTGTTTGGAGTGCTGTTAGTGCAAGAAGAATAAATGGGCCTTTTTTCTTTTTTCGAGACAACAGTAAATGCAGAAAGGTACCAAGATGACATTTTCACGCCGTTCTTCCATCAGTTAATGGAAAAAGAAAATTTGTGTGGGTGGTTTCAACAAGATTCAGCCCCTGCTCATACAGCAGAAGATTCTCTTCTTATAATCTCGGAAGTGTTTGCAGACACAGTGATCAGTGCTGGTATATTTTCCCCTCGTTCTCCAGATCTAATAGCGAGTGATATTTACTTGTAGGATAAACCGAAAGAAAAAGTGAATTGAAGAGATCCTCACACATTGAAGGAACTGCAAAAACATTATTAATGAAATCAGAAACATTACAGTGTCAGAACTCACTCGTGTCAGCCAGAATGTGGTTACCAGATACAATGCATGTATAACCCAGGAAGGACGACACTTCCAGCATCTTTTATAAGGTAAGATTTTATATAAGATTGCATACACACTTACAGTAGGGCAGCCATGCGTGACATAAGTTCGGCTGAAGCAGCTGCTGTAGTGCAGAGTACAAACAGCATGCATTTGGTCTGAGTTTATATGAGAGACGCTGTATAGGCCCAGTGAAGAATAGAAAGAAAGTTACCATTAATAATGAGGAGTTCAGCATTACCAGTTACCTACCTTTCCAACAGAAAGTCATTTTTTTCTGTTGCAACTAAAATCTGCCATATCTCATAACTCAACAGTTCTGAGTCTAGTAGTGAAATTTGCCCCAGCTGACTTTTGGAATTGAAATAACTTTTTTGTAATAAGTCAGTAATACAGAATACCAAAAAATGAATACAGTTTTCATTCTTTAACTTATATCCATTTCAGATTGATCTAAGGAAAGTGAACATCCTTTATGAGTGTAAAAATGTTGATGTGATAAATCCAAGGCCGCCTCAACCGATACCAACAAAACCTAGTGAGTACACTGTAAAACATACTTGGATATTCTCTTTCTACATTCCATCTTAGGTTATGACTATTAAGAGATCTTCAGTCCTGAATGATCTTCTAATATGTATTTTTATTTCTAGGTGCATGTTCTGATAATAACAGATTTTGCCGGTACTGGGCACGGATTGGTGAATGTCAGAAGAATCCTACGTGGATGCTAGTCAACTGTGCCAACTCTTGCAATCAATGTGGTAATGTTGATTTGTCCATACTATCATCAGCATCTTTTTTTTAAATCCTTCTTCTTCTTTCCTAGCATATGTTCCTAGCATTTGCTTTTTAAATCCTAATCTGGGTCAAATAAATTATGCATATCAATCAGATACCAGTCCATGGTTCTGAGGGACTCATTCCTAAAAGAAATCTGAAATATAGGTACTATTATTTTCAGCAGCATGTTATTCAGATTTCCCTAAATAGAGGTGGCCCAGTAGGCAAAGCATTCTGAACATATAAATTAAGAGTACCTCTTATAATCAGATGGTAAATAGGATTTCTATATGTCAATCATAACAGTTACAGAAATGATTCCCAATGGAACTGGCCTGGCTGCCTCCATCCAAAAAGCAACAAGTAAGCTTGCACAATCCAGTAGGCTAATGACCCATATTCTAGCTGTTTGAAGATAGGTAAATCCTGGAGATGTGACAGCTACTTTTATGACTGAAGTGTGTCTGTGGAACTTTGTGGGGAAGTAGGAACATCCAGAGTGTTAAAAGTACATCTATGGTTCTTTCTGTGCTGAGAACATGACACTTTTCCCTTCTTTGTACAGACCTTTACACTATGTCCTCTGTTAAGATTCAGAAAATAACGATTTTGTTCTATACATCCCTTATCCTTAGCAGTCTTGAGCACAATGGATTCATGAATCTCAGGAAACACAGAACGATGATGGCTCCTTCATTATTCTTCTTACTGTCTTCTCTGATTTTGGGTCCGCTTAAAGAGTAGCAATACATGGATGTGAACGTGTCTGGTGTGAAACAGTCTCTCCTTATTTTTTGTGTAGTCATGACCCCTTCCACCTCATCGTTAAGGAAGTACATTCATTTACTGATATGACTCTCTGGAATCCTTTCTATTCTAGAGTAGATTATCCATCAGCAGACGATATCCTCTGGAAAGGCACCTAAGGTCTTTGGCGCCAACATCCGTCTATAGCCAACTCTTTTACCAAGAGCCTTTAAGGCCTGTATGATGTGTCGGTAACCTTCTATAAACATGGTATTCAAGATATCAGTTAAGATGTGTGACATGAGTTTAAGGGTCTCCAGGTAATCTATGAGAGCTTGAGTGATATGGTTCTTATTGCCATGCCATGAAATCGTTTGTTTCATCATTTAAACATCATTAAGATCTTTGGCTCCAACATCCATCCATAGTCAACTCTTTTCCCAAGTTCCATTAAGTTCTTCAGAGTTAATGATATTGATTCCCATAGGGAATCTGAAATATTTTTCCTGAATTATCTTCAGAGTTATTTGGCTTTCAGCTCATCCTTCATGTAGTGATAGAGGGATTGAAACCATTTTCAAAACTGATAGCAATTCCCTATGTTCTCTGAAAATGGCTCTAATCATGGTATGTGTTAGAGTTATAGAGTTGGTACAACAGGAGTGATTTTCATCAATCATGCACGTTTCTTTTAGAATTGCGCTGATTGCAGTATCAATGTGCTTGTCACACCTGGCAGCATCAGAATCTTTGCCAGGTAAGAAGATGTGAATTGCAGAGTTAAGAGGATGAAGTTATCTATTGTGTCTTGAAGTCTTGTCTCCTGTATTCATAGTCAACAACTATGTCCACTGTAGCCTCATTAATTGTCATGCTAAGTTTAGTGTGCTATGTCCTCACCGTTTTCCTTTTCAAGTTCCTCAGTTATAAATCAGGCTGGTGTTGGGCCATGGTCTATCGATCAGCTGATATCCTCAAATAGTAATTAGACGAGTCAGACCCAATGGGGTGTGAATGATTCCCATCTTAGTGTTGGCTGTGCGGGTAACTGCTAGACAGAATGTCATTGGAAATGTATGGGGATTATAAGGGGGATTGCAGTACTCTTGACTGCTGGATGTTGGCACAGAAAGACTTTGGGAAGGGATAGTGGTGTAATATTAGGTAATACTGATGGATGGCACAGCAGTTGCAAAATTTGTCAAGGAGTTCCTGCAGGACGTTAGTGTTGCCGCGTAACTACTAATAAATTAGTACATAACAGGCATGCTCTTACATTGTGCTAGTTTCATGCTTTAGTTTTAGTAATTGGCAGTGTTACTACAGCACTGATGAAAATGATGAACTACTGATCACTTCTCTTCCTGATAATTGCATTTGTGCACTATGCTTAATATATTTTACTGGTTTTCCTCAGTAGTAATGAGGATGCAACTTAGCTGTGTAGCAAGCCTCCTTCAGCAGTGTGAGGTGGTAAGTCGTGGTAAGGATATACTGTTTTCTTCCCTCAAAGTGAGATTGGCTAAAGATGTGGAAGTCGCCATCCATTTTGTACAAAATTCCTTCACAACACCATTTGTTTTCCCCATGTGTTCAGCACCAAAAAGTTGATTTGCAGGGTAGAAACACAAACACACATTAAAAAGTTTTACTTACACAATTTTATTCTATGTTCTTTGTACAAAGATATCATGCTTAAACCTAGGAGTAATTTCAAAGAGTATGAGCTGACAGATATTCCTATACCTAACATTACAATATAAATTTTTACACCTAATAGCTACTAATGAAAATCTTTAGTCCCTACAATCCCTGTACTTCTATGAAATAAAGTTGTCCTCATCTCTCCTTTAATGACTTCCTGTATCTACACTGACCTATCATTGTATGTAAATCATCAGAGATAGGAAGTTACAAAGGAGGATATGAAAATGCAAAAGAATAAACTAAATTTATCTATCTGCCCATGTATCTGTCTTATGGTATACAAACACATGAATAGTTGAAAATTGTAAGTATATATATTGAAATGTGAAAAAGGAACTTTCTTCAGATAGATGTCAGTTCCCTTTAAACAACAAGCATCATCATCATCATCATCATCATCATCAACATCATCATCAAACTTTCTTCAGCTCTTTACTTATTTCTGGAGGCGCTGGAGCCACTCTAGCTAATTTTGGTTTTAGCTGGAGGGTTTAAGGCCTGATGCCCTTCCTGATACCAAATGATTCTATTAGGTGAAAATTCCTACCCAGGATCGACTGGGATTGAAACCTCAGCCATTCTGTTGAAAAACTAGCAGCTAAGCCACTTGCTAATCTTGCCTCCCCCCACAAATACAAAAATATAACAATAATTTCTAAAAGTAAAAGGTTCACATCATCTGAGCATTGTAATCCCAAGTCTAAAATTTCCAACCACTGTCAAGTCTCTTAATATAAAGTGACCAAGTCATCAGTACTTCCAGTGAAGTTCTTATGCCACATTCAAATATAATGCGTTGAACAGTCTGATTCATCTCTTCACAATGAAAGGCCAGTACAGGCAGAGGTAGCAACAGAAAAAAAAAAAAAAATACAAGGACAAACATATAAACATTAAAACATATAAACATATAAACATGTCCATACTTCCACTATTTCCGCTGATACATTCATAGACCTAGTAATAACAAATAACCCTCAAAAAATCCTTCACCACGGTCAAGTATCTGTTCCTGACATATCTAAACATGACCTCATATACTTAGCATACTCTCTTCGCGTGCCGAAGTACCGAACGAAATATGTAACGTTTAGAGACTTTAAAAGGATGAATTTAATACAACTGAGACAAGATGCACAACTCTGCCCCTGGAATGACATAATGATGAAGAGTGACATTAACGAGAAAGTGGAAATATTTAATTCACATTTACATGAATTGTACAACAAACATGCACCAAAGCGTTCTGTGAGAGTAACACGTCCACCCTGCCCTTGGCTGACTGCTGATGTTAAGACTATGATGAAAGAACGAGACGCACTACACCGACGCTATAAGCAGACTCAACTAGCTGACGTACATGAGCAGTACCGTGTTCTTCGAAACCGAATTAAGCTTGTAATTCGTAACAAGAAATTTAATTATTTCCAGCATTTAAACAAAAGCATTAACACTGGTTCCACATGGCGACAACTTCGGTCACTGGGTATTGGCAAACCACTTGCGAAGCATACTGATCCCGAGGTGTCCCTTGATGAGCTAAATACATATTTCTCCACGGAACGTCTAACTCCTGACACAACGACAGTACAAAACACCATTGACAATATATTAAGGCAACAATCCCCAGTCCGTCCTGCATTCGAATTTGATATTGTTACAGAACATGAAGTAAGAAGGGAAGTTAATTCAATAAAATCTCACGCAACAGGAGCTGATGAAATTCCCATTTCATTTGTGACTTACATAATCGACATAATACTGCCCATTTTTACGCATTTACTTAATACCTGTCTTACTTCCGGCAAAATCCCAATTAAATGGAAAGATGCACTCATTGTGCCTGTCCCAAAAATCTCTCCTGCAAGCAATGCATCTGACTACCGACCTGTCTGCATCCTCACAGCACTTTCTAAGGTTCTGGAGAAGATAATGCATAAACAAATTGTTAAATACTTGGAAAAATATTCTGTACTTGATCCCTTACAGTCTGGTTTTAAGAAAGGACACAGTACTGCAACTACACTAATAAAAATCACGGATGACATTAGACGGGCTATGGACGAACGAAAACTGACTATACTTATCCTTCTAGACTTTAGCAGTGCGTTTGACACTGTAAATATAGACATACTTTTAGCTAAGTTACAAAAACTTCACTTGGCTCATTCTGCTATTCAGCTCTTGGGCTCATACCTCAAAAATAGACGACAGAAAGTTGTATCAAACATGAAGACTACTGAATGGAGGACTAAGCTATCTGGCGTTCCCCAAGGGTCTATTCTTGGACCTCTTTTATTCTTAATCTATATTAATGACATTTCTTCTCATCTGAACGACTGCAACTATCATCTTTATGCCGACGATCTTCAGATATACTCACACTTTAAGGTCCCTGACATTGACAAAGCAATCCACCATATGAACTCGACTTTAAATTCAATTAGCTCGTATGCTAAAGATAACTGCCTATTAATTAACCCGAAGAAAACCCAAGCAATCATAATAGGACAAACTAGACTTTTAAATACGCTAAACACCATACAGCAGCCTAACCTCATGCTCTGTGGTGAAGCTATACCTTTTCAGAAGTCTGTAAAAAACCTAGGCGTTGTCATGAATGACTCATTAAACTGGAATGACCATATAACAAGTGTCTGCAGAAAAGTATATGCATCTCTTCACCCCCTAAAAATGAAACAATCCATTCTTCCACACAGCATGAAAATAAAACTTATTCAAACCCTCATTTTTCCAATAATTTATTACTGTGATGTCGTATTAACCGATGCAACTGCAGAACAAACTATGAAACTTCAAAGGGCAATGAACTCTTGCATACGATTTATATTTTCTTTGAACTTTAGGACACATATTTCCCCTTATTATGAGAAGCTATCCTGGCTGAAAATTGATCAACTAAGGAATTTACATACTGCGACACTAATTTTCCGACTTCTGAACGAATCTACACCTGAATACCTATCCTCACATTTTAACTTCCTCTCATCTTTCCATGAACATAATACCAGATCGACTTCTACCCTTATGATACCTGTTAATCATTCATCCGTATACAGCCACTCTTTCCAAGTGTCTGGGGCAAGGCTATGGAACACACTCCCTGTCAGTATACGTAATAGCACTTCAACAGTCTCATTTAAACGGTCTTGTCGAGATTTCCTCTTAAATACGTGACCAGCTTGTATGAATGTTAGTGTGTATGAGTGCAATTATGATTTAGAACTATTGTTAGGTGATGTAGATGTAGATGTAGATAGGCTAGATAATATTAATCATTAAAAATAACAATTATAATCTATTATAATATTACTCCATAAATTTAAGTAGCTCCTAGGTTCTGCTAATGTTATTTTCCTAAGTATGTGATTATGTACTGTACGTAGTGGTTAAGTGTAAGAGAGGGCCGTGAGCCCTAACTTCGCCACATACAAAGGCATAAAATAAAAATAATAAATAAAGACCAAAGACTTACCCCACAGTCATGTAAAACTACAAGGCTGCCTTTCTTTCCTAATTCCATTTACATATTTACTTACAGATCCATTAATTATTTATTTACTTATTGATTTATTAATAATAAAGATGTATGATGGAAGTGTATATGCAAATTCTCTCTCTAGTTCACTCAGATGTGCTACAGAAATTTAGAGCTCTTACAGCCTGTATTTACACCTATGGGCTCTGTTTGATGAGTCTAGGTTAAATTACAATAGAGTACAACAAAAGCTCTTGGGCAGAATAGAGAAATAGAAACCAATTCATTCCTATAGCATGCATTAAAATTTTCTGGTTCACGAACCACAAGTGATTTACGACCTTCATGCAAACTTTGTAATTTATAAGCTTCTGTTATGTATTGATGGTGTGCAAATAAAATAAGATTGGTCGATGTTCCTCTTATCAGTACAATTCACCAATCTTTATTTATTTAACTTCATGCAAACTACAGGGGATGGCACTGAGGGAGGTCAATGTATATTCATCCGTTGCCCTTTTATATTGTGCGAATCTAAAAGAAATGTAATTAGTAAAATTTTGTAATTTATTATTTATTTACTGTGTCCAGCAACTTGGCTGAATGGTCAGTGTACAAGCCTTCGCTTCAATGAGCCCCGGGTTTGATTACTGGCCAGGTTGGGGATTTCAACTACACTAGTGTCCAAAAGTTAAGCATAATCACTGAATGAGGCCATACTGCCTGATAGGAATGTCAGACGGATTGCTGAACAAACGGAAGCTGACTCACACACCATATGTCACACAACTTGTCCAAAAAGCAGTGTCAGAAAGGTTCTGATAGCTAAGGTACACCTTTGACAACAACTAACAAAACTTGGAAATGTCTTCCACAACAAAATATGCTGTTAATAAGGTGTATGGTTACCCCTAACGGCCACACATGCTTTGCAGCGACGTGACATGCTCTCTATCAGATGGTCCAAGAGCTCTTGTGGCAGTCGATCCCATTCCTCCAAAAGGGCAATGTGAAGGTCTTGAAGGGTCCATGGTGGAGGCTGATGGGATGTAATTCGCCTCCCCATTGTATCCCAAGCATGTTCTACAGGATTCAGATCTGCAGAACTCGTTGGCCATTCCATGCGATGAATGTCTTCCCCAGCCAGAAATTCATCCACCAGAGCAGCGCGGTGGGGTCGGGCATTATCGTCCATTAAGAGGAAGTCTGGACCAACCGCACCCCTGAAGAGTCGAACATGTGGTCTTAGTACCTCAGTCCTGTATCTCTGAGCATTAACAGTGTTCCTCAGAACACCCATGAAGATGTGCAGGTCTGTATGGCCATTCAACGTGATACCGCCCCACACCATGACGCCACCACCACAATACTGGTCCCATTCCACGATGTTCCTGTGGTTGTATCACTTACCCGGTTCTCTCCAGATTAATGTGTGATGGGAATCGTTCTGCAAACTGAAGCGGGATTCGTCTGTGAAGAGCACATGCCTCCATTCATTCATGGTCCAGTTTCGATGTTGAAGGCTCCACAGTAAACGGGCCCGTCTCTGTGCTGGAATGAGCGGAACGCACACTGCTGGTCGTTGGGCAAACAGCCCTGCTGTTCTGAACCTCCAGTACACAGTTTGCCGGGAAACGGCAACCCCTGAGACGGCTGCAAGCTCTGCCGACAATTGTCTTGCAGGTGCACTCCGATTTCGTCGGGTGGTTAAGGCCAGATATCGGTCCTGCTGTGGGGTGGTTACCCTTGATCGACCTGGTACTGGCCTATGACTAACATCTCCTGTGTCTCGAAATCGTCTCCAAAGCCTGAAAATGACACTTTGTGGCACATTCAAGGATATGGCGACTTCAGTCTGTGTCTGGCCTGCTTCCAGACGGCCGAGTATTCTACCCTGCAAAGTGGGGTTTAAATGGCGTCGTTGTGCCATTATGTTGTCACGTTCACCACGAGGCTACACTCCGCACACTATAACAGGGCAAACACGACTGAGGGAATATGGGGCGCAGGCACTGGCTGTGTTTACCTTGCAGTTACGCTGCTAGTCAAAGCAGGGAACACTCCTTTCCTATACAGGGTGAACACGTAAGGTTGGTAGGTGCATATGTCGTGCGATTTGCAGTCTATTTCCTGTTGCCCTGCTTACTCGTAACTTATGCTTAACTTTTGGACACTAGTGTATATGCAGTTAATTTCTCCACCTTAGGAACTGAGTGTCTGAGTTTGCCTTAATACACATCACATCATCTAAACACAACACACCACACTACCATGCAATAGTGAATACATCCCCCCATGTATGTAGGCATCAGGAAGAGCATCCAACTGTAAAACTGGGCCAAGTCCACACCAAAGTGCCAACCCCAAGAAATTAGGAATAAGACCAGAAAGAAGATGATTGATTGATTGATTGATTGATTTGTTTATTTATTTATTTATTTATTTATTTATTTATTTATTTATTTATTTATTTATTTATTTATTTATTTATTTATTTATTTATTTATTTTAGTCATTATACTGTGTTATTTTATTGTTTAATTATTTACACTTTACTGATTTGTATTAAAATATTATACACCTAGCCAAAATTCAAAGATGATCTATCTAAATGTAGCAGTTTTTCCCTTTCCAGGAAGAGCATGTGCAAACTACAATAATCTCTGCAATCAGTGGGCTGCACTGAGAGAATGTGAGAAGAACCCAGACTACATGGTCATTTTCTGCCCTGCTGCATGTCACACCTGTACTACAGGTCAGTAAAAGTAAATTCAACACTGAGATAGTACGTATAAGTAAGGCTAACAACACAATGTAAACCTCCAAACCTTATCAGTATGGGCAGTCCTCATCATAAAAATTCCTTGACAGACACTGTAAGGAATAATATATTCAACTTAACAACTCAAAGTAGTCTCCTCTGCAATAAAATATTGCCACCAAAGTTTCAACGGTTTTGAATGCAGTTGCTTCTAGTATACTTTTCAGCAGTCTACTTAATAACTGCATTTCCATTATACAACTTTCCTTTAGGGTCCCTTGCAGCTGGGGAAAGAGGAAGAAATTACATTATGACATATCAGGAAAATATGGAGAAGATGGAAGAGATGCCATTTAGTTTTTAGCAAGAGATTCCAGGACCAACAAAATAGTGTGTGGTCATGTACTATCATGCAATATGACCTAAGCTCCAATGCCCAGAAGTCACAAATAACATTCATAGAATTGCCTATGCCTGAGTACATTCTGCAGGAACAACTGACAAGCAAACCTTCTGATGGGGCAGATTAAAAAAAATTAAGGTTTTCTTCAAACATGTTTGTAATGGTTTGTAATGTCAAAATAAGTGGTTATACAAATTTTAGCAATGTGAGTATGGTTTCTTTGCAACTTAATTGTATAATAATAATAAGAGGGGGTGATGTTTGGTTTTAAGTGAGAAGAAATCAAATTTCTAGTGTGAATTGAAGCTTTTCAGGAATACAATACATCTCCAAATGTGGTTCATTCTGAACATTCCACCTGCAGTGAAAATATCCTACAAAAAAGTATGAAATTTCAATGTGTACCATCCACACCTAATAACTGCCATTTTTTCCACATTTATCACATACACCTCTCAAATTCTTAAAGCAACAGTCCATTGTGTTTTGGAAATGGTTTTGGTTCTTTCCTGATAATCCAACCAGAACCCAACCGTACTGGTGTGCAGGTTAAAATCGCAGAGGAAGGAACTGCTGGAATGCCAAGGATTGTAGCTTCAGGATGTTGTCCCACTGTTGTAAAATGCCCGCTGCCAGATCAAAATCAACATTATGTGATAGTTTCACATATGGAAAAAAATGTGTCTAGAAACTGAAGGTCATGGGTAGTTTTGGCAGTATTGTTAGCTTTCCAGGATCGTAATGTTCTTCCTCAACAATTTTTTATAAATTTTCAACATCATTATGGGCACTGTAAGAGTTCTGAAAGAGTAAGTTTCATGCACTTGAATAATGGAGGAATGCTTCTTTCAAAAATGATGTGAACAATGCTTTTGTCATCTTCCCTAACTAAATCCACTTTACAATTACATTTTCAGCCTTGAACATATTTTCCTCAACTCTTTTTATTTATATCAGAGGGCTTGTATAAAAGGAAAAATAGTTAGGCAAAAGTTGCAAGTGTGTGGTTGCACCCTTTGACTGTACAACACCTCCTACTTCAGATGTGTCTTTAACCCCTAGAGCTCTTCCCATTGGCATTTCTTTATTAAAGCCACATTTGTCCACAATGTATATCTGATCCTCATTTAAGTTCTTCATGAATAAATTGCAGTCAATTTTAAATACTTGAATCACTTGACCATCTTTGATATTTTCTTTAACTTGTCTTTCAATTATGTAGATTATGATTTTATGACTAAATAATGCAAAATGGAAGAATTCACATCCACTTGTAACTCACGAGCCTTGATCACTATTTGATTTTCTGATCGTTGCTGCATGAATTCCTGGAAAGTTAATTTATTTCCTTCATTTTATCCCTGATTGTCTTTACATGTTCAACAAAGCCTTCTACTAGTGAGCCATGTATATGTTTCATTGATGACCAGGATCTATGATTAAATTTCTTCTAGTGATGTTTAGGTGTTCCTAGAAGTACCCAATACTTCACAATTTTTCTTTTTCTTCAAAAGATATTTCTCTAGGATTTTTTTTTTTTAATATATATAGAGAAGGCACATAAAATGACCCTGACTATTGCCAGCTACTGGACTCCTCTTTGGAAGACGACTTTGTTTGTAAATAATAGCATGAATCACCTGGGACTCGATATGATCAACGTGTAGTATTATTTCACTTTCCATTGTTTCAGAAACAGTTTTTCAACACTTCTCACACTTTGTTCACTACCTCAATTTCTGCCTCTGAAGCATTTGAACTTTTATAACCCTCATTTTCAAACTTTTCTACAAGTATTCCAGCCATATTTAATAAATTCATTTTGTCCCCAACACCTACACCACTGCACACCGACTCTCATCCTGATACACTGGTAACCAACACACCATGTAAATACAAGTAACCTTGCAGCTCAAGATGTAACATCTCTTGATAACATAGGTACATGTTCACAAACTACGAAGCATGTTCTTACAATTTTTTCATTCTGTTTTCTTGTAAAATATTCAGCTCTACATTACAAAAATGTGTAGATAGATATACTATGTAAGTAGAAATAAACAATGTAAAATTTTATACTTTTTATCTGCCTTATCAGAAGGTTTGCTTGTGAGATATTTCGTCTTCTTCTTTCTCACATTGTTCTACTTAGATGTGGGGTCTGCCTGCCTGCCTGCATCTCGCCCTACTCTTTTTCTGATCTGCATCATCAGCAGAACAGATGCATATGGTTCAAATATTTCCTTGTAAGCCAATCTGTTTCTGTCTAAACACTTTGGATAGCTTCAGACTTTGTCAAGTCAGGGTTCTGATGTTGATGGTTGCAAATTGGGCAATTTAGCCTTGCTTTTTCAGCCTGTCTCACAGGCTGGGGCAAGTAGGTCTAGTCCTTGCCCACTATTCACCATGATTGAGCAAGGTCAGAGAACATTGCTTCTGCGAGATGTTCTAACTGCAAACTTATTTGGGTTTTGTGCTCAGTGTGACAAAGAAATCCGTAGACTTGTTGCAGAGTTTAATGCCTATCCTCTAATTTATCCATGCTTGGGCTGGCATTAGGAGTCCTGTGATGGCTCCTAGTGGCAGAGTTTCTGAAATACAGAATCTTTATGACAAAGGTTTGTATTGGTCAAGTCGAGAGAGTTTGAACAAACAGTACCATATAATTATATATATATTATATATATCTTAACCTGCTTAAAACAAGAGGCACTGTCATCCAGGTTGGGCTGAATTGTCATGTTTTAATTGTGTGAAAATAGTCCAGTAGTATGAGTCAGTTATTAGAATGTGTATGTACATCTCGTGCTAAAGAAAAGTGTATTCTCATGTTACAGGACCAGCTGAGTTGGATAACTGTGTGGATAAGAACAAATACTGTGCAGCCTGGGCAAAGACAGGACAGTGTCAAGCAAACCCCAACTATATGTTGCACGCCTGCAGGAAGTCCTGTCAACAATGCTAGTTGTCTCTTTCAATTCATAAAATTATTTAACTCATACTTTTCAAATTATACTCTGATAAATTAGATTGTCGTACTACAATATTTAACAAACAGGACAGTTGCACATGATGGACTCTGTTACAGTTGCAGTATTTTAACTGCACAGTGATGGAGTAATTTTCACCTTTTGTGCATTGATTTTAGCAACATAGATATTTCCAATTATTACCAAACAAGGCTGTCCATACTCTAAGGCTAACTAAACCGTCAGATAAAGACCACTGTTTTTTATAAATATGCTTCAACATCTCTCCTTCATGTTACCTGATGTACAGAATACAGAAAACAATTAGTGATTCAAACCTGCGAATTGTTTCAGCCAGAAACTGTACAGCATGCTTCAGATATGTATAGCTCAGTAAGTTGTTTTTGCTAGTGGCTTTATGTCGCACCGACACAGATAGGTGTCTTATGGTGACGATGGGATAGGAAAAGCCTAGGAGTTGGAAGGAAGTGGCCATGGCCTTAATTAAGGTTGGAATTAAGGTACCTGGTATGAAAATGGGAAACCACAGAAAACCATCTTCAGGGCTGCCGACAGTGGGATTCGAACCCACTATCTCCCGGATGCAAGCTCACAGCCGCATGCCCCTAACCACATGGCCAACTCGCCTGGTGCTCAGTAAGTTAGGTGGGCTAAAGTAACAGACCATACTCCTGATGTGTTGGCAGCCTTCCCCTCTCTACTTTATCTGTTCAATGCGAAGAGAGCCCCGAGCAGACACAGCAGGCATATGTTTGCCACGTTAGCTGGGCTAATACAATCTAAAACAAAAGATCAATAAATATGACTGCATAACATTGCGGCATATAAATTGATTAATACTATATTGTAACAACCATAAAGCTTCACTTCCATCAGTCTCCAATCTGCATCAATGGTCTGTATATCCCTCTGCGTTTGATCCTTCCATCTGAACCATGGCCATTAAAAAAGTTTTTTTTTTTTTTTCTTTTCTTTGAAAGGATCCATTAGACATTCTGTAATCTTTCACTTTTAACACATGCTCATATCTCAGTAATGTTTCCTCTTCACAATTTCTTCTAATAGTGTAACACTTAATACACTGTATTCCTAACGTCTTCATTCCTTGTCCTGCCCCTTTCTGTAACAGTTGTAATTCCTCTCAGAAATTGGCAATACACTTCATATACCGTACCAAGTGGTAATGCAGATTATTTTATTTAAGGTCTTATTAAATTTCAGTATTCCAGTCATGATCCTATAGTGTTTTGTTGCTTGTGTACTATTATACACTAGTCCTCAATTTTATAACAAATAAATCCAAATTGTGCAAAGTAAATTATTATAGTGTATATAAAGTTTTTAAAATGTATTTTGAAATAATGAATTGTTTGTAATCTAATGAAGATACGAATAAATAAAAGTACATTTCTTTCTTAATCTGGCATTATAGCTAGTCTATTCTTTGGTTTCTCCAACCTGATGGAACTTGTTTACAAGGCAATTTAACTAACATACAATTTTGTGTAGCTTACACAGAACATGACACAACCAAATAAATGTTGCAGTGAGTGTTTTCAGGAAGCCGTGTATGTGGTACAATTCTCCACACTTTCACCTCTATGCATATCTGATATTGTTTGTGCATCACATCGGGGACATCAGCCCTAACAACACAGTGCTGTTTGTTACTTGCTTAAATCCTATATTATTGTGAAGATAAAGAAGAAGACATTTGGGAATGAAAAGGACATACTGGATAAGAAAATGGATTTTAAATCATATTCATTAAGTAGCAACTAAGGTGCTCATTCAGGAAGTAAGTTCAGAAAGAGCTGGATGACAAAGTAGGTAGTCTGCACGGGACAACCTTATGCAGAGGTAAAGGAGGAATATGTGGCAACAGTAGTTGTGATAGAGCTATGCGAAGGTAAAGATTGCCGCTCTTAAACTGTCTCTTGCCAATTACGAGGTATCCACAGTTATTGTGACACAGTGTGGAAACTGCGGAGGTCAATACAATAAGAGAGGTGAAAATCTGAGTGCATGCATAACATTCTTCCACAGACCTTACAGTGAGGAACGTGCAGCCTATTCTGCAGCAATTTGGGTAGGGCATCTTTGACCATACCCCATGCAGACCCAACCTTGTGCTCAGTGACTTTTATCTCTTTTTCCAACTGAAGAGATTCCTGGAAAGACAATGTTTTGACAGTAACGCTGCCGTTCAGATAGCAGTTACATTGTAGTTCAGGTCATCGGTGGCAAACTCATATGACACAGGCTTTCTAAAGTTGGTGCCACGCTACCAGTGCTTACACTAGGGTATGCATAAGTAGAAAAGTAGGTAATTTATCACTGAATCTACAAAAAAAAAAATCATCTTTCAATGTTCTTGTTTCCCCTTACAGACCATTAGAACTTACTTCCTACATGGGCCTTATATAACTGCTTGTAAAAGACAAGTTTCAGTAAGAATGTCCCGAAATGATTGTAGTTGTTTGTTGAGATAACTGATACCATTGAAATAAACGATAACACCTTAATGAGAAAATCTATATTGTCCACAGAATGTATTGTAGTCATATTTAGTATGTGCAAATACATTTGATATGGCCGAGGAGATTTTATTCTCTTATACTTAGGTGACTTACCTGAAATGTTCTTTTAAGTGACAGGAATTAATGAAGAGTATATTGGTATATTAGAGAATGTGCACCGTTACAATGGATGGACCAGATCAAGACCTTGACCAGGATGAGCTTACAGCAAGCAAGTCACCATGCCCAAAGCAGAGGCTCCTGGAGGAAGATCACCAAAAGGATTGTTGCATGATGCCACTACACCCTTACAAAGGGTTGGACTAAAAGACTAAGACAAATTGTAAATATAGATAGAATTCCTTCGACATATAATGTACTGAATAACAGAGCTATTGCCACAAAATGTTATAAAACTGTAACAATTAAAACAAGTCAGATCGATTACATCTTTTGCAATCATGACTTGCTCAAACAGCTTGTTGATTGTAATTCCAGGTGAACCTCTCATATCATAACATACGCTCCTCATTGGGGAGTTAAACTATACCGTATGCATACTGAAGCCACCTTACCAGAGAAGATCAAATAATTTAAGCTAAAAGAGGCAATGACATCAGGACCTATATTGTCCAGGATCTGGAGGCAAATAACACAGACAGCCCAAACCATAAATTGGATTGTTTCCATAGTTACTGCACTGACAAAATAAGCCAACATCTGGAGGGTCTCAAAACAGGGACTGAAGACTGCCATGAAGATGTGGTGGTGGAAAGAAAAAGTCCAAGAGGCACTCAGGGAAAATAAAATTGCTTTCAAGGAGGGGTGGAAATATACCAGGATAAGACATGCGTGATGGTGAGGTACAAGGCTACAAAGTCAGTAGTTGCAGAAGCTAAAGGAGAAGCAGTGCAAGAGACCTGGAGACACCAGAGGGTGCAAAATAAATCTACAAAGTTGCCACCCAGAGTGACAAGCACTCCAAGGACGTAGTTACCACTAAATATATACATGACAATAAGGGGAAGCTGCAAATACAAGACAATACTATCAACAACCGCTGGAAGAATTACGTCACTGAGTTGCTAAATGAATAATTTCCAAGGGATTAACAACTCCGCAGCTTCCTGTTTGAGGACCTTTACCCAAAATCACTTCAGCTGGAATCCAAGCAGCCATGTCAAAGATGAAGTTGAAGAACAGTTTTGTCAAAGCTACCTTGTGCCAATCTTCAAACAGAACGGAGACGTCAGAGAATGTGGGAACTACAGAAACATCAAACACACTTCACACACTCTCAAAATTTGGGAGCATATTATTGTAAATATCATCAGGAATATCATTTACACACATCAGAACCAGTGCGATTTCACATGAGGGCATGAAATTATGGACTAACAGAGTGTGGGAGAGAAGGAAAGATTCTTTGCAGAAAAGTTCACTGCATTCACTAAACAAGTTTAGCAGTCATTTGAAAGGTTCCACGAAAGAGAAACTGAGACAGAGCTTGAAGTTATTCAAGGATGACTTGCCATATAATCCACCACCTGCCACTGGATATGATTTCTAATGACAAAATTTGCAAAACAAATCACATGTTTACTTACCAATTTGATTAAATTTCTGCAAATGTGTCAAAAAATAGCTCATTTCAAACACTTAACGAGTAATAAAAACACCACATAAATGAGTTCAATGTACAAATAAGTCACAATTAAACATTATCAGAGTAACTGCTATCGGAACTCTCATCACTGTCACCTTCCCAGGCATTGCCATCCTCACTACCATCCACAGAAGTTGAAATTACACATTTCTTGAAACATTTCCTCACCAAGTCGTCGGGGATGCAATCTTTATTTAGCTGCATAGAAGTTCCATTTCGTGTTGTTTCACTCGTCCAGTTGGTATCAATGTGTGATCACTGGCAGACGCCTCCACTCAGTGTGGAGTTATTTTCATACAGTTTTGAAAAAGCCAGTTCACAAAAACAAACAATGGCTGTAGCATGGAGGTCAGCCCTCCTGGAATTATTGCAATATCAGATTTTTCTTCCTTTTCTTAACATTTCCTTCAGAGTCACCAATCCTTAATTAGCACTCTGTCCATCCAGCCAGGATTCTTGGATTGAACAAAAATACCAGATGGCAAGTTTCCTTTTTTTAAACCACAAATGGAGGGAGTTCCATCAGCTATCACGCATAACATCACTATGCAGTGTTGCTTTTCATTATCACCTGTTCAGATGGTAATGCTTTTAGAACTCTTAATGTGAACCGTACTGTCTAGTGGTATTTCAAAACACACAGCAAATTCTCTTTTTAGGCACCAGTGAGACGTAAAATAGATGTACGGCTTCATATGCACAATCCATTTCTTCTATAAAATTTCCTTATCCACCCACGCCTTGCAGTAAAACCCTCCTTTATAAGTTCTTTTGCATTCTCTAATGATTTTTGTGCCATGAAAAACTTTTACTCTCCCCTCCCATCGTTTGGTTGTTCTTATGTGCCTTATAATGCTTGCAAGCTGCCTTGTGTATTGTGTACTTGTTGTTTGTATTTTAAATGTATTTGTTATTCAGCTATGCGGTTACCTTTTAAATAATAAATTTTGCCCTTGTTCCCCCCCCCCCCCCCGCATGGCTTCAGAGTAATCGAGAAAGTTCTCGCTCTGAAGCACCGCCCTTGGATCGAGGTCCCCCTCTCTGTGCCTTACGGCTCTTCCTCTCTCTCCTCGCCCCCTGAGGAGTTGGGTCAGACTTGACCTTGCCGGCGACTCGTGGTGTAGCCTCTGCCTCGTGCAATTGCTTGCTGGCACCTGAGCTGTGAGCTCCCTTGACGGGCTCTTTTCTCTGGCCTTTCGTCCCCGGTCACATAGCGTGAAGGTAAGAGAGTGGGACTTCGTTTCCTTCCTTGTAATGTTTACGTATTGGATAGGCCTGAGGTATTAGAAAACGCCTTTATTAACATGTATCTATTGTAAACTGGTAACGTTTTACCTACTCTTTCAGTGCTCTAACGGGGTAAACTCATTGGTGTTTAGAAACAACTGGTATTTTTAAGGTTTTCCCCTTCAGGGAAGTGACTGTGCTATGGGCAATCCGTAACCTCCGTGTGTAGAGGAGTAACCCTCTGCTAGGTCGTGTAACTTTGAAGGTTCCTTTTAGTGTAGAATGTTATTTACTGTAAATTTATACCTTGGATAATTGAAGTTCAAAAAACGGAGGCTATTAACTAGTTCAGTGGAAACCCTGGCTCCACTTTGGTATGCAATTTGTTTAGTGTTCTCCGTTTAGTTTGGAGCGCCTTGTAAGTTCTGTTGTAATGTGGTCAGATAGCCAGAGTATGCCCTAATTGTTCGCAGAAAGAAACCTTTTCCTCGTTTATTGGTACCTGTTCATGAGGGCTGGTTCCCTCATTGTTTTAAGGTGGTTTTTATGTATTATCGTGTTTTAGCATTACTTAAATGTGAGTGGTTTAAAGATGTTAAATTAGACAGTTGAACAAAGGACTAAATGGGAATTCAGTGCAGTGTAGAAAATCTGTATGATGCAATTCTGTGAAAACGGAGGAAGGCAATTTATTTATTTGTAAAATAAAACTTTGAGCATATTTTATTCATGGCTCCTTAATATCCAGCCCCTAGGCCTACCGCTTCTTATACGCTGCTATTGGAAGATTATTTACGGAACACAACTGGTAGCAGAGAGTGGTTGAATGGGGCTGGTGTAGTGTTGGATGTACTCGATCGTTCTAGAGAGGTGTTCTCTCGGTGTCCTTCCGTCACGGTGTACTTCGGTTTGTTTTTTTCCACTGCTATAATGACTACCCGTGATGTAGCCTACCCGGGGTCTCTCCGAAAGGAGAAGTTGCTTTATGAACTGACCATTCGTAACCTCGAGTCTCGAGGTACCGTCAAAAATGATGAGGCATTATTGCGATCTAATTTAGACAAGCCTGTTATTGTGCCTCGCTATACTGACGGCGAGGTGGGCGGTGCCGCGTCCCTGATAGACACCAACTTAACTGATATTATCTCGGTTATGGAATTTTTGGAGAGCGATTTTGCATCCAGTCACCAGTTGAGAAGGGTTCAAGGTCGGCTCATGCATTATGTTCAGCGAATTGGGGATATTTTGTCATTAGAGCTAAATGATGAGGTGAGGGGCCAGATGAAAGACTTGGAAGAGAAAGCGGTTAAATTATTGGAGAAAGTTGATTTGTGGTTAGCGAAGCTGTTAGTCAAAAATAAATCTCTCCCTTCGGTCCCCTCTGTAAGTGGAGACGACTCTGGTAAATCCATAGGGAATGTGGAGGTCGGACAGCAGTTACCCTTGCAATCTAATTTAACATCGAATATTTCTACCTTCTAAAATATCTCTCATCCCTTTATGTTAATGTTGAAGGATGCCCCATATTATTCCGTCAATTCTGCTGGTGACGTGGTAGCCTTTCTTCGCTTTCTGGTGGAGTTCCAGGACCATGCTCTGGTTTTTGGTATTTCGCATACCCATATTTTACAGATCATTTATCCTTTGGCGACTGGGGTTTTGTCTCATGGGATTGTTAAGGCTATCGCTGAACAAACAACCCTCCAACAATTCCACGCTCATTTATTAACTCATTTCATCCCGGCTAGGGCTTTACATTCGTTTGTCCAGAAATTCTATTTCAGAGTCCAGCATAATGATGAATCGCTAGCCAATTTTATTTTGGACATCAAAAGTTACGCCAGGGTTTTCGCCCTCCATTTTTCAGAAGAACAGATTGTCTCGACCATCGTTGAGGGCATAAACCCTTTGTATCGTTCGTGCTTATGTTTCGCGGCTCATCCCCGCAATTCTACGGAATTGGAGGCGATGGTTGTCGCCGCTGAAGGGGTTCGTCACGCGGACACCTTACGTACGGGGAGTATTTTGTCATTGCCCAATGCACCCGACGCTCCTGAGTCACGAAAACCAGGTAATCAGAGGAAATGTTACGAGTGCGGATCACGTGAGCATTTGCGTAACCGTTGCCCTTCTCGGCCTTCGGGCAGCCGCCCAGCGGGCAGGGGAACCAATGCCATAGTCCCCCTTAGGAGTGGCAATGTCGTCTGTTTCAAGTGTGGACTTGCGGGACACTTGGTGAGGAATTGTGTTGAAATGTCAGCGTCCAGCTGACTAGGTAAGGGGGGTTTCGTGGCTCACGATCCCCCAGTGGATAATAGCACTCATGGCGCCTCTATTCATCATTTATCGGGTACCTGTCCATCGGAGTGCTTACGGATCTCCGCGGATATGAATGCGAGTGTCCCCTTTATCAAAGTAGAAATGGGGTGCGAACCCGTGTCGGCCTTACTGGACTCGGGAAGTGTGCTATCCTTGGTTAGCGAGAACTGGTATGCCGCCTATAAAGCGATATGTAAATTTCCTGATTTAGAACCGGTCTCGGTTTCGTGTGTATCGGCCAATTCCTCTAGGGTCGATGTTATGGGGTCCTTTACTAGTAAAATCCGTGTTTCTAATTTTTCGTGGAAGTTTTCCTTTTGTGTAGCCAAGGATTTGTCGTGTCCCGTTATTTTGGAAAGTAATTTCTTTTCCTACTCCGGATTAGTTCTGGACTTACAGAATGCTGTTTGTTGGTTCAAGTTTTGTCAGTCATTAAAAATTCCCTTGTGCATATCTAATTCTGTGTCCCTTCGTTCGATTGTGCGCCCTCAGAGTGAGATGGCGAGTGATCTTAGCCATCTGCCTGAGGATCAGGCGCAGAGTGTTAGGGAGCTGTGCGACACCTTTTCGGATGTATTCTCTGAGGAATTGGGCATGACCAACATTTTGGAATACAAAATTGAAGTATCTGATTCGACTCCCGTTAGAATTCCCCCTTACCGTTTGTGGCCGCCTAAAATGAAGGCCTTGAAAGAAATCATCGATAAGATGCTCGACCAGGGGATTATTCAACCTTCTACTTCTGCGTATTCTTCGCCCATATTTCTCGTTCCCAAACCTCAGGGCGGGTTTAGGCCTGTCCTGGATTATAGGCTTCTAAACAAGAAAATTGTGTTGCAGTCAGTCCCGCTCCCAGATATACACTCTTGTTTCTCCTGGTTTAGGAGGGCTAGATATTTCACCGTATTGGATATGAACCAAGCCTACTATCAGATTCCTCTTGCCCCCGAGTCGCGGCATCTGACAGCGTTTGCCACCGACTGGAATTTATATGAATTTCGTCGCATGCCCTTTGGAATTTCTACAGGTGCTGCCGTCCTCACTAGACTTTTAGATAAACTATTTTCGGATATCAACTTCAATTACTTATATCATTATTTGGATGATTTAGTGATTTATTCCGAGAGTTTTGAGGAGCATCTGTTGCATCTTAAAGAAGTCTTGACGCGGCTCCGGAAGGCTGGGCTTACCGTCAAGCTTTCTAAGGTCTCGTTTGCCAAGCCCCAGATGTCGTTCCTAGGACATGTTGTGTCCCCTGACGGCGTCTCTGTGGACCTTTCGCGCACCCTGGCTATTCGTGAGTTCTGTCCTCCTCGAGATGTGAAAGGGGTAGCCCGGTTTGTGGCCATGATAAATTTTTTCGGAAGTTTATTCCGGATTTTGCTAATCGTGCGGCCCCGCTTAACTCCCTACGTCGGAAAGGGGTTAAATTTGTGTGGGGACCATCTCAGCAGGCCGCTTTCGAAGACCTTAAGTTAGCAATTTCCAACGCTCCTATCTTAGCCATGCCCGATTTTTCCAAGCCCTTTATTGTGCAAACCAATGCTTCTGCATCCGCCGTGGCTGCCGTATTGTTACAGGACTCAGAATTCGGTAGACGCCCGATCGCTTATGCATCCAGGACTCTGTCCGCTCTAGAGTCGAAATATTCTGTATACGAGCTTGAAGGGTTGGCGGTATTATTTGCCCTTGAGAAATTCAGGATGTACCTAGAACACGTAAAATTTGAACTGGAAACCGACAACCAGGCGTTGAGTTGGGTCCTGGGAAGACCACGGAGAACTGGTCGATTAGCCCGTTGGGCGATCAGGATCTCGGCCTTTCAGTTTGAAGTGCGGCACATCCGGGGGTCGGATAATGTGTTAGCAGATTCTTTAAGCCGTATGTATTCTTCCGAGGTTGTCCAGGATGACCAACCTTTGGACGTTGATTCCTGTGACTTGCTGGCTACTTCAGTGGCATTTTTGTCTGACACGCCCTTGTTATATCATGACATAGCGAAAATTCAGAGAGAAGATCCGGTGTTAGGACCTGTGATCCTTGATTTAGAGGAAGGGAAATCGGTCGCTCCGTACCTTTTAAGGAACGGGGTCCTGTGTTGCCCTTCTCGGCACGATAAAAGGACGAAGGTGGTGGTGCCCGCCGTTCTGGTGCCCATGATTTTTAAATATTATCATGAGTCCCCTCTTGCTGGCCACCTTGGCGTGTTTAAAACCAGAGAGAAGATTCGGGAGAACTTTATTTGGAAGGGGTTGGATGGTGAAGTGCGAGAATTGGTCAAAGCTTGTAAGGTTTGTAAGATCAGTAAACCGCCTCTGAATACTAAGGTAGGGTTCTTGTCTTCCATTCAAGCTACTCGCCCCATGGAGCGTATATTCATCGATTATGTTGGGCCCCTACCCAATTCGAAGGGCGAAGGTAATAGATTTATTTTCGTCTGTGTCGACGCTTTTACCCGCTTTACATGGATGTTTCCTACCAAATTGGCTACCACTGACACCACGGTAAAATGTTTGAAAAGCATTTTCTCCACCTTCGGCCCTTGTCAAACCTTAGTCTCCGATAATGCGAGGGCTTTTACATCCAATTTGTTTAGGAAATTTTGTTTCGGTTTCTCCATCTCGCACGTCACTACCTCTGCGTACTATCCTCAGCCGTCGTACGCTGAGAGGGTGAACCGTAATTTGCGCTCTGCTCTTATCGCCTTCCATCATGAGGATATTTTGAGATGGGATACCTCGGTTCCTTGGTTAACCTTTGCCTTTAACTCGGCGGTTCACGAAGCGCACATGACGTCGCCCTTTTCTCTCATGTTTAGTTTCATCCCTAATTCCCCATTGTCTAACTTGTGGAATATAAACGATTTGCTGCCGGAGAAAATTGATCCTCCTAATGTTAGGGACACGTGGAAACGCGCTATGGCTAATCTTAAGATGTTTAATTTAAGGAAACAGCAACGTTATAATCAGAGGCGAAGACCTGTCAGCCTTGCCGTCGGCGATAGTGTTTTTGTCAGGAATTTTGTACCATCAGGAAAGTTATCCCCTCGCTTTTGGGGGCCCTGTACTATTTTGCAATTCCTTACTCCGGTCACCTTGCTCCTCAGGGACCCCGTGGCGGAGAGGGTGTTTAGGGTGCACCTCTCTCAGGTCAAGCCTGCCTAAGTTCTCGGTGCCGTCTTGTTGGGACGCTCCTTGCCTTTCTTCTATTTTATTTGAGGAGGGTTTCTTTCTACGAGTGTTGAATTCTTATTGTGTTACTACCTTATATGGTGTTGCACTGTATTTTATTGATTAGTATGTTCTGTACTTCTTCTACCTCACGCCCTTCCGTTTACCCCCACCCCTTCGCTTGCTACCCATCTTACCTTCGCGCTGCTGCCGGGGCATACCTGCGGCCTGGCGTTGTCGACCCTTCCCCGGTCCTCCTTGAATGTGAAAATTGTTACAAACTTCTGTCGGCTCTGTGTTTGTCGTTCTAGCCATCTGGAGGATTCTGTTGCCTGAGCTCTCTGGGAGGACCCCTCGGTGGAGTTTGTGGTACTTCGTGCATCCTGACAGCCGATTGTTTCGGCCTGTTATTAACGACAACACGTTTTGGAGCCCTTCCTGCGAACCTTCTTTGTTTGGCGGAGCACTACTCCCTTGCCTATCCGCCTATCTGCATCTTCGTTAATGTGGAGGACCGAGCGCCGTATTAATCTGCAAGCTTGCTGGAGTTCCTTGCATGAACTTACTATGTAGGAAGGTTTTCCTTCCTTTCGGAGTCTCTACTCTATCTGTGAATTGTGTATCTGTCCGCTCCGTGAAGGAGTAGAATATGGAAGCTTTTCCTACTCATCTTAAGAAGGACTGTTTTGAAGTTGCATATTGCTGCGTATTGTTGAACTATTCCGACGTCGGTTTTTAAGGGGGGGGAGGGTCTGTGCCATGAAAAACTTTTACTCTCCCCTCCCATCGTTTGGTTGTTCTTATGTGCCTTATAATGCTTGCAAGCTGCCTTGTGTATTGTGTACTTGTTGTATGTATTTTAAATGTATTTGTTATTCAGCTATGCGGTTACCTTTTAAATAATAAATTTTGCCCTTGTTCCCCCCCCCGCATGGCTTCAGAGTAATCGAGAAAGTTCTTGCTCTGAAGCACCGCCCTTGGATTGAGGTCCCCCTCTCTGTGCCTTACGGCTCTTCCCCTCTCTCCTCGCCCCCTGAGGAGTTGGGTCAGACTTGACCTTGCCGGCGACTTGTGGTGTAGCCTCTGCCTCGTGCAATTGCTTGCTGGCACTTGAGCTGTGAGCTCCCTTGACGGGCTCTTTTCTCTGGCCTTTCGTCCCCGGTCACGTAGCGTGAAGGTAAGAGAGTGGGACTTCGTTTCCTTCCTTGTAATGTTTACGTATTGGATAGGCCTGAGGTATTAGAAAACGCCTTTATTAACATGTATCTATTGTAAACTGGTAACGTTTTACCTACTCTTTCAGTACTCTAACGGGGTAAACTCATTGGTGTTTAGAAACAACTGGCATTTTCAAGGTTTTTCCCTTCAGGGAAGTGACTGTGCTATGGGCAATCTGTAACCTCCGTGTGTAGAGGAGTAACCCTCTACTAGGTCGTGTAACTTTGAAGGTTACTTTTAGTGTAGAATGTTATTTACTGTAAATTTATACCTTGGATAATTGAAGTTCAAAAAACGGAGGCTATAACTAGTTCAGTGGAAACCCTGGCTCCACTTTGGTATGCAATTTGTTTAGTGTTCTCCGTTTAGTTTGGAGCGCCTTGTAAGTTCTGTTGTAATGTGGTCAGATAGCCAGAGTATGCCCTAATTGTTCGCAGAAAGAAACCTTTTCCTCGTTTATTGGTTCATGAGGGCTGGTTCCCTCGTTGTTTTAAGGTGGTTTTTATGTATTATCGTGTTTTAGCATTACTTAAATGTGAGTGGTTTAAAGATGTTAAATTAGACAGTTGAACAAAGGACTAAATGGGAATTCAGTGCAGTGTCGAAAATCTGTATGATGCAATTCTGTGAAAACGGAGGAAGGCAATTTATTTACTTGTAAAATAAAACTTTGAGCATATTTCATTCATGGCTCCTTAATATCCAGCCCCTAGGCCTACTGCTTCTTATACGCTGTTATTGGAAGAATATTTACGGAACAATTTTAGTAGGCACATTTCAGTCAATACACCATAACCTAGATCATGTCTTTCAGTCATGTATTTATAAAGTTCTTATTCTATTTTGGGAAACTGTGCACTCTGCCCTCGGAAAGCACTACAATCACAGTTACTTTTAAATTACATTTCCTTCTTCTTCCTCCAATCGTGAATATGTGATTCATTAATATATTTTCTGCCAGATGCATGATTTCCAATGGTTTCAGCTCCTGTTACTAGTTTTTAAGTTTCTCACTCACAGTAAATTACCACAAATGCTTTCTTGAATTCATCGCTTGTTATCACTGATAACTTGATGCATTAATCAGCTAACACACTATGTAGTTCTGGTAATGCAGAACTGAGTGATGGATTGAGATTTCACCATTACCACGTTGTGTACCATGAAACTGCCATAGCCTCACTGAAACACATTCAGAACAATGTATTATGAGACCATGATACGAAAGGTTTGAATATGACTTGCACCCACTTTTCAGAAGCAATATTTTTGCAAAAATAGTGCGGGTGGAATTCGGCATTGTACGGAATTCAATATTGCAACCTCTTGATGTCTCAATAAATAAACCCTTTAAAGGGCATATGAGAGAGTAATGGAGCAAATGAATGATGAAAATCAACAAGAATATATGCTGAAGGAAACTTTAAAATAGCCTACAATCAAACAACTGTGTCAGTGGGTATAACAATCATGGTCTACAGTGAGTGATGACATTGTTAAATCTTTCAAGAAGTGAAGCTTAAGTAATGCTCTCAATGGCAGTGAAGACCATCATACATATGAAGAGAAGGAAGAAGACTATGACAACAAAGTGGGAGAAGTAGAAAGAGAAAGGTCAGATTATGATTTTCTGGGATTTTACAGGTCAGTTTGGTATTATAAACTGTATTAAAAGTGGGGTTTTTTTTCTAGTCTGACTTTGCAAACTAATGATATGTTTAATGTTTTTAATTTCTGAAAATATGGTAATAATTGATACCTTAAAATATTATGAAGATAACTTTGTGTAGAATGTCATTAAACCAGCATATAAAAAAGTACCCAAGTTTTACACCTCTTTTTCTCAGTAGTGTTAAATACTATTTGTAGTACCCATCGTTGACAGGATATTCATATAGCATGTGCTAAGTTATCGAACTCTCCAGCTATTTTCCACCAACATTCAGGCATGCTGTTTTACTTGGGAGACAACAGTTATCCCATCTATTGGAGATGAGTGGCAGCAGAAGAGACTAATCAAATCACAATGATGGTCAATGCAATGTTGTTGCTGATCAGTTTTATGAGATTTCGATATTATAGGCATTCATATTTAGTTTTCTTTCGACTCTGTGATATTAGGGCATCTAATGTAAAGGTGTCCTCCTTTTATAACTCCCTCTTGTGTTATTCTTCAAGCAATCGTTCCTTTACAATATTTTTCTCATTTTTATAATCATCTTCACAATTTTCCTTGTTGATACGGACCAATGACCACACAGTTTTACATCAATACAATCATGACAAAAACCATCGCCAGTTAATACGATTGAACAATATTTCTCGGCGTTGATATGGACTAAGCAACAAAAGTCGAAGTTCATCAATTCTATTATCATAGTCAGTACGGTAAAAATGTGTATGACATAAATGAATGGAAATTGTATTCTCTAACTTTTTTTTACTTTTTGTTAGGACCGATAACATAGGTATTTAAAAATTATATTTTAGGCGCCTTCCCCTAAACTACCTTTTTATCCAGTATTATATTCTGTCTAGCCATTTTCTCGTGGTTCAGCGTTGATATGGACTTAACAACAAAAATCGAAATTCATGAATATCTCTGTTATCATAGTAGGTACGGTAAAATTGTATAAGACATGAATGAACAGAAATTCTATTTTCTATAACTTTCGGTATGTAGTACTTTTTGATAGGATCAATAACATAAGTATTTACAAATTAAATTGTAGGCACCTTCTGCTAAACTACCATTTCACTCAGTATGAATAAAATTATTTATGGCCTAGATTGTAGAACCTCATTCCCCGAATTAACATACTGATTTTCATTAAATTCTCTTCAGCCATTTTCTCATGATGTACATACATATATACGGATGGACAGACAGAGATGCCGGAAAATTAAAAAGTGCATTTCCTTGTTAATGTGGACACGACCAATACAGATATACCATTCTTTTTAAATTCTGAGGAATTTGGTACAGGCAAAACTTTTATTATATATATATCATCATCACCATCATCTGCAGTTTCCAGCTGTTGGCTGGGTCTGCTTGGAACATAAGCCTCTCCATCTCCTCTTGTCTTCCCACCACTTCTCCCTAGTCACTCTTGCCCAGTCCTCACCTCTTCTCTGTACACACTCTTCCACTCCTTTTATCCACCTTTCTCCTGGTCTTCCTCTTGGTCGTTTACCTGTTATCTCCGTTTTGTGCATCCTGCTCGGTATCCTTTCCTCTGTTATTCCCTTCATGTGTCCATACCATCTAAGTCTAGATGCCTCTATCCTATTCTTTAGTGGCTCTTCTTTTACTATATCTCGAACCTTGTCATTTCTCATCTTATCCAATCTTGTCACTCCTTAAGTTTCTTTCTGCATCTGTATTAGCCCTGTTGATATCAAGAAAACAAATATTCAGGAAACCCTCAATGAGAGAGGACAATTAATATTAGGATTGGGAAAGTAAATGACTAAAATAACACAATCAGTTAGTCAATACAAAAATGTTTATTAATCATCTAATAGCCTAAAACCTACACATTTTACTCTCAGCAGGGATTTGCTCAGCAAGGCCAAAGAACTACCACTTACATGTGACTGTACAATAAGAAGATGCCTGAGGCACAAAGTTGTATGACAGATTGTTGGTTCCTCAGCAGAAAGACGGTTCTCAAATTACCGGTAATGTCAGTAAATCTAATACCAAGGCTATCAGCCAAATATTTCAAAACTGAATCAAATGCCTTTCACATCCTTATGAATATTATCAACCAAACAAAGCATTTTTATAAACTCATACATACCGTTTTTACGCGAATAATCCCCCGCACCCTAAATTTGGGAAGGCTGATTTTGATAAAAATGCCAACATTGACTCAAATAAAACCCGCACCCCAATTTCGTGCCTCAATTTTTTTTAATATGCGGTTATTATTCGCGTAAATACGGTAATATGACACATTATACAAAATGTTCATAATGACATTACAATGTAACCATTATCCAGTAGTCTGTAATCATATTATCACGTATAGTTGTCACATTTGAACAAAATCTGTTAGAAACTGAAATGTTCAAACAGTGAGCCAATGTTTGACAGTAGAAAAATGTGGTTTGGGTGCTAGGAAGTAGAATGCCTTAGAAGTAATATGCTATCTGTCACATAAATATTCATGGTTCATTTCCAATGCATAAGTGTTATGCAAAGAAATTAAGAGTACTGAAGAGTAACAAATATGCTAATCAAGTTTAGTTTAAAAATAGGCAAGAGATTCACAAAAAACATGATGTTATGAATAGTAATAGTGTTTCAAATAGAGCAGTGCATTATATAGGGCAGGAAAACAACTGGCTGACCGTCTGTAAAACAGCAGATGATGAAAGAATAAGTAAAATTTTGTCATACAATCTATATATATAAAATAACTTGTCCTGACTGACTGACTGACTGACTGACTGACTGACTGATTCATCATCGCCGAGCCAAAACTACTGGACATAAAGAAATGAAATTTTGGGGATAGATTCATATTAAGATGTAGGTGCTCGCTAAGAGAGGACTTTTGGATATTCCTTCGCTAAGGGGGTGAAAAGGGGGGTGAAATTTTAAAATGAGTGTATCTATATCTGAAAACTTTAAAAGTTTACAGATGTAAAAATTGGTATTTAGAATCTTCTTTAAAAATAAGGAAACACGTATTTTTTTGTTTTCAGAAAATCCCAATAGGAGGGGTGAAAAAGGGTAAAAAAGGGTGAAAACGGGGAAAAAATGGGTTGAATACCTTTAATCAGGATACCGGTACTTATATCTCAGAAACTGAAGATGTTACAGACCTGAAAATTGGTACTTTTGATCTCTTTTAAAAATAAAGAAACACGTATTTTTTTTGTTTTTGGAAAATCCAATTAATGGGAGGGTGAAAAGGGGGTGAATTTTTAAAATGAGTGAATCTATATCTCCAAACTTTTGAAGTTTGCAGATGTAAAAATTGATATTTAGAATCTTCATTAAAAATAAAGAAACACGTATTTTTTTGTTTTCGGAAAATCGCAATAGGAATCATGAAAAGGGGTGAAAAGGGGTGAAAAGGGGTTGAATGCCTTTAATGAGGCTACTTATATCTCAGAACCTGAAGATATTACAGACCTGAAAATTGATGTTTGGGATCTCTTTTAAAAATAAAGAAAGACGTATTTTTTTTGTTTTTGGAAAATCCAATTAATGGGGGGTGAAAAGGGGGTGATTTTTTAAAATGAGTTTATCTATATCTCAAAACCTTCAAAGTGTATGGATGTAAAAATTGGTATTTAGAATCTCCTTTAAAAATAAAGAAACGCGTATTCTTTTGTTTTCGGAAAATCCCAATAGGAAGGGTGTAAAAGGGTGAATAATGGGTTGAATGCCTTTAACGAGGCTACTTATATTTCAGAACCTGAAGATATTACAGACCTGAAAATTGGTATGTGGGATCTACTTTAAAAGTAAAGAAACACGTATTTTTTCGTTTTTTGAAGATCCAAATATTGGGGGGTGAAAGTGGGGGGGGGGGGTGAATTTTTAAAAATGAGTGTGTTTACATCTTAAAACTTTAAAATTTACAGATGTAAAAATTGGTAGTTAGAATCTCCTCTAAAAATAAAGGAACACGTATTTTTTTGTTTCCTGTAAATCCCAATAGGAGGGGTGTAAAAGGGTGAAAAATGGGTTGAATGCCTTTAATGAGGATACTTATATTTCAGAACCTGAAGATATTACAGAACTGAAAATTTGTATATGGGACCTCCTTTAAAAATAAAGAAACACGTATTTTTTAGTTTTTGGAAAATCCAATTAATGGCAGTTAAACAGGAGTGACAAATTGGGGTGAATTTTTTGTAAGACTATATCTACAGAATATCTTGGAAACGTAAAATGTTACAGACGTAAAAAGTGGGTGTTTGGAATCTCCTGTAAATGTAAAGAAACATAGGTGATTTGTTTTTGGAAACTCCACCTAAGGAGAACTCAAAAGGGGTGAAATTTTAAAATGAGAATTTTTACAGTATATCTAAAAAAACTTAACATGTTACAGAAGTGAAAAATGGTATTTTTTTATCTCTATTAAACATAACGAATCGTGTATTTTTAGTTTTCGGAAATACCACTTGGGTGGTGGGGGGTGGGTAAAAGTGACTGAAAATTGTGTTGAATTCTTTTAATTAGGCTACTGATATCTCAAAAATGAAGATGTTACAGACGTGAAATTTGATATTTGCAATCTGCTTTAAAAGTAAAGAAACACGTATTCTCGGAAAATCCAATGAGGGGGAGGGGGGGGTGAAAGTATTGAAAATTTAATTGACTTAATTGTATGAGAATGCATACATCTAATAAAAACTAAAGTTTTTACAGACCTGAAAATTCGTATTTAGATCTCCTTTAAAAACAAAGAAAAACGCGTTTTGGTGGGGAAACCATCTTGGAGGGTGGGAGTGTAAAGGAGTTGAATTCCTTTCATGACGACACATAAATCAAAAGCTGAAGAAGTTAGAGTCGTGATAATTGGTATTTAGAAGATCTTTTACTATTAAAGAAGCAAGTACTTTTTGCGAGAAAATTCACTTGGGGGGGGGGGGGGGGAATAGTGTGAGATGAAGTGAAAAAAATAAATTATTTTTATGGGGATACTTATATCTCAAAACTGATGGCAATAGACGTCAACATTGGTGTTTGGAATCTGCTTTAAACATAAAGAAACAAGCCTTCTTTTAATTTTTTGTGGGGGGGGGGGGGGGTTGGCGGTAAATAAACTTAACGGCGGTGGGGTGTAGAAGGAGGTGAACCCATTGATTTTACTGTTCTTAATGTACTTATAAGTATCCTCCGTTGCTCAGGCGGCAGCGCGCGGGCCTCTCTCACAGCTGGGTTCCGTGGTTCAAATCCCGGTCACTCCATGTGACATTCGTGCTGGAAAAAACGGAGGTGGGACAGGTTTTTCTCCGGATACTCCGGTTTTCCCTGTCATCAGCCTTTCGAGCAACACATAATAGTAATAATAATAATAATAATAATAATAATAATAATAATAATGTTCCGGACCGTCGTCAAATGTGCGGATCGCGCTGGAAACGGCTCCTGGACGGGTAATGACTAAGAATGCAGTCCGGCCGCGGGTTCAGTGCCGCCAAAGCACCCAATATGACATCACACCGGATCTCCTGAAGGATTTTATACATATTAAAATGATTATAGGAAAAGATGGCAAAGATTTACGGAGCCAACTGACCGGGAGGAATACCTGAGCCTAGCCCGGGAAGTACGAAATCGATTGCTGGAAAGGAAGATTGAAAAATGGGAGAAAACGCGCCGTAATCTAATAGAAAACGAGTCAGATCGGGAATTTTGGTGGATTCTCACAGAAAACGAGACAGATCGCGAATTTAGACTGATTATATATCTAAAACAATAAGCATTCAATTATAAATTTCAGTACAATACCGTAGCGAAGCACGGGTATCTTGCTAGTATTGACATAAAGACTCAACAGTTCGTCACAAAATTTGTTCCTTGGTTGTTGACATATGATCAGAAACAAATGTGTGTTGTAGTCGGTCAAGAAGTTTTCGATTAGTCAAATGAAGATGATGGATTTCAGAAAAAAAATCATAACATTGATGAAATTTTAGTACATAAGTGTGAAAACCAAATGACACATATGGCGTGATTCAAAAATTCATTGTCCAGACAGACAAAAATCAAGATAAACTTGCCCAAAAGTGACGATGATGTTGATCAAGTAAATTTTTACTAGAAAGGTGTTGATTACTGCAAATACATTCAATGAGGACAAACCATCAAACCACCTAGTAGTAAGGTGATGTGTAAGGGAGGTAATTAGAAAGAAAAAGCCTAAAACATGGGTAAATAACATCTGGATAATGCATCAAAGCATGTGCCAAGTATACCAATACCTAGAGCTGTAATGGAAAGAATACCATTTAAAAAATCGTTCCCTTGATAGGCCAAGGCTGGAATGGTAGAATGAGATGGAATAAGACCTAAACCAGTTAGGTTTCACGGAAGATTGGAAGACAGAAGCACTAAATCAGCAGAGGCACTGTGTGGTCTCCAGTGGAGGTAATCACTGAATGATGATGCATCACAATAATGCTCCCAACCATTTGACATTTCTTATCCAAGAGTTTTTGACAAAACTCCTCCAAAATCTATACATTACTTCATCTCTGCTAAGTTGCCTAAAAGGATGAAGGATGTAGTTTCCAAATGACAGAAGAGATTAAAGAAATCTGCTATGGGAACTGAAAGTCATTCCACAAACAGTGTTTCAGAACACATTTCAATAATGGAAAAAATGCTGGGAGCACTGTATTAGGAGTAGAGTACAGTACAACTGAAGGGGATAAAGCTTTTAACTTTCATAATTGTGATAACATATGGTATCTTTCTGGACAGACCTCGTTCATTTTATGAAACCTACATTTCCAGGTACTCCTTATTTCTGTGAGAAATTGCTCCATAAAGGTTACTTTCATTTTCCCTAGTGGAAAGTGATCAATGATGTGTCACACTACAAAAGTCTGTTTGTATGAGAAATATGTTCTGTACAAGTGAAGGTAGTCATAAAGCAAGTTTCCTCTAGAGGCTTTACACAGCCAACCTCCAAACAATCTTCAGGACAGCATCTTTATGAAGTTCTGAGATAGCTTTCCCATTTATCAATTACTCTAAAGCTTGTTCTTGTTTTAGTTTAGAATTTACAGTACGTAAATGAAGTCATCACTTACTTACTCCAGTTTTTATTTATGAACTTCAACTTATCAATTCTCTGAATGTGTGCACAGAATCAGTTATGCCACATTATCGCTAAAAGGTTTTCTTTCTGGACTGCATAGAATTATGACTCTATACCCTCCTGATGTGAAAGTTTAGGCACATTACCCAAAGCACCGACTTGAGCCAACAAATCTTGTTTCTTTTCAAAGTATTGCCGGAACCATTCAATGTGCTCACGTTTGTCCTGGACAGTAATGTATGGATTCTTTGAAAGGCCAACACATACTAACTCCATGAAGCGTCGAATAGGACCTTGTCGTGGGCACCAGGGTTCGAGGTGATGCTCCAGAAATACATGCTCTGTAAAGTATACTTGTGCTTCCTCTTCTAAACCTATTTCAACATGAAAATCAAAAATCAAACAGTGAATAAATCAAACTTGATTATGATTATGGTGGTGGTAGTGGTGATGATGACCACTAGACATAGAAAAATTATATATAAAGATCACAGATCATCTATCTTTATGGGATTTATGATTAACAATTTGCTGTGCGATTGTGATGTAGAGCAGAGTACGAACGTTATGGGAAAAAGTCAAAATATGCTGGGCTGTGTAGCTCAAATGGTAGAGCACTACGCTGAAATTCAGAAATGCCAACCCTTGCCGTGTCACAAAATATTCGAAGATCCATTCCTGCATGCAATTAACCTTGTTTCACAGTGTTGGTAATCTACTGGCACATAAAAGAAATGCTGCGGAACAATATTCTGGCCCCTCAGCATCTCCAAAAAATTTAAAGGTAGTTACTATGGAGTAAAACCAGTACCATATTATTTTCGAGTAGAATAATTCATGTAACTCGATTCTTTCAAGTTGAATCGGGTTAAAGAATTATTTTATGTGCCCTTTTTCTTTAATGTTTATCTTCTTAGCTATAAAGATTGGATGTTTCTACCTAATCAATACTATATGTAATGATAAATATATGTATTCATGTTTTTAAAAATACATAACAGGACTAGTTTCGATCTTTACAGATCATCTTCAGCTAAATACATCATAGCACAGTAAAACCTCCTTAATTCAAAGTCGCTGGGATGCAAAAATCAGACTTTGAATTATGTGATTTTGAATTAACTGCCAACTCATAATTCAGAAGTGCCAACCCATGTCGTGTCCCAAAATATAATAAGACCCATTGCTGTTTCACAGTTTAAATTTTTCAAATGCCATGGAAAAAACTATTTCCAAAATGTATCCAACAAGGTGCATTTATAATATTCAAATAATGCAATTGAATAACTCACTGACAAACATAACCTCACAAAATGAAAGATAAAAACATGCAATTCAAAGACAAGGACAAATATTGCTGGCTCCCCTGTGTAAATGCTTTATTTTTGGATTACTGTACTGTTTACATTTTTAGATGGCTTGTACTTGCACGGAAAGTGCCCGACAAACTTAAAACATCGTGGTTTATCGAACTTTCCTATGCCGCGGGGAGGAAGTCTCTCGCTTCCATGTGTATTGCAACACAGTACAATGGCTGTTCGGGAGATAGTAGGTTCGAACCCCACTGTCGGCAGCCCTGAAAATGGTTTTCTGTGGTTTCCCATTTTCACACCAGGCAAATGCTGGGGCTGTACATTAATTAAGGCCACGGCTGCTTCCTTCCCGCTCCTAGCCCTTTCCTGTTCCATTGTCGCCATAAGACCTATCTGTGTCGGTGCGACGTAAAACAACTAGAAAAAAAAAAAAAAAAAGATTTCCGCTAATATCCCCGAGGCCAGCGATCCCATGGGAAGTCCATGCTGTTGGTAGATGGTACTATTAAAGCTGAAGTAGTTGTTAATAAGGACAAATTTTAATATGTTTATAAATTCTTTGATTTTGATTTACCTTGTTTCTTCAGGTTGTTTTCTATTATATATGTTTTCTTTGTATGCGAATACTCTGATACATGTTTGTGATATTATACAAAACTAATGAGTGGTACTGTTGAATTTTTAAGTCTTTGGTGATGTTACAGAATTCTATAGTATCTTTTTATTGTTCTTTTTGAGAGAAATGAATAATATTTTTTTCAGAATTTTTTGGATAAATTGTGAGATTTTGTATGTTTTAATAATAGTGAATGCCATTTTACTTATTAGTAGTATGATGTATCAAAGTCAACTGAAGCTGAAGATGATTTATACAGATCAAAACTAGTCCTACAATGTATTTTTTAAAACATAAATACATATATTTATCATTACATGTAGTATTCATTAGGTGAAAACATCCCATCTTTATAACTGAGAACTGTAGAGTTCTGTTGTAGTTGCAACCACGTACAGTAGAAGTCCGTTATAGCGAGAATTCACAACAGAAAAAAATTTACTTGCTGTAGCGGATTGTCGTTATATCCGATTTTTGTATAAAAGTTGGAAAACCCCCCATACACATTAAAATTGGTATGAAACTTGCGTTTCCATGTTCGTTTAATTTCATCCTATCCCATCGTCGCCGTAAGACATATCTGTGTCGGTGCAACGTAAAGCAAATAGAAAAAAAATTTCATTCTGAAAAATTATAGTACCGTATTTCTACGAATCTTACACAAATCCCACTTTTCTCTTCAAAAAATTTTTATCAGGCACAAAAAGTGCTTTGTAAAATCATATTGTGCCTTTGTTGTACAGTACGCATTTTTAGACGCCAAACATTGGCTTTCGTTATGCTGTACTTTTTTGTGGCTGCACAATTATTCATTATTTTTGCGGCTTAAATGGCCATTAACTCAAAATTGGCATAATACTGAAGAGAATCCCTTGAAATCCCCTCTACAATACGAGCGATTCATCAGGAAAATATTCTTGCTGTCTATTAAACTGTTACTTTTACTCAGCGTCAGATATAACCGGCTACTGCTACATGCACGTCTAACTTGCTGGGTTCGGCCAACTTCAGCGGCTAGCGATGTATAGGCCTAATTGTGGACGTTGAAGGTCAACGAACGAGTTTATTGTGCCACGGTATGGCCATTCTGCCCTTGCGTTTTTCGTGCCCATACCTCACACTTTCATCTTTGACTTCTTTAAAGCGTCCTTGTTGCGGACCACTGAATGCATTTTTTGTACAGTATGCATTTTGTTTAGCTATTTTTGTCTTCACGCCAACACCAAAGCTTTAGTTAGGCCTATACTGTATTTTCTTGCGGCTGCACAATTATTCTACATTTTTGAATGTTTAATAATCATTAACTTAAAATTGGCAACATAATATCAACGAGAACCTGTTGAAAATTTGCCGGCACTACCTGTTCCACGTACCTTTACAATACGACTATCACGAAAATATTCCTGCTGTCTATAAAACTTCATTCTGCTAAGCGTCAGGTACAGTAGACGTGATATAACTCTGCCACTGAGTATCCGTGGCCTTTCCAAGAATTCGAAGGTTCACATGTTTTGATGCCATTCTGCAGATTTGAGAAATGTTTCTGTACAGACTAATAGAACGCCATTCTCTCTTTACTATTTCCCGAGATCAAGTGACGTTACACACAGGCACTGTACAACCGGTTGTCGTGGCTAGCTATGTATAATAAAGAGGTGGTCGTTTATTGTCAACGAATTTTGTGTGTGCGTGCGCGGGTGAAAAGAAGCAGTGTGTTTACAACAGTAGTAGCCAGTGGTATCCATTAACTTACTGTTAGGCCGCGAATGCAAGACAACCCTTGATTTTTTTTGCATGAGATTCTGAGAAAAGAACGTTGTCTTGGATTCAGAGAAATACGGTATCACTCCAGAGGCTCCTGTGGCAAACATTCAGTTTTCTTCTTCAAATGGCATCACTTAACCTAACCGTATATGTATATGAAAACATATTTGAAATGCGTGTAGAGAAATGATAACCTCCTCAAGTAAAAATTTAAAGTGAATAGCCTTTCCGAAATTCAACAAGATGCAAGAAAATATGAACTATCCTCTGAAATCAGTGATGTACTCTGCCATATCTTGAGGTGTATCACTATCAGCCATATTAAATCGTTTTTGCGATGTGGCCTCCTTAAGTCCGAAGCAAGGTAGGTTCTCATGAAGTCTCTCCATCTGGGACGGTCTTGAGTGATGTTCTGCCAATTGATCCCAGTAATCTTGCGGATGTCTTTATCCAATCTGTCCGGTGGTCTTCCCTTTGGTCTCGGATGATCTTTCAGACTCCACTCAAGCACAAGCTTTGTCCACCTACCATCAGTTCTCCGAGCAACATGGCCTGCCCACTGCCATTTTAGGGTCACTGACCTTTGTGACTGACCTAATGTACTGTAATCTGCTCTCTACCTGTCCTTCGTGAAGCCTCGTATAAACCGTTCCATATCTCTTTGGGCTGTTCTGAGTTTTTGCTTAACAAACTCACTCCAGCTTTCACAACCGTAAGTTAGTACAGGGAGAACACTCTAGTCAAAGACTATCTTCTTTAAGTGGGTTGGCATGTTAAGGTGTTACAAGTAATAAATCTCATTGTAGACTGTATTGGACATCAGATTATGAACATTAAAATAAGAATAATAGTTAACACCACCTTTCCAATACTTAACTTTCCTTATAGTTAGGGAATAAACATTACAACAGGCGTTGTAAGATGGGACATGTTTCGCTTAACTGTTGTAAGCATCATCAGCTGAAAATAAATCTCAGCCTAAAGTTAGGTCAGGGCCCCGAACCTAGTGTCCTTAAAATATATGGTACCCTAAGAAACAACATTTACATTTAGATAATCAAATAGGCTTACAACTAGTGTGAAAAAAACCCATAAAATATTACAACATGGCTAAGAGAAAAACACACAATCATGTTGAAACAGGATGAAAACAGAAAGTACAATACACAGCTGGTAGTGAAATAATTAAAATCATTGGGGTATTATTGCTACCAGTCAGTCAATCAGAATGTTCAAACATAAAACACAAGTGAAAATATACAAGTGTTCATCATGGCTAAGTGAGAAAAAAAAAACACGTAATCGTGTTGCCAGAGGTTAAAAACATAAGGTACAACACAGAGCTGGCAGTGTAATAATCAAACTCATAACTGCCAGTCAGTTAATAAGAATGTTCATCATGACAAAAAATGATGATTATATTCTTTTGAATGAAGAAATAATTAATCACATATTGTAGCAGACATGCAGTAGTAACACTTCAAACAGGAATTTATCACGCCTGAAGCCGCTTCTTTTTTAGTGGGAGTTCAAGATTGAAACAGAAAAAATAAGATGCCAAGTGCGTGAACTGAAATCTCTTATGTTGGATGCCTGTTGCTGCGTGTGTTGCAGCAACGGGCATACGTTTAACAGACCCTCTCGAACGGCTAATGTCTACGGTTAACGCTCATCCAACATAAGAGATTTCAGTTCACGCACTTGGCATCTTAATTTTTCTGTTTCGATCTTGAACTCCCCCTAAAATAGAAGCGGCTTCAGGCGTGATCAATTCCTGTTTGAAGTGTTACTACTCCATGTCTGCTACAATATGTGATTTCTCTTGCCCGCCTCACGTATCTATACAAGAGTGTGATTTAATTATTTCTTCATACAAAAGAACATAATCATCATTTTTTGTCATGATGAACATTCTTATTAACTGACTGGCAGCTACGAGTTTGATTATTACACTGCCAGCTCTGTGTTGTACCTTATGTTTTTAAGCTCTGGCAACACAATTACGTGGGTTTTTTTTCTCACTTAGCCATGATGAACACTTATATATTTTCACTCTTGTTTTATGTTTGAACATTCTGATTGACTGACTGGTAGCAATGATACCCTAATGATTTTAATTATTTCACTACCAGCTCTGTATTGTACTTTCTGTTTTTATCCTCTGTTTCAACATGATTGTGTGTTTTTCCCTTAGCCATGTTGTAATATTTGATGTTTTTTCCATGCTAGTTTTAAGCCTATTTGATTTTCTTAGGGTACCATATATTTTAAGGACAGTAGGTTCGGGGCCCTGACCTAACTTTAGGCCAAGATTTATTTTCGGCTGATGGTGCTTACGACAGTTAAGCGAAACATGTCCCATCTTACAACGCCTGTTGTAATGTTTATTTCCTAAATATAAGGAAAGTTAAGTATTGGAAAGGTGGTGTTAACTATTATTATTATTTTAATGTTAATGTTGAGGTGTATCACATTCTTACTTAATTTCAGTATATAACATTAAAATTAAGAGACTGCTTATTTCAGCCTTTATTTTTAACGAGCTGCAACTGCCATTGGCCACATTATTTACACACTTATTACAAAAACCTGTTATCCTCTAGTGGACATAAGGAGTTAATGATACCAAAGGTAATCGACCACATGCAACATATCGCTGGGGTGCATAAAAATCGGCAACGGAAAAATTGCGCACGCTTAATCGCTCATAATAACGGATGCATCAGTGATAGGGCTCTCACTGTAACCGAAGGATAATACACAGTTTAATATAGGAATTTTGAAGGGACCACAAAAAATTGTCATTAAAACGGGGTTCTCATTATATGCCGTGCTCGCTACAGTGGACTTCTACTGTATTTTGAACCTGGAATTTCCAGACTGAGGAATGTACTATTTTGTGTTACAAGGCGGTCATGACTTCCAGAAAGGATGAAAGTGTCAGTGCTGGCCTGATGCAATGATGCTCAGCTTCAGCAGTTTGCTTATGTTTTTTGGATATAGGATATAGTTATTATAGTACAGTAATTATCGTTAGAGCACCATGAGCAAGTATTCAAGTAATACTGCCTCATTTAAGCTCGCTGTGATAAAGTACACTTAAGTACATGGAAACAGGGCAGTGTCCAAAGGTAATGTATGGTACTGGTGGAAGCAGAAAAAAACACTTTTAGAAAAGCATTAATTGGACCAAAATGTGGAAAGAAGTTTCCGCAAGCAGAAGAAGACTTCATAAAATACCTAATCTCATCATATAAAAAAATGATTTTGCTGTTTCAAACGAAATGGTATATTTTAAAGGACATGAAATAGCTGCAACACATGGTATCAGCATGAGAGACTTTTATTTTCTTTTTTTACAATTGGCTTTACGTCGCACCAACACAGATAGGTCTTATGGCAACAATGGGATAGGAAAGGGCCTTAACTGAGGTACAGTCCCAGCATTTGCCTGGTGTGAAAATGGGAAACCATTGAAAACCATCTTCAAGACTGCCGACAGTGGGGTTCGAACCCACTATCTGCCGAATACTGGATACTGGCCGCACTTAAGCTCGCGTCATGACAGAATTTACGATGAGCCAAAGGTGGGTAATAAATTTTATGAGGTAATGGCATTTCTCTTTGATGGAGAATGTCATTATGCCAACGAATGCCAAATGATTATAACAAATAACTGCTTAAATTTCATCAGTTTAGTCATAAAGAGATGTAAAGAAAAACTATTTGTTCTCCCAAACCAGCATCGCAGATCATCAGACACCAATCAGTTGAAGACATCTCCTAGAGTCGAAAGATCAGTGTGAAAGGAAAATCAAGTGTTACTGGATGACTTGAAGCAAAAAACAGAAATGTACAGTTATGCTTGCTGTAACAGCTGATAGCAGAAAATTGTCACCATATGTTGTTTTTAATTCATGTCCAAGAAAATGCCTGGATGAATGTGTCACTCGTATGATACTGGATTGAAGTAAAGAAGTTCTGGTGACCACTGAAGAAAAGAAGCTGCTGTACATCGGAAACATTAAGAAAGGCAAGTAGTATGAACTTCTCCAACTCATAATTCAGGAAAAATTCAACAGGACGCAAGAATTCTAGATCCAATGATCTGAGCAGATAGTTCGGAGAACTCCTAACGAAATCTTCAGAGCCGCTCTTCAACGTGTAATTGTAATCAACTAGACTGCCAACCTCTGGAGGGGCACAACATCCTAACAAGAAGAAAAGACACTAACTTCACCATGGATCAAACCTGGGAACTGCAGGAAAACAATTAACTGACCGTGCCATAAAAACAATAACAAACAGTATCTAACTGCCGGTTTACATTTTTTATACTTTGCTTTACATCACACCGACACATATAGGTCTTAATTAAGATACAGCTCCAGCCTGGTGTAAAAATGGGAAACCACAGAAAACCATCATCAGACCACCCGACAGTGGGGTTCAAACCCACTGTCTCCCGAATGCAAGCTGACAGCTTTATGACTCAAACTGCACTCCCACTCACTTGTTAACTAATGATTTGGTGGTACTGACACAATGTTGTACTATTTGAACCCCGTTACTTAACCATCCTGTTTAACATCATTATTACAATATACAGTAGAAGTCCGATATAGCGAGTACGGCATATAACGAGAACTCCGTTATAGCGACGACTTTTTTCTGTCCCTTCAAAATTCCTATATTAAACTGTGTATCGTCCTTCGGTTACAGTGAGAACCCTATCACTGGCGCATCCGTTATTACGAGCGATTAAGCGCGCGCGATTTTTTCCGTTACCGATATGTATGCACTGCAGCGATGATATTGCATGCGATCGATTACCTTCGGCATCGTTTCCTCGCTATGTGCACTAGCGACTTCTCTCTTCGACATTCGAAGGCGATGTCGGAGTCGATTAGTAATATCCGTCGACAGTTCTGTAAAGAAAATTCGAAATGAAAGAGAACATATTTTTAACATAAATGCGTAATGTCCGATAACGGTTGTTAACTCATTAAAAATTAAGGCTGACTAAACGACCGCTTAATTTTGATGCTAAATACTGCAATTAAGTAATAATGGGATACACCTCGAGATATGGCAAAGTGCTTAATTGATTTCAGAGGTTAGTTTACATTTTGCCGCGTCTGGTTAAATTACGGAAAGGCTATTATGAAAATTTATAGCGAGAAAGGTATAATTTCTCTACTGGCGCTTGAAGTGTGTTTTCATTATACGTATAGTACAGTTAAGTTAGGATACGTGATGCTGTTCGAATAAGAAAACTGAAACGTTTGCAACAAAATGCGATCGATCATCTTCGGTATGGTATAGTTTTCTCACTTTGTGCATTTTCGAGCTCTCTCGTTGACATTCAAAGGCGATGTTGGAGTTGATTAGTGATACCCATCGACTGCTGTTCTCTAAAGAAAATTCGAAATGAAAAAGGATACCGTAACACGTTTTCTTACTAAATGCGTAATTAACGTGGCCGATAGCAGTTGTTAACTCGTTAAAAATAAAGACTGAAGTAAACGATATCTTCATTTTAATGTTATACCGGTATACGGTAATTAAGTAAGAATGGGATACACCTCAAGATATGACAGAGTACATCACTGGTTTCATCACTGGCATCTAGTTACGGCTATTTACATGTCAATTTTTCGCGAGGAGTTTATTTCTCTACATGCGTTTCAAATATGTTTTCATGATAGGCTACATATACAGTTAGGTTAGGTGACGCTGTTCGAAGAAGAAAGCTGAGGTGTTTGCCACAGAAATCTCTGGAGTGATACTGTATTTCTCCGAATCCAAGCCTCTTTTTTCTCAGAATATCATGCGAGAACTCAAGGGTTTTGCATTCGCGGCCTAACAGTAAGTTAATGGACACCACTGGCAACGACCGCGGTAACCACGCTGCTTCTTTTCACACGCGCACAGAACTCTTTACTACACAGCGCTAGCCGCGACAACCGACTGTACAGTGCCTGTGTGTTTCTCAAATCTGCAGAATGGCATCAAAACATGCGACCCTTCGAATTCTTAGAAAAGCCATGGCTATTCAGTGGCAGAGTCATAACGCGTCTATTGTACTTGACACTAGTAAAATTAAGGTTTATAGACAGCAGGAATATTTTCGTGATGTATAGTCGTATTGTAAAGATACGTGGAAAAAGTATTGCCGGCATATTTTCAGCGGGTTCTAGTCGATATTATGATGCCAATTTTTGTTTATTAAACACTCGGAAATGTAGAATAATTGTGCAGCCGCAAGAAAATACGGCATATGCCTAACTAAAGTCAATATTTGGCGTTAGCGTAAAGACAAAGAGCTAAAAAAATGCGTACTGTACAAAAAATGCATTCAGTGGTCCGCAACCAGGACGCTTTAAAGAAGTCGAAGATGAAATTGTGAGGTATGTGCACGAAAAACACAAGGGAGGAATGGCCATACCGTGGTGCAATAAACTCGTTCGTTGACTTTCAATGTTCGCGATTGGCCGAACCGGACAAGTGAGACGTACGTGTAGCGGTAGCCGGTTATACCTGACACTGCGTAAAAGTAACAGTTTTATAGACAGCAAGAATAATTTCCTGGTGGATTGTTGTATTGTAGAGATGCATGGAATAGGTATTGCCGGAAAATTTTCAACGAGTCCTCTTCGGTATTATGATGCTAATGTTAAGTTAATGGTCCTTAAACCCGTGGAAATAAAGAATAATTGTGCAGCCGCAAAAAAAAAAAAAAAAAAAAAAAAAAAAAAAAAAAAAAAAAAAATACGGCGTGACGAAAGTCAATGTTCGGCGTCTAAAAATAGTCTAAAAATGCGTAGGCCTACAGTACAACAAGGCATTCATATGATTTTACAAACTTCTTTTTGAGCCTGATAAAAGAATGTTGAAGAAAAAAGTGGGGTTCATCTTGGATTCGGAAAAATACGGTACTATATTTTTTTTCAGAATGAAATTAAACATACTCTTTCACGTAGTATCGGATTACAAAAAATAACAAACAAGTAAGCCATAGTGTGGATATCATCTGCGGAAACGGAAGTTTTGAACAAACTGATTGCCGTTTCATACTGATTTTAAAGTGCACGAAGTGTTTTCCGACTTTTATACAAAATCGGATATAACGACAATCCGTTATAGCGAGTAAATTTTTCGCTGTTATGGATTCTCGCTATAACGGACTTCTACTGTATCTACTGTATTTGTTAATTATCATTTCATTGCAAACAATTTCCAAATAGCTATTCATATTTATATATAAACTAGTTTTTATCAGTGTCAGCCAGGTTTTGTGATTCCAGTCTCTTGTATCCTCTGAGTTTCTTGAAACACCACCATGTAGAATGCAAAGATGTACCATAGCGAGTAGAAGGTAGAAGTGTGATCTCTCCCCTACTTCATCGGTTCCTCCACTAGGCCGCTCTTCCAGTAGTACGTAAGCTTGAGCTTACAATTCAGCATACGAATAAAAGACAATTATTGCATGCAAAATATTATGCTTTTGCTTACCATTCCAGAAGTCAGTTGTCAGATAATTCAGATAGCTTCCGGAAAGACTTTGTGGTCTTCGAAGATTTCAGTTCCTTTCTCGTCTGTCTTGTTACAAAATAAAATCGACACTTCATAAAATGTAACACAAATTTAGAGATAATGTCATCAACATGATCATCGCAGCATCCTAATTCTTTCGAATTAAGAGTGATACTGTGCAAACTGTCCAAACATTCGTAAAATATATCGCCCCATAGACTACGTTCACAGGAGAGTTTTAGTTCCACTACACTTTCAACTTGCATGAACACATTATAACTGCTGTTGAAGGATGGGTGAGGAAAATGCTGCCAATGCTGTATTTATTGCTATAGTCCATAATAAATGTGAGGGCTGCGGCAAGTATTTCTTCTGTAGGCTTTCCGTGAAGCAGACTGACACATTTATGACATTTTGTGACCTTGGATACGCTGAGTATTATATATCCACCTAGATAATAGTCCGCCTCCGTAGCGTAACGGTTAGTGTTATTAGCTGCCGTCCGGGGGGGCCCGGGTTCGATTCCCGGTACTGCCAGGAATTTAAAACTGGCAGGAGGGCTGGTATGTGGTTGAAATGGTACATGCAGCTCACCTCCAATGGGGGTGTGCCTGAAAAGAGCTGCACAACCTCAGGATGAGGACACGAGTTTACTTACCTAGATAATAAATCAAATGCTTCTTTGCAAGACTGCGGCTATCACTGTTAGACCTAAATTGTTTACCCAGTCCAGTAAGAGGTCATCCATGTTCTCAGTGAAGTCTAGTGCTTGCCTTATTTTATTTTGTGCATTTTCTACTACAGCCTTAGTTGTCTCTTCTGTCCTTTTAGCCAGTGTTTTCATCTGATTGATGAATGATGTCAATATTAGTTCAAATTTGGGCTCACAATTACTACATGATGACAGGGCAAGTTTGGTTAGAATATAAATAGATTGCAACATGTGTAAATGACGGGTGGTCGTAACAACTTAATAAGCGCAGTATACCAAAGTGCCGTTTTAGTGAATCTTTATTAAACTTTGCTGTGAACACATATCGGAATCAATTATTGCATAAATACTGGACACCTGTATGGTGCTCTCAACTGTTACTCTTAGGGATTCAAGAGTTCTTTCTGAAGCGAAAGTATTATTCTTCCCACTGAGGTTATCTCTCCATTTTATTCTGGTTTGATGCCCTATTGAATCTTTATAAAGAGCCCCTGCTGGTGTAGAAGTATTTAATAGATCTATTAGGATATTTAATTCCCTAGAGAATGTTTATGTCAGTTCACTGTCTTCAAATTCCTCTGAGTTTATCTGTTTTCGTTTGTTTAATTGTTTAATTGTTTCGTGGCACAGGGTAATACATGGACAGCGCCAGTTTTCAGTTTCAGTCTATCTCTAGGAATTTCTACTTGTTCACATTGTATTACAAATGAATCTGATTTAACGAAAAATGTGAATCGCACACATAACACTTATCAGAAAGCTCTTTGTCTTTTCTGGGAATTGCCTTTTCCAATTTTGAAAATTCTGCTTCATTTTTATGTGCTTTGAAGAAGTGTTTACCTTTCATAGTTTTATAGCCAGACTTACAGCCTGGAACGAAGCAAGTAGGCATTTTTTCCTCGGTATGTTTGTAAATTTTATAAACTCACCACTATATTTACACTAAATAAATGAATCCATCACCAAATCACACGCTCTTCACTTTCACTTAACAATAATGCACGATGCTTCAGATTTCGCTTTCACAGAACAACACTACCGAACATAACAATATTACACATAGAGATACCAACCCTCGGAGAGTAACAGTGCTTCCCCTAGCAGACAATTCATCGCAGTCCCTATACTAGCCAACAAGGAACAACTTAAGAGCTCACACTTTCTCTTCAACTTGTTATGGATGTACTGTCAAACTATCTAGAGTCAACCTGGCGATGTACAGTTGATTGAGGCGTAATTTACGCTAGGTCATTCTAATTTATTATTTGGACTCATGTCTTACTACTGTGTGGAACTGCTTGCATAGATTACATTCACACATTTTTTACTCCCAAAATTAGTTGACATGTTACAGGAATGACTGATTACAGCTATTTGAAAATTGTCTATTGTCTTTTGTGATCGTGAAAACAAAATTTACATACCTTGCTCATTATCAATAGGAAAATTCCACAGTTTTCCTCTTTCCGTCCACTGAATCATTTCTTCATAGATATTAGATGGTGGATGAGTAATGGCTAATTTTAACTCTTTTTCTTGCAATCGTTCCCATATTTTGAGTTCAGGAAGAGAACCTTCCATAGGTTTTAGTTCTGATGAGGGTGGAAAAATTCCCAACAGCTCTCCACCGAAAAGGTTAACAGTACTTGTAGGTCTAGAACAAAAAAACCAGATCAATCAGTTAATTGCATACTCAACAACAGAAAGAGAGGAGTACCAAGTTGGGCTGAGTTGAGTTGAGAGCTGCATTGTCCTATCAGAGACAGTTTTTATGTTTAATGTTTTCACATGATTTTCGTTCCCCAAGTTTCCACATAAGTGTTTTCTTCTAGAAGAGTGTAGGAATCAGGTATGCCAATATATACAGCAGCAGATTAATATACAGTAGAAGTCTGCTATAGTGAGTATGGCACATAGTGAGAACCCTGTTAGAACAACAGTTTTTTCTGTGCCTTCAAAAATTCCTATATTGAACTATGTATTATCCGTCGGTTACAGCGAGAACCCTATCACTAATGACTCCATTATTACGTTATTACGAGCGATTCAGCATGCGCTGTTTATTCTGTTATCAATATTCATGCACTCCAGCGATTATACTGAATGTGATCAATCATCTTAATTGGTTAAATTTCGGAAAGGCTATTCCCTCGTAAATTTATAGCAAGAATGTTATCATTTTACTACTGGCACTTGATATATATTTTCATAATACATATAAGGTTAAGTTAGGTTAAGTGACGCTGTTTGAATAAGAAGACTGAAACGTTTGTTACAGAATGTGATCGATCATCTTCGGTATCGTTTCCTCGCTAATGCACTAGCGAGCTCTCTCGTTGACATTCGAAGGCAATGTCAGTTGATTAGTAATAACTGTCAACTGGTGTTCTGTAAAGAAAATATGATGACCGGGCGAGTTGGCCGTGCGTGTAGAGGCGCGCGGCTGTGAGCTTGCATCCGGGAGATAGTAGGTTCGAATCCCACTATCGGCAGCCCTGAAAATGGTTTTCCGTGGTTTCCCATTTTCACACCAGGCAAATGCTGGGGCTGTACCTTAATTAAGGCCACGGCCGCTTCCTTCCCACTCCTAGCCCTTCCCTGTCCCATCGTCGCCATAAGACCTATCTGTGTCGGTGCGACGTAAAGCCCCTAGCAAAAAAAAAAAAAAAAAGAAAATATGAAATGAAAGAGGATAACATGTTTTTGTAATAAATGAGTAAAAACGTGGCCGATAGCAGAAACTTGTTAGAAATAAAGGTTGAGTAAATGATCGCTTAATTTAATGTTATATACTGAAATTAAGTAAGAATGTGATACACCTAAAAATATGGCAGAATGCATCACTGACGTCAGAGGTTAGTTTATATTTTGTCGCATCTGGTTAAATTTCGTAAAGCATCCCATGTAAATTTATAGTGAAAAGGTTATCATTCCTCTACTGGTGCTTGAAATATGTTTTCATGATACATACACAGTTAAGTTAGGTTAGGTGATACTGTTTGAATAAGAAAACTGAAATGTTTGCCACAGCAGCCTCTGGAGTGATACTACAATTTTTCAGAATGAAATTGAACATACGCGTTCACGTACTATCGGAATTTGAAAAATAACAAACAAGTAACCCACAGTGTGGATATCATCAACGAAAACGCAAGTTTTAAACAAACTGATTGCCATTGCCATTTTAATCTGTCTGGGAACTTCTTCCCGACTTATGAAAAATCGGATACAACGACAATCCGCTATAGCAGGTAAACTTTTCAATGTTATGAATTCTTGTCACAACGGACTTCTACTGTACTGTATGAATTGTTTCAACTACAGTAGTACTTGGTACATAAGTAACCTAACAAGTAACCTAACAAAACAAGAGTCACCTACAATATCTGTAAGACAGATTATGCTTACTTGGTAAATACAATAGCATCAAAAAGTTTAAAATCACCTCTGAAATTTTCTTTGTTGTTGAAATCATCAATTGTTAGCTATAATACAAACTACTTTCTTCCCTTCTTGAATGTCTCTGTTGATTCAGACTGTTTTCCAACAGTGACTTCTCTTCAGTACTGCTCCTATTTTTTCAGGATAAGGGCTCTTTGTAGACAGTGGGAGCGGGGGGAGAACATGTGCTTACAAGACAGTGGGTCAAACTGGCAGACTGCTGCAAAATTACTAACAAAGAGGTAGGAGAATTGAAGGTGTTGTGTTATATACTGAAATTAAGTAAGAATGTGATACACCTCAAGATATGGCAGAGTACATTACTGGTTTCAGAGGATAGTTCATATTTTCTCGCCCCTAGTTAAATTTCAGAAAGGCTATTCACATGTAAATTTTTAGCGAGGATAACTCATTTCTCTACATGCATTTCAAATATGTTTTCATGGCACATAAATACAGTTAGGTCAGGTGACGCCATTTGAAGAAGAAAACTCTGGAGTGATACTGTATTTCTCCGAATCCAAAATGACGGTTTTTTTTCCTCTGAATCTCATGCGAAAAATCAAGGGTTATCTTGCATTCGCAGCATAACAGTAATGAATACCACAAGCAACTCTCGAGGTAACCATGCTGCTATTTTTCATCCCTGCACGCGCACACAAAAATCATTGACAATAAACGACCGCCTCTTTATGATACATCACTAGCCATGACAACTGGTTGTACAGTGCCTGTGTGTAACATCACTGGATCTTGGGAAATAGTGAAGATAGAATGACATTCTGTTAGCCTCTACAAAAACGTTTCTCAAATCTGCAGAATGGCATCAAAACATGCGAGCCTTCGAATTCTTAGAAAGGCCACGGCTACTCAGTGGCAGAGTTATAATGCGTCTACTGTACCTGACTCTTAGTAAAATTAAGTTTTATAGACAGCAAGAATATTATCGTGATGGATAGTCATAAAGATATGTAGAACGGGTATTGTTGGCAAATTTTCAATGGATTCTTGTCAATATTATGATGCCAATTTTAAGTTATTGGTTATTAAACACTCGGAAATGTAGAATAATTGTGCAGCCGCAAGAAAATATGGCGTAGGCCTAACTAAAGTCAATATTTGGCATCACCATGAAGACAAAGATAGCTTCAAAAAAATGTGTACTGTACAAAAAAATGCATTCAGTGGTCTGCAACAAGGACGCTCTAAAGAAGTTGAAGATGAAATTGTGAGGTATGTGCATGAAAAACGCAAGGGCGGAATGGCCATACCGTGGCGCAATAAACTCATTCGTTGACCTTCAATGTCCGCGATTAGGCCTATACATCAATACCTGCTGAAGTTGGCTGAACACGGCAAGCGAGACGTGCGTGTAGCAGTAGCCAGTTATATCTGATGCTGAGTAAAAGTACCGTAACCGTTTTATAGACACCAAGAATATTTTCCTGACGGATTGCTGTATTGTAGAGACGCATGGAATAGATATTGCCGGCAAATTTTCAACGCGTTATCTTCGGTATTATGATGCCAATTTTAAGTTAATGATTATTAAACCAGCGGAAATAAAGAATAATTGTGCAGCCGCAAAGAAATGTGGCATAACGAAAGACAATGTTCAGCATCTAAAAATAGTCTAAAAATGAGTACTGTACAACAAAGGCAATCATATGATTTTACAAAGCACTTTCTGAGGCTGATTTAATTAAATTTTTTGAAGGAAAAAATGAGGTTTGTCTTGGATTCAGAGAAATACGGTACTGTCATTTTTTCAGAATGAAATTAAACATACACTTTCACGTAGTATCGGATTTCAAAAAATAACAAACAAGTAAGCCGTAGTGTGGATATCATCTGCGGAAACGCAAGTTCTGAACAAACTGATGGCCGTTTCAAACCGATTTTAATGGGTATGGGGGTTTTCCGACTTTTATACAAAAACCGGATATAGCGACAATCCGCTATAGCGAGTAAATTTTCTGCTGTTGTGAATTCTCGCTATAACAGACTTCTACTGTACTTTGAAATCAGACAAGAGAATGAATAGAAACTGGTGTGATGAAGTGGTTTCGTCTATTAATGTTATAAAGCTGACGTTGGACACCTTTAAAGAAGAGTTAACTAGACTGGTGAGTACTACGCAACCTAGTACGCAACAAGCTACTTATGCTAATGCTGTATGATCTAAAAATGAAGTAACGTCAACTAAGCACGTGATTATAGTATCTCCTAAAGATGAAACTGAAGTTAAAAACTCTGAACAAACCTTTAGACTATTGCAAACCCTAAAACAAATCAAATCACTGAAAGTCCATGTTAACAAAATCAAAAAGATACAAAATAAAGGTGTAGTTCTTGAGCAAAGGTACGAAAAAGAGTGCAAAACTATGATCCCAATATTTAAAGACAATACCTCTAAACTGAAAGCCTTTATTCCACGAAAGAAGAATCCAAGAATAATCATTCATGGAATTGAGGTTAACCTGCCCGAGAATGAAGTGATTAAGTGCATTATCGAACAGAATCCAGCTGTTAAACAAATGTTATCCGAAGGCCAAGATACGACTATGCTTTATGAGAAAGTCACGAGATGGCAGCACTCATATGCGGTCACTGAAGCTAGTCCTGTCATTTTTAAAACATTTATGAGTTGTGACAAGCTTTATATTGGGTACACAAGCTGTATGTTCAATGAATATGTTCCAGTCATCTGTTGTTTCATGTGACATTTATCTGCTGACTGCGGAAAGCAACAGACCTGCTCCCATTGCTCAGGTCATAATGTCGACAGCTGTCCCAAAACAAAGACTGAATGCATAAACTGTAAATCTCAAAACCAGAAAATTACTTCAAGAAATCAGCATGGCACACTAAACACCCAGCATCCTGCTACTCTTCTACAGACTGTTCAATCTATATTAAATACCATTAAGTCAAGAATCAATTATGGTTAATCTATTAATATATCAACAAAATTTGCATAAACTACTTGTGCCTATGCAGGAGCTTCTCCTTAACATCAAACGTGATGAAGGAACAGTTTTATGCCTACAAGAACCAAATGTGGGGAAAGATAAAGTGATTGGATTTCTTCAAGAATTTCAGATTCATGTATCCAGAAACAATACACCTGAAGAACGGATTCGTACAGCTATTTTACCAAAATCAAGATGTGTTTTTAATGTTATCACAATACTGCTCTGCTGACAGAGTTGTTATTTGCACAACCTTCAATCAGCATGAACTTCATGTATGTAATGGTATAATAATGTAATATAAATGCCCTTCAGCAGATATATGATGATTTGAAAGAAAAACCAATTCTTTTCATTGAAGACATAAACGTCAAACACATATTATGGGGCAGCCCTATTAAAGATTCTAGAGGAAAACTCTTTTACGACTTTTGTAGCGCCAAAAACCTACCTATCCTCAATAATGGCGACAAACCAACATACTTCCGAAGTAATTTCCAGAGCTTTTTAGATGTAAGTGTGTGTAATCCTTCACTTTTTCCTTTCATTTTAGACTGTAAAGTAACTGATCTTCCAACACTTTCAGATCATGCTCTAATCACTGTGACTGTATGATCTATGCCAAGCAGGCCCACTATTAATGCTTTGAATTATCTGACAAGATTATATAGAACAAAAAATGTGAAATGGGACCACTTTCATTTGACAGCCAGAAGAAATTTTGGGAAAATGGCAACTAAGATAGAGGCCTGCAAATCCATGAATGAGGTGGGTGAAATAGTAAACTGCTTAAATGACACTATAATAAGCTTTCAGTGATTAACTTACCCAAGATCTCTCAAAAGCCGTTTCAACAGTTTCGGTGGAATAAAGAACTTTCTATACTTCGAAAGATGATATAAGAGAAGTCGCTGCCGTCTTTTACGTCAGACATATGAAGAAGTATACTTGAAAACTAAGGAAGACTACAGAAAATTAATACTAAAATGGAAATCAGTATGTTCGAAGGAAGTTTGCTCTACTCCAACGAAAAACAACCCTTGGGGGTACATAAATAAATTATCTAGGAAACCAGAAAATTAAAAAAATACCAACCTCACCTCAATCGACACTGAAAACAGCTACACAAAAAATTTCTCAGATACTGCCAACGTTCCGATAAATACATTCTTCTCAGATGAAAAAAGATGACTCAGAAAAACAAACATTGATTAAAAATTTTTCAGAAATTCCTCCTGATACTGAAGATGCACAATTTTCTCAATATGAAATTGAACGTATTATTTCTTTTGCAGAATGACAAGAAAGCTCCCGACTGGAATGGATTGTCTGCTAATATAATCAAAAACATTCACTACTGCTATCCTTCCTTATTTGTCATTCTGTTCAACAAATGTCTGGCTCTAAACCATTTTTCAACTTCCTGGAAATTGGCAATTGTTAAAATGAAGGGAAGTTCTCTGGTTAATTTTACTCCCAAATCATTGACACTAATTTGTTTTGTACCTGTGCTTGAAAAGATCTTAGAGAAATTATTTGATAGAGGTAGGTATCACATGTATTTCTATGCTTTTCTAAGTTGCAATCAGTATGGCTTTACTCCTCAGAAATCAACCGAAGATGCTGTTCTTGACGTTGTAGAATGGATCCAAGGCATATTTTTAAAGAAGAAAGTTGCTGTATTAATTTCTCTGGACATAAGTGGTGCTTTTGACAATGCTTTGTCGCCCAAAATTTTGTCCCAGTTAAAGGAGAAATGATGCCCAATAAAATCTCTATAAATGAATTCAGTCTTACTTTTGTAAACGAAGAGTGAAGCTTCAGATTGGAACAGCAGTCTCCACAAAATATATTTCCAAAGGCTGTCAGTAAGGATCAACACGTCGCCTTGGTTTCTGGAATATCCTTTATGATGACCTCTTACAGCTAATTTTTCTAATGGGATGCCAAGTCATTGCCTACACCGATGATGCTCTTTTTCTAATTGAAACTGAAGATGTGAGAGATCTCACTGTTCGAACAAATTCTGCCTTATGTAGTGTTTTTAACCGGGGTGAAACTAACAAACTGCAATTTAATGCAACGAAGACCAAAGCGATGTATCTCACAAGGAGAAGAAAACAGAAGAAACCAATTATTATGAATCAGATAAAAATTTAGGATCAGTTACCATTTTTGGGCATTACCCTGGACAAACATCTCACATTCAGAACTCACTTCAACAACTTAAAAATTATAGCCAGTAAATTTTTACAGGGACTAACTGTTGCATGCAGACCGGCATGAGGACTGAATTCAGAAGTACTTACAATAATTTATTATATGGCATTTGTGTCACTGATTCTATATTGTGCCTCTTCTTTCTGAAGTACACTGGAAAAGAAATGGGCCTGGAATAAATTATTGCAAATCAAAGACACTTTTGCACTCTGGATCTCCCGAGCTTACCGGACAACTTCTACTGATGCAGCACTTATTATTTCTGGAATTAGCGGCTCTTTTTGACTGCAATTGGACTAGCCGAACTGACATCACTTACGAAAAATAGGCCATCACCTCAGCCTATCATCAATACTGTTACAGAACAACAATGCCACTTTTTACAGTCTGGTCATCCAAGATCGTTCAAGAAGATTCTCCGTAACAAATGCATACACACTCATGACTGCATAATTTACACTGATGGTTCTCGTACATCAAGCAATGACGGTAAGGATCTTGTTGGGTGTGCTTTTGTAGTATATGAAAATGAAAGTGAAGTTTTTATAGTGCAATATAAACTATCCTCCTGCTGTTCGATCTTTCAGGCAGAACTACTAGTCATTAAATGTGCAATACAGTGGTGTCATGACAACAACAAAAGGGTCCAAATACTCAGCGACTCATAAGCTGCGTTGAAGTCTAGAGACGACAAATATAATATGAACCCGTTAGCAGTTGCTATAAGAAGTATAGCTCACCAAAACCGTCATATCTGCATTTCCTGAATTCGCAGATATACTGGATCCATCAGAAATCAGAGAGCTGATCAACTAGGAAAAGCTGCTGCTCAATCAAATCTGGAAGTCACGTATGACAGTTCACCCTTATGCTATGCAAGAAAACAAATTAAAGAATGTATCTTGAATTAATGGAACCTCTCATTCAAATAGATCCGTTACTAGAAGAATATATTTTCCCACAGTTTACAACTGAATACAGTGCAAACTTTTGGTGCCAAATTTTGAGTTAACACAGTTTATGTCAGGCCATGGAAATTTCAAATCATATTTTGAACGTTTTAAAATTATTTCGACAGGTGACTATTTTTGCTATTGTGGGTCTACTCAAACAGTTGATCATTTAATATTTGATTGTCCTGTGTTTGCAAGAGCAAGATTCGATTTGGACTCTCATTCAAACTACTGTAATATTCACTTTTCACAACCACTATACCATATTTTCATACAGAAATGCCGTTACAAACATTTCCTAATTTTCATTCATCACATCTCTCGTAAACTGATTCTGTAAATCACCATCATTATGTTTAACTTATAACTGTATGTTTCAAATATAACCCTAAAATACTTTGTAAAATAGGGTTCATTTGTATTGGAAATTCATAATAAAATATGTGAGTAAACACAATACGTGTTATACATGAACTTACATTTCAGGCCTGGGATAGCCAAATTTTCTCTCCCTCATAGGTCTCATTTCAATATCCATCTCTCCTCTTCTTCTCTGTTGGCTGCTAAGAACCTTTCTCACTTGGTGAGCCCGACTATATTCCGCTCTTTTAGGTGTCTTTGGTGATCGGTCAATCTTCATACCAACTATCAGCTCACTGTAACAGGTAAGTCAGAACATCAAAAAAGATTATTAAGAATGTTGGAGAGAGAAGGATACCCAGACTTAAATCAATGGCAGAAATATAACAACACAACAAGTAACAACTAAAAACATTTCCGGATGTGCCATAATCTACATTTTGCTTTCATAAGGACAAATAGTCTTATTAAGCATTCATTGCAGGGTATAAGAATCAAAAAGACTCTACGTATGGATGAAAAGAGTAACAAAAGCTATTTAATTCAGGAAATATGAGTTAGGTAAATATCAAAGAAAATATTGTATTTTCCAACTGCAAGTGTTCAGCAGGTGACTGGCCAGGTGGGGAAAAGGAGAAATTCTCAGAACTTCACTAATTTCCGTAGGTATCTGCCAGAAGAGAAATTTTATATCATACGGCAAAAATTCTCATGAGGTCAGTTAAAAAGATCTGATACGTGAGAGAATACTGATGGTGGTAATCAGCAGCAGACTCACCTTAAACTAATGCTGGGCTTTTGAGATTCTTGTTCACCATTGCCTTTTGTGGATGTGGCAGAGTGGGACTGGAGTTTGCTCAGTAGTTCTGATTCTGTCTGTTTTACATCTCCTCCCATACTCTCGGCCACTTCCTTAGCTGCATCAACCAATGCATCACCTTAAAAGCAAAGGGAAAAATAAATATTCAAATACACAGTTCGCTACCAAAACAGAGAAGTAAGATCTTAATCACAGGTATCTCAATATTCATTAAGTGCTAACAGTCAGCATCATCTCCATATCACGAATGGTAGACAAACAAGAAACTCAATTATTTACTAAATTAGTCAGAAAATAATAGCCGATTTGGGAAGTAAGCATGAAAGAGATACGAGGATGGTTGCCTAGTTGTACTTCCTCTTAAAACAATAATCACCACCATCACCACCTGAAAAATAAAGATGATGATGAGGAGGATGATGGTGGTGGTGGTGGTGGTGATGTTTGTTGTTTTATTATTTATTAATACATCCATAACAGGATATATCCCCAATTACAATAGATGGTACAAAATACATTCAATATATAAATAGTACCTATATGTACAAAAGAATATATAACAATTAAAAAAAACAAGATTGCCAAGACTAAATTACGAATAATTTAAACATATTTTTCAATAAAACATACAAACATATAAAATATCAAAGTTAAAGGAGAGAAAACAAATTAGCAGAGAAAAAAAGAAAAATATTCGTAAGAATAGTAAATACACAAACACATATACATTGGAAAAATAATGGTGGCATTACATGCGTCATATTTCGGTGCTGAATTAATTTCCTCTGATAAATTATTCATTTTAATGTAAATATTGTTTTAACATTTTTGAAAATAAAGGAAGTGATAAAGCAAAATCTATTTGTCTGATGTCTGACGATATTCTGTTATATACTTCACACATTTTTACAACAGGTGAATTTTTATGATGTGAGGTGCTTGAGAAGGGGCCGTAAAATGTTTGTCTCAAACACAGAGTTACCCTCTTGATACTGAAGTTGATTCTTTCAAGAAACTGTTAGTTTATCTAATATTCCATTAACTGTTTTGTAAAGAAATATCTGTTGAGCTAATATTCTATGTGTACTGAGCTTCATTAAGACAAATTCATTTAATAGAGTTCTATAAGAAACTCTTTGATGATATGATGATCGGTTATATTTTTAAAAATATAAATATTACAAAAATTTGTTTTGTATTTTTTCTATTTCGTTAATTGTACACGTACTGAAGAGCCCACACTACACATGCATATTCAAGTTTACTTCTAACAAGATGACTGAATAAGATTTTTAAAATATATTCATCCCTAAGGTGCCGAGCATTTCTAATAATGAATCCTAATGGTTTAAATCCATCATTTGTAATTTTATGAATATGACTGTTGAATGAAAGTTTTGAATCAAGCATAACGCCCAGATCGTTTCCTAAATTACCCCTCTGCAACATCTCACCATTTATACTGTAGTTATACACAGTCACATTCTTATTACGAGAAAATGTGATCACAAAACACTTTTTAATATTGAAAAAAAAAAAAGCCTGTTTGCAACACACCATTTGTAACAGTTGTTCAGATCGGCTTGCAATTCCATAGCATCGGCATACCCGGTAATTTGCTTATAAATCTTTAGGTTGTCAGCAAAGAGTAAGCATTTTGAATATTTTATTACTTTCGGTAAGTCATTTATAAACAACAAAAAGAACAATGGACCAAGGTTTGAGCCCTGAGGTACTCCAGAATTAACTTTGAACTGGAATGAAGTATTTTGTGCATAAGATACAAACTGTTTTCTGTCTGACAGATATGAAGAAGTTAATTTCAGAAACTCAGAAGATAAACCAAATAATGGTAATTTACTCAAAAGTATACCATGATCAATTTTATCAAAAGCTTTTGCAAAATCAGTATAAACTGCATTGATAGGTCTTAAATTATATCTAGGTGTCCTTATATCTATGTCTTCGTCTCTCTTAGTCCTCACTATTTAATTACACTTAGACTACCTCAATCACACTGTCCTCTCGTTATATATATATATATATATATACTGTTCGATCAACTGTCTAGAAATATTGATTTCTCGAAGGGTTCTTACAACACTCTAATGGAACACAGTCGAACTTTGTTTACTCTTTACCAATATACATAGAAATTTCTCCGACATTCCTAATGTCTCTACATGTATCTGAATAATAAACCTTACAGTAAGTTTCCAGAACCCTTCATATATACCAAATTATAGTGGAATACATCCAATATATGAACAATATAGAGTTTTCTACTGCTTTCGTCTATATAGATTTTGAGGTTAATAATAAAAATAATAATGTTATTTGCTTTACGTCCCACTAACTACTTTTACGATCTTCGGAGAGATTTTGAGGGTAAACCTATACACAATTCGTATTTGAGATTATACAAATTTATAATACATATTTACAGGGAAACCATCTATTAGTCATATTTAACATTTAATAAAAGATAATTTAGCATTTAATAAAATATAATTAAAATATATTAAACATTATAATTGAAGGTTTTACACCGGTTACGATGTCATACCTACAACAATTATCCCCCCTAAAACCTTCAATATCTATCCTGTACATTCCTTACTTTAGGTCTTAATTATATCTAGGTGTCCTTATATCTATGTCTTCATCTCTTTTAGCCCTCACTATTTAATTACACTTAGACTACCTCAATCACACTGTCCTCTCGTTGGCGCTGTTGCAGTACACATTTCGCAGCCAGATAGTTCGACTGGTGGCCACCACCTTTCCATGGGGGATCCGCTGGGTCTGACTGATGGTGTCCTTGTTCCCGGTGGCAATGATCCGCAGGTCCTCGCGTGGCAGTCGAAGGTCCACTGGCTTTCCCCTTGTTCGCACCTTTGTGTTCTGTCAGGGCAAACGCGGCTTCGTAATCCACCAGTCTGATGCACGGGAGAGGCTCGTATGTTGCGGACTTGGCCCTGTTGAGTCTCCTCTTTTTCCGGGGTGCTGAATTCAATGTTCCTACCGGCATATGATTTCATGCCGGCACTAGTGTCCTGGTCAGGTGGCACCTTCATTTGTTGGTTGTCGGTTCGGACCCCATTGGTTCTCTATCTCCATGAGGGGATCCCCCTGGTCTTATTGATACCATAGCTACAACGATCCCGTCGTCCCGTGGAGTTGCCATCTTCAAGACGCCGGAGCCGCCATCACTGCTTGCAGGCTTCACCCGTGTCTCCAGAGCTGCCGTCGTGCTTTCACACAGGGCAATCGCTTTTTCTCCTGGGCCTTGAACTACAACCATCGCTACAATGATCCCGTCGTCCCGTAGAGTTCTATCTTCACAACGCTGGATCCGCCATCACTGCTTGCAGACTTCACCCGTGTCTCCTGAGCTCTCGTACTTTCACACAGCGCACTTGCTTTTTCCGCTGGACCTTGAACTACGGACTCCACAACCACAAGCATCACTTCAGACCGCTTCCCGTCCGGTTCGTTGTTGTCCTGCACGACGTCGGTGATCACCTTGGTTCTGAGAGAGCACACTTCGTTGCCAAAAGAATTGATTTGGTTCTTTATTTCTTGAGACTGGGCCTTGATTTTCCACTGAAGTTTTTGGATTGGGCCTCGATTTTTCAGTTTGGGCCTGAATCAAAGCAGTCAGTTGTGCGAATATAATGCTTACCCGGTCGTTGGTTTCTTCCACCGAGGTGACTTCGAAGTCAAAACTGCCTGGGTCCTCTTCGTTGTCAATCAAATCCTGGTGCAGCCTCTCTTGTAAGTCTGCTTTGCTTCCAGCCATCAGTAAATCTCGGGATGCCAGCGCTTTCCGTAACATCACCATGGTCATTGGTCGATCTTCATTGCCGAGTCTCGAAGTGTCATGTCCTATCCGTGGTCGCCAATTTATCGTTCTCAAATGCGATCTCATTTGACGGAAATAAATATCGCATGAGAACACGTTCACTTCCTTATGTAAATTAATTTATTGTCACTGCAGGTCACAACACACAATTATACACAATAGCAAGTGACACTACAACACTTAATAGCGGAGTACCCTGACGTCGATTCTGACAAGTACAGATATCGACAACACTGACTCGCGCACTATAACATACTCTCTCTTGAACTCACCAACTCCACCTCGGAGCCCAACACTCACTCGCAGTCCATCACTTGCCGTCGAGTTCAACCTGACTTCGAGTCCAACACTGACTAACTCACTGACCGACAGCTCGATATATATACTGTTCGATCAACTGTCTAGAAATATTGATTTCTCGAAGGGTTCTTACAACACTCTAATGGAACACACTTGAACTTTCTCCGACATTCCTAATGCCTCTACATGTATCTGGATAATAAGTCTTACAGTAAGTTTCCAGAACCCTTCATATATACCAAATTATAGTAGAATAAATCCAATATACGAACATTATAGAGTTTTCTACTGCTTTCGTCTATACATATTTTGAGGTTAAACCTATACACAATACAAATTTGAGATTATACAAATTTATAATACATATTTACAGAGAAACCATGTATTAGTCATATTTAACATTTAAAAAAAAAGATAATTTAGCATTTAATAAAATATAATTAAAATATATTAAACGTAATGATTAAGGTTTTACACCGGCTACGATGATGTACCTACGACAGTTTAAAGAGGTCTAACAGCTAGGTCATCAGCCCCTAATGGTATGAAGTGAAAGAAACAAAAATTAGAACTTCAAAATGTATCCACCGACTAGAATCTAAAACAAATGATAATGAAACAAAACAACAAGTGGATCCAATTCACAATGCCTTAATTACTGGGACGATACTCATTATCAAAAAGGGTATAAAACCAGGTCACCAGCCCCTCATAATGGTACTAATCACTGGTAGAGTAGAACTATGCTGTTCCTCCTATAGCGGTACTAATCACAGGTAACGTAGATCCCTGGTATGTCACACACGATAGCACCATTCACAGGTAAAATAAGCCTATGGTGTATCACACATAAGAGTACTACTCACAAGCAACGCAGATCTGTGGTGTTACTCAAACAGCAGGACTAATCATGGGTGCCGGTACTCCGTAACATTTCTCACTTAGTGGAACACATCACAGCCCACATATACTCATGGTGTTGCTCGCATAGTGGTACTAATCATAGGCAATGTAGACCCATAGTGTGTTACACATTATGGCAATGCCCACAGGTAACACATACCCATGTTAATAATAATAATAATAATAATAATAATAATAATAATAATAATAATAATAATAATAATAATAATAATAATTGTATGGCCTCAGCTACCATATGCAGACATTTCAATTTGACACCATCTGGCTGTCTGCTCATTAATTTCTATGTTCTATTTTACTCTAAGCCTACTAGATGGCAGACCGAGTAAACCAAAACTATCTTGGGCGTCTATGGCTAAGATTTAATTAATTTTGTCAGGTAAACACCAAATGTGTCACCAGAGATCTTTTACATGCTGACATCGTATGACATGGAGTGTCGAATGGACTTTTTTCTGCCCTTCAAAAATCCGACTACCTCTGCCGGGTTTGAACCCGCTATCTTGGGATCTGGAGACCGACACTCTACCACTGATCCACAGAGGCAGCTATACCCATGGTGTTTCTCACATGATGATACTACTACTATCAGGCAACACAGACCCGTGGTTTTATTCACATAGTTTTATTTATTTTTATTTTTTTTATTTTGCAATTTGCTTTACGTCGCACCGACACAGATAGGTCTTATGGCGACGATGAGACAGGAAGTGGCTAGGAGTGGGAAGGAAGCGGCTGTGGCCTTAATTAAGGTACAGCCCCAGCATTTGCCTGGTGTGAAAATGGGGAAACCACGGAAAACCATCTTCAGGGCTGCCGACAGTGGGGTTCGAACCCACTATCTCCCGAATACTGGATACTGGCCGCACTTAAGCGACTGCAGCTATCGAGCTCTGTTACTCACATAGTGGTACTAATCATGGGCGCCAGCTAAACCAGTGATGTTTTTCACTTAGTGGCACTAATCACAGGCAATGTAAACCCAAGGTATTTCTCATAAAGTGGTACTACTCATAGGTAACGGAGACCTATTCTGAACAAAGTTGAACCAACCAGTGGAATACACACGATGGCCATTATAACAAACAACACCCAGACCCGCATACCACATAATGGTACTGCTCCTATGTAACCTAGACCCATGGTTTTCCTCGCAAGGTGGTACTAGTCACAAGTAACGTCGACCCATGGTGTTCTGCACATAATGGTACTACAGTAAACACAAGTAATCTTATCCCTTGGTCGCCCCTTACAACAGGCAGGGGATACCATAGGTGTATTCTTCATCTGCGTCCCCTACCCACAGGGGGTCCACCTGAAAGAGATACACTATATTGAACCCTTTAGGTCCATACTGAGGGATACCTACCTTCCTTACCTATCAGCAAAGTTCATGAGATCTGTCTCTTGGGTCGTATCGGGTTCTTCGTCACTTGCTGAGGTAAAGGTAGGGTTCAGTAATTCTAATCTATCTACTGGAATGAAAGGTCTATTTAAAAGATTCCTATTTATTCAGGAAAATTTTGAAGCAAACTGATATGTCAACTGTGTCATAGAAGTCAATTGTATCCACTGGACACCACAATCATTTTTACATAAAGGTCAGAACACTGGTGTGAGACTTTAATGTAACTGCCTGATGGGCATTCTTACTAGAAACCATTGTCTCAATTATTCATCATTTAAGAAAGGAAAGTCTGGAAATCCTTAAATTCGGGTTCCATGTGAGACCACATGTACCATCATAGTGATTCGTTATGGTCCAACCCTCGTAACACGAACTCTGGACCCTGGGTATAATTAAGGCAGTCCAATTGGTGTGTGCCACACAGTGGTTCTACGGCATGGACCCTTAATTGAATCGATGTGACCTGCATCTATGTCATGGACCGACATCTAATCTTCTAAGTTACTTTAAAGTCATTGTGGATGATGACCGCAAGGAAATGATGCTACAATGGCATATGGCCCTAATCCAAGACACTGAGGTTGATGACCCCCTGACCATCCAAGTTTCTAGGCTGAAGGCTAAACACAATTAAGTTACATCGGTTGATGACCAAAGTTTCCACTTTACTATCCCCAGCACTTTCACTGCTCAATCAATCAAAGTTCCGTAATTACAACAATAGCAATGCTCACAAACTCTGTGGCAGTAAAATCCATTTCCTTCGGATATGTCCCTTTAATCGTTACTTTACTTTTTAATATTCCCCAGAAAAACAAACTAAAATTTCCAGAATGCATCTCCAAGTTATTCGCTTGATTAAAGTTATTTCAAAATGCGGTTTCACTGAATTTAATAATTAAATAAATTTAAATGATTTGACGAAATGTTAACGAACGACAAAATTTATCTCCGCGGACTCTGGTTTCTTCACAAATTCCTACGCAGCCGTGATGTAAATTCAATATTGCGATGTTTATCTGGCTCGAAAAGTTTTGTTACATAATTCATGTCCAGTTATATATCTTGTCTTGTGATCTCTCACTTTTAAAATCTAATCTAGTCCTAACCGTTATTAACACTTGGATATCCTAATAATCTACGTACAAACCAAACAACTCGCCATATAATTACGACGTCATATCTCGTCATTACCATTTATGAATTTTGCACACCCCTCACAGACAAACCGATCATCACAACGATCGCTCTATATTTTGGACAACCCTGAATTTGGTTACTCTGCTCCTTATACTCAAAGTTCGTGATTTCAAATGTTCATTACGTCCCCAATTACAGTATTTCACAATACTCAGATCATTACCGGCTATGAATTTCAACTAAATCCAGCATTTTAACGTTTTCCCTGGCCGAGAATTACAGTACAATCACAATTCCACTCCTATCCCGTTATCACAGCTGAGGCCTCTCGCCCCCCAAGCTCGCTTGGCAGTTACATGAAACACCTGATTTATTCACAGTTGACTGGCTTCTCAAAATGCTCTCTTTAAACTCTGCCGACAAATTAAACAAATACGATATTCTAACCAACAAAATGCACAGATTATGCTTCAAGATGCCCACACTAATTATACGCGTCGCCAATTGATACCGCTATGGATTTCTATGAATTTCTTTCCATTCTCAACATTATAAAATATACCTCAGGCTATCATGTCCCGGCTTCAATGACAGGACTCTAACCTGATTCGCACATCTCATCTCAACTCATATAAAACATTCCTCGGGCTTCCGTGTCCCGGCTTCAAAGACAGGTCCAACCTGATTCACAAATCTCATATCAACAAAACTAACCTCTGTTTCCCAGCTCCACAATTATCATCGACCAAGAACTGGAATAAAATCCTCACTAGAAATCTCGACGTCTAATATTGCACAATGCATTAATCATGAATAACTTCGCATAAATGATATCGTATTTAATAACTTGATTTTTACGAGAAATGACTGAAACATTCTACTAGATCTTTTATTGTCAGTCAGACAGTTTAAAATGGGCATAGAAAAACGTTTCTCTCCATGACCAAATTCATCACCCTAGGTTCTCACCCGACAGCGCGCTTCCACTCGATTGAAAATGAGTAACCATGGATTATTATTATTAACGTCAAATTGCAGACAGGAAAATTTTACGTCGACTGAACATCTTAATTTGACATCACAAAATATAGGCAGTACACTTCACACGGATGACGATCTACATTGGACGTGATATCACTTCGGAACCCTATTCAATAACTTTTTACAACATTATACGGCACTCGCAAGACTTCAACATTTTATCCAAGTGGAAATTAAAACAAATGACTCTTTTAGTCGTACTCTCACATTTACAAAACTTAGTAGGGGTGACCACTGCGTCGTATATCCCCATTCAAATACACTTTTAGAGATCACGAGACAAGATATAAGAGGTTATAAGATGGAAAGTCACCTACCTCATGTAGTCATAGGTTTCACCTGCGACCCTGGCATTTTATTTAGCCATTTTTACATTCATGGCTTCACAGTTCATTATTTATTTTCTTCAGGTTTCCTGGAATAAAGCATTAAAAAAAAGAAAATACCCTTCACTTGTTTGCTGAGCGCACACGATGGACTATAATCATTTCCGCACACGGATTACTTAATCACATTAGAATTTATTCAGTACTTTGACCGTCCTATCAGGTACAATTATTTCACTCAAGAAAACTATTTCCTCATGGAGACAAGACCTAGCCACACTGGCTGAAATCTGCAGTTGAACTCAGTCTACTTTCGTTGTTTGATTTCGCAGAGCAGCTCAACAATTTTTCGTCCGCTTTGTATCACAAATGCCGGAGAAGGAGACTTCGTCATGGCGTCCCTTCATATTTATAGCAGTTACCCCCTCTCTTCGGATCTCTACCTTTGCCGCCAAGAAAATTTCTATAAATTTTCTGACTTACCTACACTGTAATTTCAAGAGTTTTGAAAGTGACTACATGCTTGCTACATTTCTGGCGGTAGTGTTCATGGACGTTTAAAATTTTCATGGGTTCGATTTGTGAGATGATTGACCTCCTTTGATAGGCACTATATTTTTTTGACTTGGCTTGGGTCGCCATGTACACGCGCTTTGAAATAGTTCACAAAAATGACTTGAGATTCTTCCGCCGTTGACACGTGTGGCTGACGTCACGTACCCCAGAGCGTGGGACCGAAGGTAATCACCCCCTCGTCACGTGTCAAATCCATGCTATCAAGAATCCAACTTTTAAATGATTGTCGATTTATGCGTAATGTTCTTAGGGCACAAAGGTCATGGGTTCAATATAGTTCACAATATTGTTTTACATTTTTAATATTAACAAATTCAAGGCCAGTCCAGAAGAAATCAGAGGAAAGACAATCCTGGAATATACACCTCACCAGCAAAGAAACAACTGCACACCTCGAAGTACTGTAGCTGTCACAATAGAATGAAACTAGGCACACATAAAAGGCACAATAACTTTAAAACATATTACAGTATCAGACCTTAATCATGTATTGCAGGAAAACACACCTCAAGGATGCTCTTAGAAAGGCATTTCCTTAATTTTTTTTTTTAAATATTTCAATTTGCTTTATGCCTCACCAACACACGTAGGTCTTATGGCAACGATGGAACAGGAAAGGGCTAAGAGTGGGAAGGAATCAACCATGGCCTTGATTAAGGTGTGAAAATGGGAAACTACAGAAAACAATCTTCAAAGTTGCCAACAGTGGGGTTCGAACCCACTATCTCCCGAATGCAAGCTGACAAGTAATGACCCAAACTGTGCAGTCACTTGCTTAGTTAGAAAGGTGTCGTACTGCCTCTAATATGGAGGCATGTATGTGGTGATACGCTCGGACATAGAGGCATTTAGGCATCCTGAGATGCTCGTAAAGAAGATCACGCCATAGCTGTTGCAATGGAACTACAGATACCTCATACTGATGCTGGCTGAAATTGCCTCCCATCTGGTCTCAAGCATGTTCAATGCGTGAGAGAGCTGGGGACTGTGTCGGCCAAGGAAGCATGTTGACATTAGGAAGACAGTTAAGAGATACCTATGCAGTATGCAAGCGGACATTATCTTACTAGAATATGGCGTTCTACAGGTGCACCAAGGAGAAAAGCACATACAGTGACGTAATTTTCTGGATGTGCGACGTCAGTGTTCTTGGATCACTACTAGAAGGGACAGGGAATTGTAGGCAATGGTACTCGACATCATGACAGCAACTTATCTGGCAGTGTGATTTTCCAACCTTGGATTTGTGCACTGTCTAGGACATATCCAAACTCAGATTTGGTGGTCATCCATACCCAAACCCTACATTTATTGTTAAATATCATTTATGTCAATTCACAAGTGGCTATGTTACCATTCATGATAGAAGTGAAAAAGGAAAGAAAAACAACTATCACTGTTGAGGTATTCATGGGACATATCAGGGATGCTAAGAAGACAGATTCTGTTCTGTATGATGCTTTGATAATACACTGGTCACCACAAGATTATAGAGAAATGACACGTGTCAAGACGGAGACCAATGACATTCTTGAATCAGTCTGCTTGTTGGCTGATGGATATAATCCTCTCATCTGCTAGTCCATCAGTGTGTTTTCAGAGCCTTTCTAACAAGTGTGCTCCATCATATTATAATAATCCCATGACAATAAACAGAGTCGCACAGTGTAGTAGGAATGGCCCAAATGGCAACCAAGTTGTTGAAATGACCAACTTACCTCTTCTCTTCTGAAAGTGTCCTAATATCTGAAGACAATATCAAATGTATCTTTGTGGCGTAGCATGATATGCTGTCATAGATTGCTGAGAAATAGAGTGGCTTTATGCCAGGCAAGGGCACCAGGCAACATATGCTGAACGTCTGACAGATTGTCGAAGAGACGAGAGTTCATTCCTGTGCTTTGTCGACTAAACTTTTCAACTGTGTTAAGTGGGAGCACCTATGGGATGCACTGCAGAGAATGGAAGTTCCAGACCACCTGATATGGCTAATTAATGTGTTCTTTATCACCGCTGATCTGCATTTAAGGCTGTCACCCAGGTGACAGATTCCCAATTAGTTGTTTACTTAAATGATTTCAATGAAGGTCAAAAATCTTTCGTAAATTATTTCAATCTCTAATCCCTCTTCCTATAAACAAGTATAAAATCTCAACGCCAACAACAGAGTCAAGGTCCATGTCAACAAAATCTTCTCAGAAACTTTCAAAACCAAGGCAGGACTCAAACAAGAAAGCATCTTATCCTCTCTGTGGAACAACATCTACTCTGTATATCATGAGAAAGGTCCTCGACAACCAGAACAGTGGCATTAGAGTGGATGGCTAAACTATCAGCAACCTGAAATATGCTGATGATAACCTCAATGAAACCACAAACGGCAAGGAAATGGAGATCATAGTGGACCGTCCGACTATAGTGAGCATGGAGTATGGTCTTGGGATCAACAGCAAGACAAGGTTATGATTACTGACAGGGCAAATAACAACTTACCATACATAAAAAAAAGTAAATGGCTTTGAAGTAAAGGAGAAAATTTTTATATTTGGGGGCTCTAATCTTGAACATTTTTTTTTTTTTTTTTTTCTAGGGGCTTTACGTCGCACCGACACAGATAGGTCTTATGGCGACGATGGGATAGGAAAGGCCTAGGAGTTGGAAGGAAGCGGCCGTGGCCTTAATTAAGGTACAGCCCCAGCATTTGCCTGGTGTGAAAATGGGAAACCACGGAAAACCATTTTCAGGGCTGCCGTTAGTGGGATTCGAACCTACTATCTCCCGGATGCAAGCTCACAGCCGCGCGCCTCTACGCGCAATCTTGAACAACAGAGGTTGCTCATAGAAGATTAAGAGAAATCTTGAAATGGTTTGCACAATTACTTGCAAGCTAAAAACTTCTGAAAAGACAGGAAAATCACCAAGAACACTAATCTGAAGTAGGTCAACATTTTAAAATTTCTGATTGTCTCATACACTGCTGATGATGATAATATTCGATTCTCCTAAAACGTTGAAGTCGCTCCAGTACAAAGCAGCTACTAGAGCCTCATCACCAACTATGTCAAAATCTTCACGCTGAGTTTCCACAGGACAATTTTAGCAATGGTACAGTTGTTCCAAGTCCCAAAAGGCACCACAGTCAAAGACATCATTTTGTGTAAAGCCCCATTTTTTAGGGTGGCCCTAATTCTTGACATATCAGTTCTAATCTATCCCCTTCATTCTCCACACTGGCCACAGTTGTGAGGCATAAGTTGGAGTCCCCTCAATCGGTATATTCCTGTCCATGATGTTGACTGTTGCTGTCACTACTGGTTCCCGAGACCACTTGATTTAGCTATTGCAGGCTTGACACTCTTCATAAAACTATTCCATGATCTGAGACATTATCGTACTGTTTGGCAGCCATGCAGGGAATGATGACTGCCCGTTACTTATTTCATTTCCTCAGTTTCAGTTGCCACTTGCCGTCAAACAAGAGGCGGGAAAGGGCTATTTCTTTTCAAAATTAGTCAGTGTGCAGCATCCAGAGACAATATGACATTTCATTCAAGGGAGTATCCACTTTCTTGGAATGCACAGAGTTGACCCATACGGGACAAGCATACTCAACTGCAGAAAAAGAAAGTGCCAAGGCTGTAGTTTACACAGTTGCTGGGTGTGCTCACCAAGCGCACCCTGTTAACATCCTACGTAAGCAGTCCCTTACTCTAACATTAATCCTGACAGAATGGAATGTCTTTTACATGTGAATGAATGATCAAGTTGAACTCACTTGAAAACTGGAGACAACTCGAGTTGTCTCCCTTCCTAACAGATATTCAGTTTATGCTCAGCAGCAGGACTGTGAAGTTGGAACAGTTGCAACCAGTGTTATACTAAGTTTGGTTTTAGAAAGTTGTCCTCATACCACATAACAGATCTCTGAGGCAAGTCTGCAGCCTGGATTCTATGTCCTCTAATGACTTGGACTTTGCTCCAACATCGAGATCATCAACATACAAAAAGTGCTTAGTGTCCTGATTGATAAGTTTATCGTTTGTGTATACACTGAAAAGGGATGGTGCAAGGCCACTACCCTGTGGGAGGCTATTTTTTTATCCCTCCTCTCCTCTATTTACTTTAAAGTGTCATCTGAAATCGTCTATTTTGCAGGAGGTATTGAATGATGCTTGCGAGTTTGAAATCTCCCGTTTCATCAGAATCAACAGCCTCTTCTTGTTCAAGAACCTTATCATCTACTTCTGTCCCTTGATAGAGTTGTTGGATATGTTCCTGCCATCTTTCTGCCTTGTCTTGTTTCCCTACAAGTGGTTTTTCATCTGAGATCTTAATAATAACAATAATAATAATGTTACTGGCTTTACGTCCCAATAACTAATTTCACAGTTTTCAGACACGCCGAAGTGCTGGAATTTAGTCCTGCATGAGTTATTTTAACCTGCCAGTAAATCTACCGATACAAGGCTGGTGTATCTGAGCACCCTCAAATACCAACAGACTGACCCAGGATCACACCTGCCAGGTGGAGTCAAAGCCTCGCTGAGATCTTAATATTCATACACCTTGTTTTCATTTCTCCAAAGGTATCCTTGATTTTCCTGTATGCATCTACCTTTCCTACAGCCATACAATCTTCAACATCCTTGCACTTTTCTTTCAGCCATTCTTCCTTAGCTGTCCTGCACTTTCTATCTACAAGGACCTGTATTCTTTTCTGCCCTCTACATTTTTTGCATTCTTGTACTTTCGCTGTCCGTTGGTCAGGTCTAGTACCTCTCAAATAATCCACTGCAGTGGCATATACTGAGGGCTACCAAGGCTATCAGTGAAGCCCAAACCTCAACTGAGAATGATGGAAGTCTAAAACACGTTATAATGTAAGCATCTGAAACATTGTTCCATTTACAAAACTTGAAAGCAGTGAGAAAAAACATCGCACAAATTTCTGAAAGCAAGGCATCAGAGACTGGTATTACAGCCCAGACTCTCGTCCCCCTCCCCTCTTCTCGCCCCATGCGGCTTGCTGCTGTACATCGGAGAGGAGCGGGCACTGGGGTGATAGGTGTGCTAGGCATCGGTCCGTCACATCGCCACAGCTAAGTATCAACCATGTGTTACTCATTGTATGTACTTCCTCACCTCATACTTCTGACTAGTTTTTCTTTTTGCTAATTTGCTTAACGTTGCACCGACGCAAATATATCTTATGGCGACGACGGGATAGGAAAGGTCTAGGAAGTGGAAGGAAGCGGCCGTAGCCTTAATTAAGGTACAGCCCCGGCATTTGCCTGGTGTGAAAATGGGAAACAACGGAAAACCATCTTCAGGGCTGCCGACAGTGGGGCTCTAACCCACTATCTCCCGATTACTGGATACTGGCCGCACTTAAGCGACTGCAGCTATCGAGCTCGATCATACTTCTGACTTAATTATATAGATAACAGAGTGCTGGAATTTCACTCCCGATTACTTCTACATCCTTATAGGAAGACACTGCAGGGCTGCTGTTAAAATGAAATGCAATCTTTCAGGTTTAGTGTTCTATTTTCTTGGTTGGAATCGAACCCATGATCATGGGTTGGACACCACCACTGATCTCCCGAGGAAGCTAATTAACCAGTGAACGATGGGTATGACCTTTGTAATATTCAACATTTTTATTTAATACTAATACTAATAATAATAATAATAATAATAATAATAATAATAATAGTGCATGGCATCTGTATAGGCTTGGTGATGACCTAATGAGGATAAAATGAATGGCGAAGACATCATAAACACCCAGTCCCCAAGACAGGGGAATTAACAGTATGGGGGGGGGGGGGTTGATTCTGAAAATTGGGGCCATCAGACCAAAGGAAAGCATTCTATCCATTTAGCCACAAAGTTGGACTTTCATTTGCTAAACCTAAGGCTACCGTCTCCAATGATCAAGGGTTGACCATTGGTAGTAGCAGAGACCAGGACAGTAGCTTGTGAAACAACCCTGACAACACAGCAGGCTTCTCCATTCGCTATTGGCTCCAGTTCAAAACGCTGAAGGCTTGACTTTCACAAAATCAACTAATGAAAAGGGGTAACCTAAGTCTCGTGGTAGCCCAAGTCTTGATCCCAGCATACGCCACTGATCCACTAATTCTTACTTGATCTTACCTTTCTTCCTAACCTTTCCTCAGCAGTCCTACTGATCTCATTTTTCACAACTGTTCACTCTTCACCTACTTCAGCCTTTTCATTTAGTCCTTGTGCAACATGTTCCTTGAAACAATCCCTCACACTCTTTTCTTTGAAATTATCTACATTCCATCATCTTGTATTCCTTTCTTTCTTCAAGTTCCTCAACTTCAAATGGCATTTCATGACCACCAAGTTGTATATTACAATCCATATCTGGTTTCTGAATCCATGCCTAATCATCACGAAGTCTATTTGATACCTTCCAGTGTCTCCAGGTCTCGTGCACGTATATAGCTGTTGTCTGTGGTGTTTGAACCAAGTATTAACAAGGACTAAATTATGATTGATGCAGCTGACTTCTTTAATTCCTTTGTCCCAGTCCAATTTTCTAATGTATAGTATTACCTTCTCTTCCTTGGCCTACCAATGCATCCAATCTCCCATAACAATTAGATTCTCATCTCCTCTTACATATTGTATTGAATATTTCATCTCTTCAGATATTCTTTTGAGCCGGGCTGAGTGGCTCAGATGGTTGAGTCGCTGGCCTTCTGACCCCAAATTGGCAGGTTCAATCCTGGCTCAGTCCGGTGGTATTTGAAGGTTCTCAAATCAGAGTCGTGCAGAGAGGCCCACCGCACAGCACTTCAAACCCACGGGCTCTGGCAGCCCAGTCTGTGCAGTGCCGTTCTCTTTTGACGCAGCCACTTACTGGTCCACAGCACTGGTCTCATACAGCCCACCACAGTGCACCACACTGGGTGGGCTCAATATAATAACCTTGACTACTACTCCGCAATAACAAGTGCGCCATGTACAACGAAATGTTCACTTCGCACTTCTATTTGGATCCCTCCCTATACGAATTCCCGTACGCTAATAACATATTCCAAAGTAGGCTTATCACATTTTGAAATAAAACGATAGAGATCTCTCCTGCACTATAATAATAAGAATAAGAATAAAATACAAACAGAAACTTTATTATAAACTAATATTCATCTGCAATTGACATCATATTAACTGAAAATGAATCTAAATAACACGAAGCATAATCATAGGACTTCATTCACGTTTAACTCAAAATAAAATACAAATTGAAATGATGTGCAATATGCCAACAACAAAAACAAAACTAAACATAACTTTTACTTAGTGTGCATAGTTTATTGGCCACTGATTAATGGTGGTGGAATTACTCTGAATGAAAAGAGAATCAACATTGTCTGGGTGTAGAAGAGACTGTCGTGCGTTGAGAATGAAACCCGCTGAACTGAAATTTCTCTCTGAAGCTGAACTTGATGCTTATCATACATAATACTTTCTTAGCGATCTGGTGAAGTTTCGGATAGTTTTGTCCTATATCTTCTTTCACACTACAATTTTGCTTTAAATATCTTTCCAGCTCATCTGTTGGAATAGGATCATCATCAATGTCAGCCCACGAAGCAAAATTCATTTCTTTGGCAGCTTGTGGTATAGTCGGAGAGTCTGATGACTCGGAAACATTAGAATGCTCGTCATTCGTGCAAACTCATTCATCATAATTTTTTTTTTTTAATCTAATCAGATAAAGACAAAATCAGTCCGACTCCTTTAATGTGTAAACCTACATAAAGTTCACCGCAGATCGCACAGCACACAAAATTAATGTCTTTCCCATCACCGTCAACTACAGACCCGTGCGCTAATGGGAGAAATGCACCACTGCGCTGCAAGTGGCGAAGTTCGTAAGTAAATGTGTTTCACCGCGCAAATATCTGCTGTGGCCTCACCGTGCGCTGCCGTGGCTGACTAAATAACAACAGTGGGATTTAAGAGTGTTTTATGCATCAACAATTGGCTAAATTATTCCAAACTTGCAGAAAGTGGTCATGTATAAAATTTAGAAGAAAAACAGTTAGCAGGAAATAGCAACAGCAATAAATGCAAATGTGATAAATAAGAAACATTGGTTCACTAGATATCCTACCGTTTTACGATAGAGGCAACATAGTAATTTATGTATTAGTAGTGGTTGAGAACGACATTAATGTTCATATATACATTCAACAATGCTGTCTTCAGAAAAATATCCTTGGTCTATTTCTAATATGATATCATGTTACCATAAGTTAATGCTGCTAGGAAGGCAATTAATTTTTAATTTTAATTAATTTTAAACATAACCATTTTTTCTAAGGAAGGCCTTGGTAACAATTCTTATTATTTCATGAAGGCAAATAACTGTTTCCATGAAATGTAAGCATATTTCAGCTGTTATGCAGTTTGCTCAGAACATGTCACTTTGCTTACTGATCGACTGTGAATGGTCTCGACCTCCCATCTCAAACGAAGGGAAATATATACAACAGGGGGAAGAAAGTAAAGGAACTTTTTCTGGTAAAAAGGCTCAGGCTTGATGTTGGACCTATTGAAATTCCTGATTACAAAACTGCATGTACACTATCAAAAATTCTGCATGACAAGAAAAATTCTGAATCACTTAAAATCACCAATAATTTATATTGTGTATCTGTATTTATAATATAATAAAGCCTGCCTCTGTAATATAACGGTTGGCACTAGTAGCTGCCTTCCTCGTAGGCCCGGGCTTGAATTTTTTTAAATTTTTTTTTTGCTAGTGGCTTTACGTCACACCGACACAGATACGTCTTATGGCGACTATGGGATAGAAGGGCTAGGAATTGATTGGAAGGAAGCAGCCATGGCCTTAATAAAGGTACAGCCTGGTGTGAAAATGGGAAACCACAAAAAACCATCTTCAGGGCTACCAACAGTGGGATTCGAACCAACTATCTCCCGGATGCAAGTTCACAGCTGCGGGCCCTTAACCACAAAGCCAACTCACCCGGTATGAGGGTTTGTATATGTTTAATACAGTGCATGTAGCTCATTTCCATCAGGGGTGTGCTTGAAAAGAAATGCAACACCTCAGGACGAGGACATAAATTTACGGATGTAAAATACGGTATTTCTGGGAACTATTCTGATTGCGCAATAGAGGCCTATTCTGTAATTATATTTGTCTGCTGCCTTTCCAAATCCATTTCCTTAGGCTGTGACAGAATACTATAAAATTTCACACTTTGGTCTGTAGTACAGTACAGTATATAATAGTAATAATAATTGTACCGGGAGGTACACCTCAACTCCGCACATTTAAAAGAAGCACTTAAGGAATGCTATCTCTCATACAAATCTTGAAACAGCTAGTGCATGAAGTTGGGACATTAATCAGAAGATGTCACTCATAAATCACAGAGTAATGTATTATTTTGAAGTTGCCTAAACTGACTGGATTTATTTATTTTGTTTTGGTGTACAGCAAGAAGTTCGAACTTTTCTCCATAGATGTCCTTACAAAAACTGTGGTCATGCACTCTGGTGCACGGTGAAAGAACTAGTGATTTAAAGAAGTTTTGTGTTCTTATGTTTTCTCAACTAAATTAATGTTCATTTACTTTGTTATTTCAAGGTTTGCAACACTTCCTTCTCATCCCGCAAGCTTTTGAATCTGGCCAATAAGAAAATTTTGTATTTATTTTTCAGCCTATCACAGGCTTCTGTTTTAAAACTATCCAATAAAAATGAGAGAGTGTGTCCAGATTTAGTCCAGAGCCTTCTCGAACCATCACCTCGGGTATATAAGCTTTGGCTTTTCAAGCTACCTTGTCTTATTGATCATCGACTTACTGAGAGTGTGTGTATGATAAGACAGGACGCGGGGCACCTCATTCTTCGCCAGGCAGTACACCAGCCCAGGTAATGGCCACCAGTTTTCTATCTTTGTAGCTGTCTCCACAAACTTACCCGAGGGAAAGGTTTTAAACTTTAACTATGTAACTGTTTGATTTCTAAAATATAAATTACTTCTTGCTAATGTAAAATTTCATGAAGTCTTAAACTGTAAATCAGGGATAGAGAGTGTGTTACCCTCTTGAGTTATCCTTCAATTTATCTCAAGGTGACTATGATTTTGTAACTGTTTCTCTTTCTGTAAAGCATTAAATTAACCTTTCACTCTGGTCACCTCAATAGCTTGGGATTAGCATCTGTATCATCGGACCGCAACCCAATTAGGGTTTTATACTTGGTTTTCTTGGAGCGCAAGTGTACGCCTCCATACATTTTGTGTTCGGGCCAGTAATTTAACCTGTTCTTCTTTCCACAAGGGCCCAGTAGTTTGGGTAATAGATAACCCTCTGTACAAAAATTGTAAATTGTAGGTTGGGCCTAGAGAGGCCGGAAATTGTAAGATTTCTGTGTAATGTTGCCTGGAGTAGGCTGTAAGAAATCGGGAGCCAGTCTCTTTTGTTGGATTCGGAGAGTTTGTAAACTCTTTCTGGATTTTATGTGATATTATTAATGACTTTGGAAGGCCGTAAATTCATAATGGTTGGAGCAAAGTGCTCTGGAATTAGGATATTTCTGTCCTTGTCTAAATAACACAACATTTGTGAGGTTGTAAAGTTGTAAATTAGGGGCTTGAAGCCAAAAAGTGTTAAATTCCCTATTCTGGGGTTTTCTATTTTTTATATCAAAACTGTCATTGTACCGGATGCACTGTTTGTAAGTTTGATTTTCTGAAAAGAAATATAACCTTTATTTAAAGTTTTAAATTAATTTTTGATATCGTAGATAGACCCATTCCAATCATCACCTTCTTTCACCTCTCTCTGAACCACGGAAACTCCATAATAATAAATAATAATAATAATAATAATAATAATAATAATAATAATAATAATAATAATAATAAACATTGCTAAACTAATTTGTTTGTAATTGTTAACTTATTTGTAAAATGGTTAAAATTAATTTTTGTAGAGTTATTTTGTATTAATTAAAATGTAATAAATCTCGAATTACTTCTTGCGATTTACTGCTAAGATACACAGTTTTTTTAAATGCATTTCATGTGGTCATAAAGGAAACCTCTGTATCACAGTATCTATTAATACAGCCAACAAGAAGCATATAGTTCTGCCCAAACATTATGACATTAAAAAATAATAATCTGAAGACAGCACTGTAAAATGATCCTCCTTCTTATTCTTAATTTATTTATTAGGGTCCGTTTTTGTGTTATGCCCAGCCACTAGTAGTTTTTTTTAGTAAAGCCAAAACTATGAAGGATGATAAATTCATTGTAAAGGGAGGAAGATAAGAAATTATCTGAAAAAACATACGTAGGTATCATATACTATGTCAAAATAAACTTAGGGATAGAGAATGTACAGGGACAGAAGGTTCTACTCTTCAAGCCAGTGTGATCCTTCACGGCAGCTATCTACATCATAAACATGACCGGATCAACAAATAGGGAATATTCTAATGCTGGCTTCAGACAAAAACATAGAAAGGCATTCAGCGATAAAGGGCCACTATAAAACTGTTGAATGTATGGATATAAACATCACAAATTCCAGCTTCTTATGCTCAGCTGTTTATGAAGGTGCCTCTAAGTAGTTCTCATAATTTCTACCCGCAGCAGCACATTGCTATATGCACGGAGCCTACAGGTTTGAATACCGACCAAATACTAATTTTTAAGTTTCGAAACCAGTTCAGAAGTCTTGTTGTGCAGTTTCTAGATGGTTTTTTATTTCACTTTTTTGCCACGGTTTCTTTTCTTTTGGAACCACAGTTCACATTCGTTTCTGATAAAAGGATCGATGGGGAAGTCAAACAGAAAACCACAGTAAACCTGATCGTCTCCACTTGAGCATAATGTAACGCACTCCGCTGACAAGCAGTTCACTGTAGATACTGAAGCAGTCAGCCCATAGAACTACAACAGTGATGACCTTGGCTCACCACGTGCGAATGACATAGCGCTGCCCAGACCGGCCCGTGCGGTAACGTCACGGGCTTCACATGTTCGAGCCTTTCAAAGCTCACTGTGGTCTATTGCTGAAGCAACTCAGGGGCTCAGCCGCTGTGCAGGACTCTGTCTCAAATGTGTCAGCATCGTGTCCGTAGATTTAGATTTATCGGCACATAACAGAACTCCTGCTGGACTAAATTCCAGCACCTCGGCATCTACAAAAACCGTAAAAGTAGTAAGTGGGACATAAAGCCAATACATTTTTTAAAATTATTATTATTTAGATATTCTTTTGATTTCTTCATCATCTGCTGAACTAGTAAGCATATAGACCTGGATTATTGTGTAGACATCTGCAGAGTCACATGTGGTTTTCCAACGAATCTCTACAAAGTGAGGTACATCAGGCCTCGGACAGCTTATCTTTGGAATGACATGAGCGTGACATAATCAGAGGTCTTTGTGCAACTGGATTTTGAAAGGGTTTCATGACCTAAGTAAAAATTACAAATGTCTAATCCAACACTAAAAGTAGAGAAGCAAATATGGATAACACGAGACGGAATAAAAATAAAGAATGAAGAAAAGATCAGGTAGTATAATACATACAGTAAATGACATGCAATGTACTGGACATATTCATAACATGGTATGCAGCATCACTAATATTAGCAATCCGGTTGCTGTTCTTTTGGCAATAAGCCCTCAGAGCATGGTGATGCTCCATGATACTTTCTTGCAAGAACATGTATTACTGAAAATAGACGAGAATACTGCTGTATAAAAACTTAATAATGTATTAAACATTATTAGCTTTATATCTGGAAATTCAAATTGCTATGAAAGGATTATAAAGTGTACTCACCAGATGCTCTGTGTTTGGGTGCACTGATATCTTTCCCATCATCAGTTATTTGTCGTTCCTTACGAGCTTGCCCCTTAGGTTGTGCAAGTTTATTATCTAACGCAGATGAAGATGGTCTCTTCTCTTCCTAAAAGGAAAGAAAATATTTAAAATCTGCTTGCAAATTTAACCAGAATCCAATCAGGAAATGCAGGCCTACATACAGGATCATAGAAATATAGTTAATATTAATTTTGGGAGGCATGAGATACATATACAAATGAATTCAGGCAGAAAGACACCATTTAACACTAGCAATGAAGTATACAGACAATAAATGTTGGTGACAAAGCACTTACTGACAACTAGAACATAAATTTTTCAGTACTATAATATATGTTCAGAAAAATTATAATATTTACATTTCAAATAAGGACAAATATAAAGAGCAATTTTATACAAATGAATTTTCTGACATCTTCGTTCAAGCAGATTGCGGAAGAAGGCGCAGTGCTTCAGATCTGGACCACCAGTACCACAGTTGCCATTTGGAAAGGGAAGGGTGACGTCAGCAACTGTGTGAACTATAGACCGATTCCACCCGCTATGTCACACTATGAAAAATCTTTGAGCGCATCCTTGACTGTTGCCTACATGACATTGTCAAGATCACATGCAATCAGTGTGGCTTTCTGAAGAGAAGTTGGACAACTGATGCCATACATGGTACCAGGCTGCTCACAGAAAAACACAATGAGAAGAACACACCTGTCCACATGCCCTTCTTGGAGAAGACATTTGATAGAGTTCCTCATGCACTGATTTGGCATGCACTCTGACTGCATGGTGTTCCTGAGGTGTACATAAATTGGATGTAGCTCCTGTATTGTAAATGTAGCACTGTGGTGTGATGTCCAGCAAGGATCTCTCCTCCTTTTCCCATCCAGGTCAGCATCCAGGACAGCATCCAGCAAGGTCCAACCCTCTTGCTTCTGCTCTTCATACTGTGTATGGATACAATAACAGCTGTTATCCAAACCCCACATCCATGGACACTCCTATATACCAAGAATGTCCTGTTTGTCCTGTTGGCTGCAGAAGAATGCCATACTCTTAAAGAACAAGTGCAGAAATGAGACACCAAGTTTGCCAAAAATGGACTAGAGCTGAACATCATGAACACTGAATACACAGAGTTTATTTATTTGTTTATACATTATTATTTTTCTCCACATCTACAGTATTTTCTACCTTGATGATCCTTAATGGAGAAAAATAACATTGCCCAACCTAGGTACATTCCTTCAACTTCTTATACTCTCCTTAAAAACAATAATAATAATAATAATAATAATAATAATAATAATAATAAAATTACAATAATAACAAAAAAAACTGAATAGGATTAGTGAGCCCTGTAGGCAGTGCTAACTGCGAGGTCGAGCCTGGTGATTACCAGATATTTGGTGGAAACCAGAAAATCGCAAGGCTGCTCACGATAACAGTAATACTATGGATTAATAGGAGTAATAGCTTCCACCGGCCCTGTTAACAGCCGGTTAGAGCCTAGTGAATACCAGCTAACTTAGCGATTGACATAGGAACATGAGGCTGCTCACGAACCACCCCGTCTCTCCACCAGGGAGGCCAATGATCTGCCTCCTCTGCCCTGAGTGTGTCAACAAACCCAAAATTTAAACGGCTATCCAAAATGCTATTGTAATCCCTTAACGCCTAACCTGTTCTACTGAGGTTTGCTGACACCCTCATAACTTACGTCACCCTCTGTGTATGTGTGCAACTTCCTCTAGCATTTCAATATGACCACTTCTTTGACCTGGTTGTGTCAGCATGTCTAGTATTACATTGTACACTACATGCTGAGACAACTATAACATTCCGTTTACACATTCTACTGTCTCGGGGCCATCCTAATTACTGCTACATTACCAAGTCCGTAAATTATGAACTGTTGCATCACTACCTCTCTTGCCATCTCTCTTTCCATCACATTTCCTACGTATACTAACCATAATCATATATTAATTTATACCATCGCCCAACCTATTAACCACTAAATAAGCTTATCGTATACCACTCATAGTCACTTCATCATTCCTCTAAGCAACCTCTCCTCCCAGTCACCTCACCACTACCTCTTTTATCAAACTGACATACAAAGCCAGACAAACTCCACATTTCAAATTATCGTCCACCTCCTCAATGTTTCTCTTCCATTCAAATTGCTCATAGTCAAATTCCACACTTAAATTCCAATCGCATATCCCTCAACTTTTTACCATACCATTCCTATAAACGCAATCACTCTTTCCTCCAGCATACCACCAAATCTTCCTTTTACAGGTAACAGAGCCTGAACCACCATCCACACTGTCATTACCACTTTTATCATTCAAACATCTGTGCAAACACTAATCATGCCATCCGACCTTGTGCCCTCTCAACTTATCATACTAGCTATATCACAGAATCTCTCCATCTTCAGCTCTTTACCAACCATGCTCCACTCACCTTCCAACTATATCCTTCTCACTTTTCCTTAAATATCAATCTTCTTATTGCTCCACCATACCACCTCTTAATCATCCTCCACATTTGCTTATACCACCACTTCTTTCTCCTTCAGTAATTACCATACCATATCTATAGTTTACACACTCTTATCTCACGTAGACCACTAAATCTTATTTTCACCATTCTCATATTACAATTACTATTGACATACAAATAGCATACTGTAATGGTTATAGCGCCCACCATGCCAACTTGCTACGGGCTGAGCTCGTCACCCATCGCCCCACCCCCCTTACGCTCGACCGTGCCAATTGCAAGCAACACTTAAGCGCTCTCTTCTATCCGTGGTTGCGCCACATGGGACGATGGAAATTACTCGACTATTCATCTGGAGTGTTCCATCTCGCGAGGTTCCTGGATCCATCGAGCATCCGGACGATTCTAGAAGGGATAGCGCAGGTATAAAAGAGAGGAACGACCTGCCTACAGTGAGTGAGAGTTAGAGTTAGTTAGTGAGTGAATGAGAGAGAGATTGAGTTCGCTGATGTGAGTTAGCGAAGAGCGTAGTCAGTGATAGCCCGGGCCGAGATGTCAGCCTGATGGAGTATCTGCCTGTTGGAGTCGAGGACTCGTTTCTGTTTCTCTGATGTCGTGTGTGTGAGTCCCTTGAGGCCGGCTCCTGGAGAAGAACCTTGGGTGTTCGGGAGCAGCGCGAAGGAAGACTGGATGCTGACGTGTGCAGACTGCGAACGGAGTTCAACAGATTGAGTGAACAGCGGATACTATCCCGACCTGCGAGACTGACGTGTAGGCTGTGGACCGCGACAGCGCTAACGAGTGTGACTGAGTGACTCTGTGTGTGTGTCATTGTAGATGGAACATGAGAAACTAAGGCAGAGTGCGAACCGTGTAAGTGTACTTGTGTAAGTTGTAAGCTCGGCTATTGTGTGTGTGTGTGTGTGTGTAAATATGTAATAGTAGTGCTTAGTTAAAAAATCTTAGAAATAGGACGCTACCAGGTTCTGTACTCATTTATTTACTCATCTACCCCGCCAACACGTTACAACTGGCGTCAGAAGTGGGATGGACAAGTGTGATAAACTAGTGCATAACCTCTTACGTTACAACTGGTGTCAGAATCGAGTACCTGGTAGCGTATTTTGTAGTCGACAGAAATTTCTACTAGTGAAATGAATTCCGAACAGCTCCAGATTTTTCTAAGCAAGTGAACTTGAAAATAAAATTTTATCTGGTTATGGCAAACTCATTAGTGAACTGAGATCTGAGCGGAGATCAAACCCGGACCAAATGAAAACGGACTCAAGTGAACGGAAGAGCGAGCAGTTAAATTCAGAAAACGAAGTGCGCTCTCTCGAAACCGAGGTCGACAACGACGATGTGCAGAATGACAACCAACTGGACGAGAAGGGGTTCGAAGAGATGCTCACGGTTGTGGAATCTGGAGTTCGAGGCCCAGCGGTAGAAGTGAGTGCCCTGCGTGCAGAAACGATGGCTATGGAGACGCGAATGAATCCTGCTAGCAGCGATGGCGGCTCCACCATCGTGAAGTTGGAAACCCTACAGGACGACGGGATTACTTCCAAGAGAACATGCCGGACCCAGTTCGAGACCGGATCAACGTCCAAGAAGAGTGCCGAATACCCGATTGCTGGACTACGTGTACAGAAGATGATAGTTCAATGCAGCCCCCAGCCAAGTTTGACCAACGAGGAGGTTGTGGGAGTGCTCGACGTACGCTGCGGTGTCCACCAACCGAGAGCCACCTACCGAGTCCAGTCGCAGGAGAGGACTCAGCACACAGATATAACGCCGTGGATAATCGACGCCAAAATCAAGCGACTAGGCGACGTGATTGTGGAAGAGTTATCGCTAGGTGACACCAAGCTCGAGGCGGCTGAGGCCTGTGATAAACTACGTGGCGCTGAGATCCGTCCAGGGAGGACGATCGGCAAGAAACAGAACTACGAAGAGGCTCTGACAATGGCCCACGAGACAGAGGCAGCGATTGCAATGGCACGACTGGAGGGACCCCTACTAGGAGACGGAGCAGCAATGGAAGACGAACCGATGACCAATGAACGACAACGCCACCTGACCAGGACACTTGTTCTGGCACGAAGCTGCGTGCCGGTACGAACATCGAATTCCGCACCCCGGAAGAAAAGGAAATTCAGCAGGGCTAAATCTGGGGCGAGCAAACCAGTCCCGGGCATCACACCAGAGGACTACGAAGGCGCTCAAGCCCTGAAAGTAGACGCGGGTGTGGATGAAAGGAAAACCACCGAAAATCCAGCTGCCATGCGAGGACTTGCTGATCATTACCAATGGGGACGAGGACACCGTCGACCGGACCCAGTGGATCCCCCGTGGAAAGGTGGTGGCCAACCGAACAAATCGCCTTGCAGAGTATCGTGGAGCAGCTCGGGACAAGCAGCCTTAAGGAGGGGGCAATGTAATGGTTATAGCGTTTAGACACTCTTATCTCAAATAGACCACTAAATCTTATTTCCACCAATTCTCATATTACAATTACTATTGACATACAAATAGCATACTGTAATGGTTATAGCGTCCGCCATGCCAACTTGCTACAGGCCGAGCTCGTCACCCGTCACCCCAGCCCCCTTATGCTCGACCGCGCTAATCGCGAGCAACACTTAAGCGCTGGGCCGACCCTTCTCTCTTGATCCATGGTCGCGCTGCATGGGACAATGGAAATTACTCGACTATTCATCTGGAGTGTTCCATCTCGCGAGGTTCCTGGATCCATCGAGCATCCACACGATTCTAGAAGGGCCAGCGCAGGTATATAAGAGAGGAACGACCTGCCTGCAGTGAGTGAGAATTAGAGTTAGTTAGTGAGTGAATGAGAGCGAGATTGAGTTCGGTGGTGTGAGTTAGCGAAGAGCGCAGTCAGTGATAGCGTGGGCCGAGATGTCAGCCTGATGGAGTATCTGCCTGTTGGAGCCGAGGACTCGTTCCTGTTTCTCTGATGTCATGTATGTGAGTCCCTTGAGGCCGGCTGCTGGAGAAGAACCTTGGGTGTTCAAGAGCAGCGCGAAGGGAACACCGGGTGCCAACGTGTGCAGACTGCGAACTGATTTCGACAGATTGAGTGAACAGCGGAACTATCCCGACCGGTGAGACTGACGTGCAGGCTGTGGGCCGCGAGAGCGCTAACGAGTGTGACTGAGTGAATGTAGTGTAAATAATCGATGACTCTGTGTGTATGTCATTGGAGGGAGAGAGAGAGAGAGAGAGAGAGAGAGAGTGTGTGTGTAAATCTGTAACTGTGGTGCCTAGTTAATAAATCGTAGAAATGGGACACTACCAGGTTCTGTACTAATTTATTTACTCATCTACCCTGCCAACACGTTACAATACTATCCCTTAGATTCCATGCCACAGACACTTATGTTGCCATTCCCATCTCTAAACATATACCATGTCAACCTCACTGCACTTTCAACAATCACCTGTTAATTTATGCCATCGTCACCCTCCAACCACCTTCCAGTTAACCATCATTATGTTACCAATTACATCATCCACCGACTTCCTTTTTACCATACCAATATAAATGGTCCTTTATTGGACATTATAAATTTTCCAGCTAACTCATTCCTGGTTGCCAGCGTTTCGCCCCCGTGTGCTCAGCTGGACTCATCAGTTGGTACCTAGCACACCTACCAAGACGCTGGCTAGTGCATACCGTGGAGGCCACTGCGTAGGCTAATTGTAGCAACCGGCGGTGCCAATGCACTATGAGAGACTTTGTCTCTTTATCAACATCTATATCATCTGATGGCCAAGCAGGCATCAATTTTTTCAGACAATACCTATACCTTAATTAACAAAGATCCAACAAACCAAGTACAGCGTAACTTAAAGAACCTTCTTAAAAATTCTAACTTCATTTTAAATGATCAAGATTGTCAGAAATTAACTGTAATGAACCCAAAATTACCTACAGTCAGATCACTGCCCAAAATTCATAAAAAGGATGTCCCCATTCGGCCTATAATTAATAGTATAAATAGTCCTACCTATAAAACTTCTCAATTCCTACACAAATTCCTGAAAAACATTTCAAATTTCACAACTCCAACCCCATAAAGAACTCGATCGAACTTTGTAATTCCCTAAATAAGTTCAGTCCACAACCAAACCACGTTTTATGTTCTTTTGACATCACCAACATGTATATTAATATCCCTATCAACAATACTATTAACATCATAAAAAACAATCTGTTGAAACATGGCACAATGAGTAAAATCGAAATTGATGAATGGTTAAAATTACTTAATTTTGTTTTAGACAACAACTATTTTACCTTCAATAAGAAAATTTACAAACAAGAAGGTCTAGCGATGGGAGACCCGTTATCTGGAATACTAGCCGATATATACTTAGATAATCTCGAACATAGTAAGATTATTAATAACATCAACGGACTCTGTCTTTGGCATCGCTATGTTGACGATACCATAGCTATCATTGATAAACAAATCAACAACAGCAATAACATACTATCATTTCTCAACAACTTAGATAATAACATCAAATTCACTAAAGAAGATGAGTTCAATAACTCTTTGAACTTCTTAGACATCAAAATCACACGAGCATTGAACAAATTTGACTTCCAAATATACAGAAAACCCATCTTTTCTCCAACAACCATAAAAAATGATTCTTTACATCCCGACTCACATAAAAAAGCCACTTATCACAGTTTAATATATAGAGCATTAAAGATCCCTATGTCCTCTATTAATTTAAAAAAAGAATTACTATTCATTAAGGAAATAGCTAAATTCAATGGATTTAACACGAGTATGATTGATAAAATCATTAATAAAACCAAACTGAAACTAGCTACAAATTTAACTCCATTGAAACCCGTCAAACCAAAATACGCTAAATTCACGTTCACTAACCATAGTATTTATCCGATAACCAATTCATTAATGAAGCACGAAATAAAAATAGCCTACACAACAAAAAACACTAATCATAATTTATTCTTTAATCACAACTCTATTAAGATCACAGACAATAGTTACTCTGGATCAGGAATATACAGATTGAAATGCTCTACATGTAAATTTTCTTATGTTGGCCAAACTGGCCGCAGCTTCTCCACCAGATACGCTGAGCATTACAATGCCCAAAGACACAACAAATTCTCCGCAATGGCCAACCACATGAGGGACACAGGGCATAAATTCACCACAATAGAACAAGACCTCCATATCCTAAAAAGAGTCGATACAAGTAAACTCATGACAGAATATGAAAACTTATTTATTTTCCTCAACCAATATTTTAATAAAGATAAGAACCTAAATGACACTATTGATAAAAAAAGCCCCTTGTATGAACAGATCCTTATTTTATTACGAGAATCAACTCCCCTCACCAACATATTCTTAAAAATCTTCAACCTCAAATCAATTAGCGTTCCCACCTCCTCTACAGCTAATATACCCCCCTCCCTTCCCCCCACCGCAAGTACCTCTAATTCAAATACAACCAATAAACCCTTAGCCACACCCACCATAACATCGCTCCCTCCAATGGCCTTACACCGATACAACACCCACAGTAATACACTCTCTTCCTTCCCTCCCACCAATAGCAGTCCCCCTCCAAATACTACAAACAAGCCAATAGTTACGTCAATGCAAACAGATCCCCCTCCAACACAAACCTTCAGCTATAACACACGTAGCAAGAAGTCTACTGTTGCAAATACTTCTAACTCATAACGTTACAAGCTATCTTCGTCACCGTCAAATGGTAAGTGCACACGATTCTACTTCAATATTTTCAAATATCTTTTCACACAATTAACTCTACGTTTCTTGCTTCCTTTTACAGATTCTACTATTATATGCCTTTTCAACTAGAATATCTACAAACTCACAACTTGCAATATTTGAGCATTACTTCAAATGTTGAGATTGTCCATAGAGATCCTATTTGAAACTGTTCAACTTCTATTCTACAACTTCATATCCTCAACGTGTTCTACAACTTCACCATATGCCTCTGACTTTCGTCTTTTATCTTCAAGATTATGATTAACTTCGGATCTCTCGACCAACCTTTGACTTTTATTCTCTCTTCTTTACTTTGATTATATACGATTTTTCGCCATTGTCTAATTATAACCGCCAGACTATCAACTTTATTTTTATGCAATCTTACTACTTGTTGTATAACAATCTGTTGTTTTATCCATTGCACTTATTTTAGCAGCCTTCTAATGTTAATTTTGTTAATACTTCCACTATTATATCTCATCACATTGTATTTTTTAAACCATCATTGTTATTTTTTATGTTATTTTACTTCAAATCTCCTTAAGATTTTAAAATTCATTTCATTATTACATGTTATTTAGATGCTTATTTTTTAATTTAAGGTTAAGACTATGACTGATGATGCCTTCAGGGAAGGCAAAACATGTACCACTATTAGTTAACAAATTTATGTAAATCATCCAAGACTAGACTTTGTATTGATTAGGTGGTCTAATAAATAACTTACTGTTATTATTTCAATTAAATGATATGTTCCGACCTGTCAGAGGAGAGATGGCGTGGGAGGACATCAATAGACGAATAAGTTTGAGTGGTGTCTTTAAAAGTAGGAAAGATCACAATATCAAGATAAAGTTGGAAATCAAGAGGACAAATTGGGGCAAATATTCATTTATAGGAAGGGGAGTTAGGGATTGGAATAACTTACCAAGGGAAATGTTCAATAATTTTCCAGTTTCTTTGCAATCGTTTAAGAAAAGGCTGGGAAAACAACAGATAGGGAATCTGCCACCTAGGCGACTGCCTTAAATGCAGATCAGTAGTGATTGATTGATCTCATATTCTCATCCTTAGAGATTCTGAAGTTGGATATCAGGTGGTTCAGTCTGGGGACCCACCCAGCCTGAACATCAGATAACCACTTTTTGTTCTTCCTGGTCTTTTTCTTAATCTACTGGGTTGGCACACAAGTTGAATCTGGCTCAAGTTTTACTGCTGGATGTCCCTTCCAATGCCAACCAACCTTATGTGGAGTGATGTATAGACTACTGCCTGTTTCTGTGGTGTGTTGAATGTAGAAGCAAAGTACATTAAGATGAACACAAACACCCAGTCCCCGAGCCCAAGCAGTTAATCATAAGCAGTTAAAATCCCCAGCCTGGAATCAAACCTGGGGTCCTCTGAACCAAAAGCCTGTACGCTGACCATTCAGCCAAGGAGCTGGATTTCAGTTAACTACTTCTATTTCATATTCTCTCTCTCCCCACTAACCTATCCTCCCCTCTCTTTCCTCACTGCAACATCTAATTTTCAACAATAGAGTACTATTAATTCTCTGTCCTTCATTGAGGATGGCTTCAGCCAAAGATTCTGAATTTGTGGGTGATGTTTACTTCCTCTTATGCATGTATTATCAACCCATTCTTATCTGTTTTCTATACTTAACGTAAACCCAGTTTTACTGGCTTTTTGATCTGAACATTTATGGAAGTCAGCATGAGAATAATAATTTACCTTCACCATAGATTGCAGAAGAAAATTGAGCCTTTTCAAAGCATCTTTATTATTTACACCTCTATTTGTCTCTTTCTCATCATCTGACGAGTCACTGTGTCCAGACTCATCCTTACTAGTTGATAAAAATGTCTTAAGCTGTAAAGATGGTGAAGTCCGTAAACATCTATTCCTGAAATATGAAAGAAAAGTTGCATTAGTCACTTCAATCTGTTATGGTCATTTACCCATACATAGGACTACTTTGTGCACAACAATGATTTTTGTAATTTCCATTAAAATATTAGTTAATTTGCCCTTTCTAACACCAACCCTATGGAGGATATACTAAAATATTTCATTTATGGTGATTCATGATGTGGTGTGATGTTTATAAATGAAGAGAAGTGTATTAAGACAGATACAAACACCCAGTCCCCGAGCCAGGGGAGTTAACTGGATGTGGCTAAAATTCCAGCTTGGAATGAAACAATAAACCCTATGAACCAACGGCCACTAAACTGACCATTCAGCCAAGGAGTTGGAACATTAACCATAATTACACAGTGGTCTGAACAGAAGTGATCTTGGTGAAAAACAAGGAGAAATAAAAATGAGAAAATGAAAGCAAATGGAACAAAATAAAGATAGAAAAGTTGCGTGATTAAATTGATAAAAATAGATTCTTCCCCACAAAATGTTGGCCACAATCATGAAGTAATTCTTCCTATTACATGCTTCCCACAGCCAAATCATGGACGTCAATCAATCATTGGAGGTTCTGCAACCAGGATAATATTTACTGCCTCACCCATGTTTCCCTTCTATCTAGCCTCCTATGATCAGTTGCATCATGTTGTATTCGTTATTTCAGATATTGTGGCCAGAATAGACTGCTTTCCTGCAGTTTGCAACAATGAGATAGGTGATGAAGTCTACCTGTTGGAACTTGAATATTGCAAAGGCCTACATTCAGTTTGTTGACAAAGTCTTTAGTTTACACTCTACAGAGGGAAAAATTAAGTGTATCCTTCTTCAGTGTCCATCCTTCGACATTGTAAAGTAGCACCCGTAATACAACACTTCATAATATGACAAGTTTTAAATTGGAGTTTGGGGTTGCAAACAAGATGTGTTTATTTCAAAAACACACTTCTTGTAAAGCCTATTCTCGTTTTGATTTTGTGTTAACCAGCATCCTAGGTACTTGAAAATTGACACTCTTTTAATGGTGTTTCCTTCCAGGGTGATAACAGTGTTCATGATTTTTCTGCCGGATGATTACCACAATTTTATTTTCTGAACGTTTATTTTAGACCAAACCCCTTACTTACTGTGCTGATGCTATTAAAATGAAATGGAAGGTCCTGAATTGTCAGCAAGTATCATGGTATCATCTGCATAGCAGATGATTGTTTATTTGCTTCCATTTCATTTTTGAACATATGAATAAAGAAACAATGTCAAATTCAGCTATGGAATTAGGCCACCAATGAAAGGAAGGAGAAGTTGACAACGAATCGGATTTCGAGAGATGGAGCTAGTAAAGAACAGCATAAAGCACCAAGATATGGAAAGGTACATGGAGTCGTCAGCAACGGCCCCTACTCTTTTCCGAGAATACATTTTTCTCCTGCAATTCTTCTTAAAGTCTGTTTGACTCTGTGGAGATGTCGCTGATGACTGATAAAGCCTATCTTCGCATGAAACATGCTACTACACAGGTCATATTTAAAGGTGGGTGGAGGGCGCAGCTTTCCGCTTTTCCTGGGTTTCAAATTTCTTGTCTGTGAAGTGCCTGTTCAAACATTGAGACACCTTCTGCAGTAGCTTTGTGCCAAAGAGCACGGTTTTGTGCAGTTGTTGCCCAGATGTTAGCATTTATGTTGGTGTTATTCATAGTCTTCTTATTATGTTATTTGCTTTACGTCCCACTAACTACTCTTTTACGGTTTTCGGAGACGCCGAGGTGCCGGAATTTAGTCACGCAGGAGTTCTTTTACGTGCCAGTAAATCTACCGACACGAGGCTGACGCATCTGAGCACTTCAAATACCACCGGACTGAGCCAGGATCGAACCTGCTAAGTTGGGGTCAGAAGCCCAGCGCCTCAACCGTCTGAGCCACTCAGCCCGGCCATAGTCTTCTTAAGCTGGTCTTTATAACGTTTCAAAGGAGTACCTCGAGGTCTTTTGCCATGACCAATCTCACCACAGAGAAGTTGTTTACGCAATCTCCTATCATTCATATGCCGGATGTGACCAACCCATCTAAGCCGATGAGTGATGATGAGGGCTTCTATGCTGTTCATATGCGCCTTGTCAAGAACTGCCACATTGTTTATGTAGGTAGTCATCCCATTTGATCTTCATGATGGATCTAAATTTCTGCTGATAGAAGCGTTTTTTTTTTTTTTTGTCATGATGGTAGATGGTAGAGTGTCCAGTAATGTTGTTATGACTACAGCTTGGTACACCGTTAGTTTAGTATATATCTTGAGATCCTTATTCAAGAAAACTCATTGGGAGAGGCAGCTGTAATCTGCATGGGCAGAGCGCATTCTATTTTCCGCATCCTTTTCTGAGTTGCAGCGTGTAGTTAGAATACTACCAAGGTAGGTGATTTGGTCTACCTGTTCAAGGGGTGTTCCTGCTATGGTGACATTTAGTTCAGGCCGGCTGTGCAAATACTTTAGTCTTATGGGCGTTGATGGTCAGACCAAATTGTTCATAAACTTCCTGAAAACAGCTGATGAATGTTTGAAGCTTCTCAGCCATATGGACAGCTGTTACATTGTTATCAGTATATTGAAGCTTCATTATGCGAGTATTGTGTGTCAATCTCTGAGAACGGAGCCTGGTTTGGTTGAACAGTCTGCCATCATACCAAAACTTAATTTCCACACCTACATGGTCAACAGCAGAAGTCTTGTGTAGCATGGCTGTCAAGTACAGGGCGAAAAGGGTGGGGACAAGAACGAAGCCTTGCGTAAGACCATTTGTAAAAGGGAATTTTTCTGATAGTTCATTCAGGTGAAGAACTCGTCCAACCATTCCATTATGAAGAGCCTGGATTAAGCCTACAAAATAGTCAGGAATGCCAAAGTGTCATAATAACATGCACATAGCTTCTCTAGGAACAGAATCAAAGGCCTTTTTCAGATCATAAAATACTAAAAGAAGCGGGATTTGTTGTTCTTTGCATTTCTCTTGGATTTGTCTAGCACAAAAGATCATGTCAATGGTACCTCTTGAGGCACTAAACCCACACTGAGACTCGGTCAGTATCATTTCAGAGACAGTCTGCAGATGGTTCAACCAAATCCTTGCCAGAACTTTTCCTGCTATGGATAGTAGGGAAATGTCACGATAATTGCGAAAAATACCTCGATCACCTTTCTTGAAAATGGTTAATATGGTGGCATTTTTCATGTAGACAGGCACCTTCTGTGTTTCCCATATTACAAGAATTAGGGAGAAAATCCTGGTCTTCAAAGATAGTCCTCCACTTTGAATAAGTTTCAAAGGGATGTTATCTAGTCTGGAAGATTTTCTTGGTTTCATACTTTTGAGGGCTTTGGTGAATTCATGGAAAGTTGGTTGTGCTGCCATCCACAGTTGCAGAGGATGTTGTGGCACATGTTGGAGGAAGTCTTCGGCAGTAGTTGAGCTTCGATTTAAAAGTAGGCTGAAGTGTTCTTTCCAGCATCTTAATACGTCTTGACTGCCTGTAAGAATGGTGTTATTGTCAACGGCTTTCAGCGCACTTGATGAAGAGCGAGAGGGCCCAAAAAGTTTTAGTTTGTCGTAGAAATTCTGAAGGTCTCTGGTATCAGACAAATTCTGGAGTTCCTTGGCTTTCTGCTGCCACCATTTGTTTTTATATGTCTTATATCAGCCTGACATTTCATCTTAACCCTCCAAGTGCCATTGTCTTGCTACAAGACGATTCGGATTCCAGCCCAAGTGCTATCATCTCGCAGTGAGACGATTCGTAAAATCTATATACCTCATAAAATCGGTATAATAATCGATTTTACGAATATTCTCGCTGCAAAATAAAATTTTCTATCTGGTAGGCAGTGCAGTTGGTCTTTGGTTGGGGAAGGAAAGCAGTAAGTGGCGATGTTGTCAGCTGTGAACTGGTCTTTGTTTACATCTACTCAAACTGTGCTGTTGCTTTGAGCGTTTGAAGGTTATTGTTTGCTAGCCGATTTGTGATGATTGCGTGGCTGATTTACTCTATTTTAATTGGTTTATTTTAGTTTAATGATTATTATAATATCAGCATAAGTGAACTAAGTGGTTCAAATGCCATTAGAGAAGCACTGGAGGAGCTTGGGAGTGATGAAAGTGAAGACAACATTCGTAATGTAGAAGATTTTTCTGATGATTTATCATTAGATAACTTTTCTTCTGGAAGTGGGGAAGAATATGACCCTAATTTAGATACCCATGACTACAGTGATGTGTCAAGTAATGTTGTACACAATCCAAACGTGCTAACCCTACCAGGCACATCTAGACCTAATGACCCACCACAACAAATTCTCTCCGAGTCTGATGATGACTCTCAACCAGCTCCTAATCAACCTCGTAGGCCTAATAATGACAAAGGACATTGGGTGAGGGGTAATCCTCCTGAACCAGCATTTGATATAACTAATAATTTCCAAGTAAGAAATGCTGGAGTAAGAAACTTTCCTAATAGAAATAGTTCACCAGTAGTGTACTTTTATCTCCGTTTTTACAGATCTTATGTGGTCCTTACTTGTTAGGGAAGCAAATGCTTATGCCCATGAGCAAATAGATTAAAGAATAACAGCAGGTACCCTAAGTCCCTACAGTAGGCTTCGAAGATGGGTTGATGTCACAAAAAAAGAGATGGAGAAGTTTATTGCAGTTATAATCAATATGGGCCTTACTTACAAGAAAAACTATAAACATTACTGGACATATGCTAAATCACAGAGAATCCCGTTTCTTGAAGAGAATATGTCCCTAAATAGATTTCAAGCACTTCGGGCAAATTTCCACATCAGCCAACTAAAAGAGACACCCAAAGACCAACTTGGTTATGACCCCTGGTATAAAGTCAGACCCTTTTACAATATGATGAATGAAGCCTTCAAAAAAATTTTCATACCCTTTCAAAACATCTCCACAGATGAATCTATGATTGGTATGAAGAACTGGTGTGCATTCATACAGTATTTACCCAACAAGAGACACACTCAGTTCAGTATTAAAAAGTTTGAGCTGTGTGATAGCCGGACGAATTAATGTTCCACACTCTGAGCTATAGAACGGCAAAGATTTTGTACGGGATGGGGTAGATGAAGCTTTTACTCAAAAGGTGGTTTTGCATTTACTGAATAAGTGTCAACTCCTGAATAAGTAATACCACTTGTAGACTGATAATTAGTACAATAAACTTCCCTTGGCAGAAAAACTTTACAGCAATCTAACATATGTAACTAGCACAGTGAACAAAAATTCTACAGATCTGTCTAAAAGAAGTAATTGAAAGTAAACTGGGACCAAAAGAAACAGTTTATTATATGAAACAAAAATTGTTACTTGTGGGATAGAAACAGAAGAAAACAAGAAAACCGGTGTACCTCATTTCAACAGCCTTTCCTGCAGATGACCAAGTTATCTGTAGCAGCAAAAATGGTATTGAAGCAATAAAACCCACCCTAATAAATGAATATAACTTGCATATGGGGGCTGTGCATGTAAAAGATAAATCCCTGTACCATGACTAGGAAATATTGGAGAAAGATTTTTGAGAATTTCTTGGATATGGCACCACTGAACGCCTACATATTGTATAAACTCAACATGACAAATCCAGAAAACAGATGCAGCTTTACTGAGAGTGTTTTAGAAGCTCTAGCATATGGTGAGCAAGACAGAGACAACCTGCAACCTGAACCAACTCCAGGACGAGCCAGAGACATGAAGCACACACTAACGAAGCTAACTTGCTCTAGAATGAGCATGACCAAAAGAAGCTGCTATTGGTGCCCAGGGTGCAATTCAGGAGTACATCCTACCTGCTACAACCAATCGGAACACTTTTGGAGGGCAACCAAACGGGAAAATAGGAAAGCAACCTGCGAAGAAGCCGATTCCGATTAGGTACGCTAATAATTCATATATATGTATACATATTTATTACAAAAAATCAAAACAGGGCATTACTAATTCTTTTTTCATTTTCTTTTACTTTTCAGGATATCGCAAAGCAGACTGGTGGCTTGTAAAAAAAAGTTTTTGATCTTATGAAGAAGAAAAGATGACTTTCTACTTATGTATATATGTGATTGAAAAACTGTGACAAGTGATATGGTTAGACTTTTTACCTGTGACTTTTTTTTATTACTCATTGAAGTTTCTATTATTATATATCATTGTGCTTGTAATGAAATTTGGCACATTTCGTACATCTTGGAATTTAATTTCAGATAATGTAGCGCTTGTGACCAACCTCAAAAATTGGAATATCTTTTGATTTTTTTAATATGACTAATCATCCATTATAGTTTTACTGGATACTTGTAAGTAAAATATCCTACTATTATCTTATTCTCTAATTCTTCCTGAACAAATTGATATATAATATGCCATATGTAGTTACAAATTTGTATTTATTATAATTTTTTTTTAATGTATCTGCCAGCTGCCTTAAGAATGCTCAGCACTTAAGAGTGAAACGGGGCCGATGACCTTCGATGTTAAGCCCCTTTAAACAAGCAAGAGTGAAACAATCAGCACTTGGAGAGTTAAGTTCTTGGAAACATGCTTTTTCACTACAGAGGAAGAGTCTTGTGTAAGGGATAAGTAGGCTTCTTTTTTATTTATTTCTAATTAGTTTCAGAATATTTAATAATGATCAAACCAGTAATTTCTCTTCCTTTTCTTCTAGCCAATTGTTTTTTCTGCCAATCTTTGATGATAGTTTGAAGTGTGGCCCATTCCAGCTCTACATCCTTGGTATTGATTGGATTGGAAGTAGTTGCTTTGTTATGGCATTTTGGAATTCTTTAGTAACAGCTTCATTTTGAAGTTGCGGTATTAAATTACTTCCTTTAAGGGTTTGTGAAACAAGTATGTGGTTTCTGGCACACCAAAATTCTGAGTCAGCTGATAAGAAGTCTATGATCTGTCCAACAGTCATCGATGTTTCTAGCTGACTTTGTGATGAGGACGTGTTTCTTGTAACATTGTCGAGTTATGACATAGTCAATGAGGTGCTAGTGTTTTGAACATGGCTGCATCCATGTAGTCTTGTATCTGGTTGGTAAACGGAATTGTGTGTTGGTGATGACGAGTTCATGTTCAGCACACAGGCCAAGAAGAATTAATCCATTTGCATTACAGATTCCTATACCTTGATTGGCCAGGACATCACCCCATAGCCGATTATCTCTAGCCACTGTAGCACTGGTCACAAGGTAATAATTATTTATCCATGGTGGGCACTTTGGAAAGTATTGTATTCAGTTGATGGTAGAATTGATTCTTAGAATTTTCAGAGCTGTCCAAGATAAGAGTGATGAATTTATCTCCACAGAGTGGTATGCGGAGGGTCACGAGTCTTTCATTAACTGCAGTAGGACTTAACCTAAGCGTGTTTACCAGTTGAGTTTTCACTGCAAATCTAACACCATGAATTCGATGTTCACCTTCATTTTTCCCTTTCCAGAAGATGGTACAGCCTGAACTAGATTCAGCAAGTTTTCCCTCATTCAGCAAATCTAGTTTCACTTAATGCAACGTCGATGTTTAGCCTTGCTAGCTCATGTGTGACAAAAGCTGTTCGTCCTTCAGGTCTGGTATTACTGTCTAGTAAAGTTCTGACATTCCACAATCTTATAGGTAAGCAAAGTTATCTTGTGCTTACAACCGCAAAATTCAGGTGTCCCTTTGGGTGTGGTTTCCCAGCTGGGATCTGAGTGTGGCTACTGCTGTTCAGCCCACATTTTCTAGGGCCTTCTCCATTCGGGATGGGCAGGGGTGATCCTATATAGCCTGCCCAGGCACAGATACACGACCAGATCGCTGAATAGCCAGCAAGTCTCAGGAAAGCGACCATCACATATCTGCCAATGTGCAGGTCCAGACTAGAAGCTCCCGATTTCATCTCAAATCTGCTTCCACCATCCTTATCCCATCACCATTGGACTTTTGCAGGAGTAGCAAGAGAAAATGCCACAAGCATGACTTTGTTTAAGGTGTACCTCAACTTGCAGGGAGGAAGTCCTCACACTATAATTTCAGAGCCTTTCACCGCAGCACATGTAGTGTGAGACAGGCACTAGCAAGCTCCGAAACTGCAAAGGACTGCCACAGACTCCAAATTAGTTGACTAGTGTCTTTGTAGCTAGACTGGCTTTATCCTCTTCCGCCTCCACAGCCGTTGAGAAACCGTAATATTGGAAATGGATCCTCTTCCATCTGTTTTGCCGTTGAGCACATAACCCTGTGTTAGGGCATGCCCCCACGTGGCGAATAGGGGGTTCCCTAAGAGAGTTTTGAAATGCTGGGACACCCTCTTTCCAGGGGACATAAATATGGACATGGAGTAAAATGGAGAGGAATAGAATATACTCTGACCCAGCTGCATTTAGATAAGGGATGGTAAAGTATCGCTTAGTAGAGTATAATTAATACATCAGCATTTTGGCACTTAAGAATACGATAAATCAATAACTTCATATTTATGTTTTGATAAAACCAAGCCATTGCTGATTATTTAAAGGGAAGACAGCTGCCGAGTCAAGCAAGGTAGGCTTAAGATACTGATAGCTAGAAAGACATCCTGTATATATTTGGAGACCATGAACTTCATCCTATCAAGATTTTGTATAAATTATACATTATAAATTAAATTTTAAAAAGTTTCTGTTGTTTAACACTTCTTCATAATCCTAATATTGAGGGAGATATTTAGAAATGTTCATTTCAAGTTTCCTTACACCTTTTGCATGGTGGTAGAAGAAACGGACATGAATCCACTTTTTGCAGTCACACCAACAGTGTGATAACCACACACTGGAGGAGTTTGCTTTCAATTTTGCGATTAATGCAGTGACTCATCCTTCTTTTGCTACTCCTAGTGCAAATTAAAAGTCTGCTAAACATTTTAACACTTCTTCATAATCCTAATAATAATAAATAATGTTATTTGCTTTATGTCCCATTAACTACTTTTATGGTTTTCAAAGACACCAAGGTGCTGGAATTTAGTCCCGCAGGAGTTCTTTTACATGCCAGTAAATCTACTGACATGAGGCTGACATTACAATTTACAAACTTCCTCATATAGATCCGTATTGATACAGTTTAAATTAAGAACTAGCGTTACGTTTAATGGACCACACAATCGATACATTTCACTTTATAATTGAAAACACATTCAATATTAAAATATATTAAACATTCTTTGGTACATGTTTCATCTAATTAAGACTCCTTTAGCCATAGCATCTCTTAACAGATTATGATACATCATTGTTGCTGTCTAATAATTTAAAAAATGGAAGAACCTATGTCCTTTACGAACTGTTTGAGAATGCACTAACGACAATAAACACTATTTTTCATAAAATTGTCCATCAATTCTTGTAAAAATTCTTCACATGGCTATTATTATTATTTTACTATGTCATGAGACAATTCCGAACAGATTGACCAACCATTGTTCTTCTGGCAAAACAAGAAAGCGCCTTCAAATACCAAACTAGAGTCTTTCTGCTATTATTGAAGTCTGCAAGAAGCAGAATTTTGCAGTCAAAGAAAGGGATCATATGTGTGTTAAGAGGGGAAATGCCTGCATGAGATTAATTCTGAAAGGCAAGAAAGAAGTGAATCCACGACATGCGACAAGTCGCACTCCAGACATCGTGAGGAATGTCAAAGCCCTTGTCTCTGATAGAAATCCAGATATACAAAGAGCCATTGCAAGTATGTTGGGGGCGTCTTTAAAAACTGTTAACACTATCATCAAATGGAATTTGACTTAGAAAAATGTCACAAAACCAGGGTTTACAAGTTGATGAATCGTCACATTTCAGAATGGCGCACAAACAGTAGAAAACTCTATGGGAATCATCTGGCAGAGAAAAAATGGAAATTTGTGGTCACTTTAGATGAAGCTTATGACTGGACCTATCTAAGTAAACACAACAAACCCCATGGAATTTAAATTACTAGTGAACAAGGGGTGAAAAAAAAAAAAAAAAAAAAAAAAATTGAAAATGGTTATGAGATTGTAAGGAAACTTTTTCCAAGGGATTTAAAAAAATCATTATCATAAGATAATCAGCACATCCAGACTACGGTGGTACGGGCATGTGATGAGGATGGAGCCTATAAGAACAGTCAGAATAAATTTGGAAAGACAGGTGGAGGGGAAAAGACCTGCAGGAAGACCTAAACCCGATGGATGGACATGATCAAGGTTGATCTAGTTACCAGAGGATGGGCAGTGGATGATGTTCTCCATGACAAGTTGTATATAGTCAGGAAGAAGTAGAAGAAGAAGAAGAAGAAGAAGAAGAAGAAGAAGAAGAAGAAGAAGAAGAAGAAGAAGCTCATTAACAGTATCCAGGAAACTGGAACTGTACGTTGATAATGATAAAGATGATTATCATAAGATATTCTTATAATAGGAAGTCAACTATTTGCAATGTTGCTAAAAAAAACCAATGTACTGTACCAAGCAAGGTGGCCATGCAGTTTATCATATGTAGCCGTGAGCTTACATTCAGAAGATGGTGGGCTTGAACCCCACTGTTGGCAGCCCTGAAGATGCAATATAAAAGGACAAAGTCAACTCCTTCTGCTATCAAACTGAAATCCTGACTCCAATTTACCACACTGAGATCCCAGCTCTGTATGGTACAGACTTCAACAAGGGGTGGGAGCATCAAGATAAGACATCAAGTCATAGCCTACTTCTGACTCAATTCTTGCATTCTTAGAAAAAATAGGATGGATGCCTAGTTGTACTTCCTCTTTACATTCTTTCAGAAAAGAAACTTCATTCTGTAGTTAATTATAGTTTCCTTTTCCATGTACTTTCTAGCATTTCTTAATCCTGCATTAGGTTTGACACAGAGGAAAACTGTTATTGTTAACTAGGTCTAAACTGAAACTGAAAAGAAAGTGGCTTCCAACATTTACAAAAAAAATAAATTAAAAAATCCTTCAGTAACATTCCAGTGAAATTTAACCTAATGCTTCTCCCATGGACGTTTGTACCTTTGGACTTATGAAAAAAGGCAATGAAAAACAGGTGGTCTCAAAGTATAGTATAGAAGGCCTATGAAAAGCCTGTAAGGAGGAGTTGGAACAGAAGGACATGGCTGTGCTTAGCAGAAGTCTTCTCAGTGGAAACTGACGTGCAGAGCTATAGCTCATGCGAAGGAACAACAAACAGAGCATGCTAAGTGTTGAGACGCAGCTTTTCTTAAGGTAAATGTAATTTGTTACAAGAGATGCTTTTCACACTACCGTACGGTAAACTTCCCATCGATCTCCTGTATAGATATATTTCTCCATAAGCAGCAAATATCACGGATGCAAACCAGACCTTGTAGAGTGCTATCAATAATATCAACACAATGTTTTCCCGACCTCAATATTAATAAGAAGAAGAAGGTGCGCTCAGTAGAGCATCTTAGTCCTTACTGTAGTCTGTGATCGACTTCGTTCTTTTCATACACTTTAGTATGAGGTATGTGTCACAATTTTTGCTGCACAGCACACACACACACACACACACACAATCTACGTCTGGTTTGTGAAATCGCCTGTTAATACACAGCTTGTAGTGAAAGCCGTATACTTAAAGTCTAGCTATCACATGTCTTTGCTTCTGGTTTTCTCTCGTCCAGGACTTCTCCACCATAGCAGGCGAGCTGTAGAATTCCAGCTGTATTTCTTCTCTCTTCTTATTTTGGTTCCTTAGTAGTTCTTGATATGGTCCTGTTGATGGTAGGTGGTGTTGGATCCTAATGTCCTCTATGAAGTAGGTTTCTCCATCTCGTATAGAAGTCGTGAGGGGGCTGTCTTCCCAACTCCCATTGCTCTTTTCATGTACATCGCCTTCACCTTTTCAATTTTGGTTAATTCACCTATTTTTAACTTTTCCCAGATGATCTGTATGCTGCAGGTGATGATCGGGGCTATTGCACTTCTAAATAGTGCCATCGCCGTGCTGATAGACAGGTACCTGATATTCGTTATGTAGTATATTGTCCTGATTGCTGCCGCTGTCCTTTCTTCTATGTGAAGACTGTATGATGATGCTGCTGTTTGCAGTGTAACCCCTAGGTATTTGAATTTGTTCACTCTCTCTAGTGGATTGCGTGAAAACACAATTTTGTCAGGCGCTGCTGCTTTTCCACCCTTCCTAAAAGTCAACTGTACAGTTTTCTCTTGGTTTATAGGGACATCATTTTCCCTGGCCCAATTCTCCAGCTTGTTAATTGCTTCTTGTACTTCTGTCCTTATAGGAGACCCGATCACCATGTCATCTGTATATAGAATTATAGTTGTATTCGAGTTCTCCTTAATGATTTTCATTATATGTGCTGTATAGATGTTAAATAGTGTAGGACTCATAGGGTCCCCCTGTAATACTCCATTTGTTTGAATAATCCGTTTCGATGTTTCCAAGTTGTTATTTATACATATGTATAGCAAAAGTAGCGATGATCCGTCTGCAGAAGATCTGGAAAGATAATAACATCACCATCAATACAAAAAAGAAGCTCGCTGAATCTCTAGTCTTCTCAGTTTTCTTGTATGGCGCGGAGACGTGGGGCATCCTCAAACGTGATCGTGAACGGATAGAAAGCTTTAAAATGTGGTGCTGGAGGAAAATGTTAAGGATTCCTTAGACCGCTCATCGCACGAACACATCAATCCTAAACCAACTTCAGATAAAAGTTTGTCTATCGTGTACGGTCTCTCAGCGGATTGTAAGCTACTTTGGACATATAATGCACCGAGATGGCAATCTTCAAAAGCTGATTGTTGAGGGCAAAGTCCAGGGAACCAGACAATGAGGACGAGTACCAACGCGATGGACTGACATGATGAACGGCCCCCTACAGAGTTCTCTCAGAGCAACCACACTGAAAGCTTTAGATAGGGAAGAATGGCGGAGTATGGTTCATCGGCTAGAGGGCTAAATATTATGACACCTCAGTCATGAGGCAAAACGAAGAAGAAGAAGAAGAAAAAGAAGTTATACTTTAAGAGATCTTCTGTTATCCTTGCAATTGGATGGTCCTTTCCATTCATTCCTTTAAGTTTCTCGATAGGCTTCTTGCTATTTACCAGGTCGAACGCTTTTCTGTAGTCTACAAATACAGCATTATACTTTCCCCCCGGGTATCTAAGGAAGTGTTCTATTTGCTCTAAGAGGTAGGAAATTGCTTGTAATGTACTCCTGCCTTTCCTGAATCCAAATTGACATGAAGGTATTTGATTGTCAATAATTTCCAGTAGTCTTTCATTTAGAACTTTCGTGAACATCTTGAACATAGAACTTTCCAATACCACTCCCCTGTATGAGTCCAGGCTTGTAGTACTTCCTTTCCCTTTATAGAGAATCTTCATTGTTACTGTTCTCCAGCTTTCGGGTATCTGTCCTAATTCAATGCATTTGTTCATTAGATCTACCCAGAGATCTTGTATAATATCCATAGATTCCTTCAGGTGCTCACTGTAGATATTGTCTGGTTCCACTGCCTTTTTATTTTTTCCTTCCTTTATCGCCCACCTTACTTCCTCCTTCATTATTGGATCATATGCGTGACCTGTTGTATTATTGGATCATATGCCTGACCTTTCTGTTGCTGGTTTAGAATTTTGCTGAAGTGGTTTTCCCATGCCTCTATTGGTACTTCTCCTGTAGTGTGTGGGTTCCTCTTCCCGACCTCAATGAGATTATATTTAAATTTGCTGTATAAGCAAGTCCTACTTCTGCTTCGAGAAAAAAGAACAAGAAATAGGAATGCATGACATTCCTGTGAAATCACCTGATGCTTCTCCCACGGACTTTTAAATTGCTGGAGTTGTGAAAAGGGCATTGGGAAATAGTCATCGTCTACATACGTCTTTTAACGTCTTAAGACATGTAAACTTAGGCCAGTGCCGAATCGACATTTTTCGGTACCGCAAGTACCCAATTACCCTTTCCAGGTCCAAAATCGCGATTTTGGGGTACGGAGATAATAACTCTACACATGTTCCTCTTCTTCTTCGTGGGTCTACACACAAAGTTTACAGAGCACCGGTATATGACCAGATACCCGAAGTAGATGCAATTATCACGATAGCATACCACATCAAAATGTTAATAAAAATATCGGTTATAACATAGTATAAATACCTTAGAAATATATGCTTAAGAGTGCTTGAAATATGTGAGAAATCACTATACTTTGTAAACTGTCAGTATAGGTTATGGCATTATTACAATAACCGACATACGGTACTGTAACAAGGTACTTTACCTGAGTATAATACTAAGTGAAAACATTTTGAGTAAGAATTCGAAGTTATCACCAAGAAACAATGGCAGCAGATAAAAAATTATTGATAAAACTTATTTCATCACGTTTTCTTATATTTCTAACCAGCCACTCCATATCACCACCGCCTTTTTGATAATTTTCTAGTTTCGATCTTCATTTTTCTTGCTCATATATTTTTGTTATGGCAGAGTACGAACACTCATGATTTAAAAGGCAGTGATGTCCGATTTCTGCCAGCTGATTTTTGTGTCTTGTTCATAACATCAGCTGTGAGGTTCAATGTTACGATTTATTTTTAGCGAATTTGTGTCCTGATGTGTTGGAGAAGATTGTGCCAGCAAAAGTCAGCGAGGAAAATTGCTTCAGGTCACAAAATATATAAACTACTCTCTAAGTGCTGCGAACTCGATAAAAAATCAATGACAATATACCCTCTACCTCTGTATATTAATTTTTGATTTAATTTCGGACGTTGTTAAAACTGAATATTCAGAATGAAAGGTAGAACCAAACAAAGTATATTTCATGATGTCTATCAACAACCTTACACCGATTTGACACGAGTGAAGCTGTATAAAAGCAGTAAAGGTAAGTTGCCACTGTTGATTCACTTCTCAATTTAGTGAAGAAAATGCTTGATATAGTTTTGTAAAGTCGTCTGTTTAATTTGATGAAAATTGCGCACATATTTTGTTGCATATTTTATGGTGTTTCTGATGGTCATCTTGCTATTCTTGACAATATTATGGTTGAACTAGGCCTATTCATTGTTGATGTGTTATTGTGAGACATTTTTCTGTTCGTTTTAGTAAATATTGCATAAAATGAAATTTCAGTCACTTTATTTCTCATTGAATTATTCAGCTGTTACATTTCTCAAGAAATTAGACACTGTGAACAAAAGTTATATTCCATTCATTTTAAAAAAAAATATGAATTTTTAAAGAAGCAAGATAATGTTAATGTCACCACCAAACAATCAACTGCTGTATAAGGCACTAAAAACAGTTTTCTAATTCTATTTGTCATAGATTATCCTTATCTGATATTTTAGGTAGGCTACCGTTCTGTTTGATTTTCTGCATGAAATTGTCCATTGTTATAAAGGACAATAATTTATTATCCTATATGGAAACCTACTGTTAAAAACTTATTTAGTTGCACATTTCTATTTATATGAAAGGCTTGTGAATCTTCTGAGCAAAAATAGTTTGGATGTTTGCCATGTAGGTCAGAATATCAAGAATGCCTTGAAAATTGGTGGAATACATTGCATGAGATTTGGATGTATGCCAAGAATTATAAGCTTCCATACCTGTGCCTTTATTGGTTTGTTATTTTTGGAGTTGATGAGGCGTTCTCCAGCTGATCAAGGCCTATGACAAAACATTTCATGTGGCCTACACCCTATTGCCCCTTACTTCTTGATAGACCATAGTTCACACAGGCTATGTTTTACCAGAGTAAATTTGATTTCTTATTCTTCATAATGTTTTGTTGAAACTGACAGCCTATGTTCCCAACGTAAACAGATGAAAGATTTTTATATTATAGCAGATGCAATTAATAATGACCTACCACACTTCTTAGACTCTGTAGATATCCCATAGCTACTGAGCTTTGAGGGAAAGTTGGTGTTTGGATTTTATATTGTTACCTAAATGTTAGGCCCCTTTGAAAAACAATAATAATCTTGATTTTGATTTCTTGTTTGACATTATATTGAGATGGTATCAGAATGCTGAGCACAGAAATTAAACTTTCTGAATTTTTATTTTTATTTATTTTTATTTTTTGAAACAATTGTATATTAATGTGTGGAAATAAGTGGGGTAAAAATAATTATTTTATCTGTATAAATAAAATTGTAGAGGTCTGCTGTCTGTACATTCATTTCCTTTGCATTAAAAAAAATATTTATTAATTTCTCATCTTATCAGTTATTTTTAACTTTCATGTTTGTTCTGCTGTCAGGAAGAAACAACTGTGTGTGTTGTGATCAAAATTCATATATAGAGTCTTTATATCTTGATGCAGGTTTTAGATAGCCTACTGTACACATGATTTCAAAATCTTTCACTAGATTGGGGGTTCACAGAGAGACCAAAAGATTCATCATAGGCTACCTGTAGTCTACACACCTCAACATAAATTATAATATTTTGAAAGGTAATGCATATAAAGCTTACCTTTTATTACTTGTGGAAGAGTGATAGGGCCTATGTTCATTGCCGGGGTGAGGGATGCACCAATCCGCCTCTAGAAATATACCTAGGCGTATTTAATTTTATAACCGGACAGCAGTAGAACATCTGTATTGTTGCCGTCATTGTCCCTGGGATAATGTATATAACCAAATACAGTAGAGACAATATGCAACACTTCTGGATTTGGCCTTGTTAAAATGGGAGACAATTCGCAGACTGCAGACTAGACAAACCCGACTTGAAATTTAGAGCTGTCCTCACATTCCTTGATGAAGAAAATTTCAGATTAGCGAACAACCCAAAACGTAAAACTTATTTTGTTCACAATGGCAGTAGCACCATCGACCTGGTATATTCCATAAAGAAGACGATATACAAATACTAGAACAAAAGGTGTTGTGGACTTCACCAGTAACCCCACTGAGAAAACACATCCCCATACAGACCAAACTCTCACTCAAGGCTCCAAAGAAATTTGTAACAACAAACGTAAAAAATCACCGTATCCAGAAAGATAAATTTGGCAGCACTAGAGAGAGAATTAGGAAAAGTAACTGAAGCAGAAAAGGCAATTAAGGAGAGTAACATCAATCAACAATATGCTAAAAGCAAGCATAGCCCACAAACCCAACACAAGGAAAGCTCAACCGTGGTTCGACAAGGAGTGCTATGCAGAAAGACAAATCACATTAAATGCACTGCATAAAGTCAAAGTGACATCAAAACCAGAAGACCTACGAGTATACGGCAAAAAACGGAGATATTACAAGAACCTACCTACTAAAATAAAAACTTACTCAATACATAGAGAAAGAAGGTTTAAAAAAATGCTGAGGAAGAAATAAAGGACCCATATACTGTATAGTTATCAGACCCAGAAAATCATCAAGACCTAGCAATGTAGAGATCGGAACTTGGGAAACGCACTTCACTCATATTCTTAACAATGCAAGGAGACAAGCGGCGTATGAAATTGAATACAGTAACCAGCTTGAAGCAATGGGTGGTGTGAATAAAAATGAGCACGCACTCTTTACGCACGAATTTAGAGCAGGCACTCGCAATGAGGTGAATAAAAACCGCCTGTCGGAAGCAATCACTCACAGCAGACCTGTGACCTTGAGCACACACTCCAGTCGCTTGAGTAGCAGAGTGGGCGCTCCAGATTTCTGGTGAATAAAGATAAAGCAGGCACTCTTTCCGGTAAGTGCCTGCTCATGTTTCCTTGAGCTAACTCAGTAGGTGACTCCAAATGATAGTGTAAAGTTCAATAGCATGGCAGAGGTAATGGTGGTGGTTAATCGGAAAAGAAAATTATATAAACTTCGCAGAGAATCATCTCAACTTGATTACAGAGTGTTATAAAGGTCCAGTAAGGAACATGCTGAAGAGCCTCCGTGGCTCAGACGGCAGCGCACCGGTCTGTCACCTTTGGGTTCCGTGGTTCAGCTCTTGGCCACTCTATGTGGGATTTGTGCTGGACAAAGCGGAGGCGGGACAGGTTTTTCTCCAGGTACTCCAGTTTTTCCTCTCATCTTTCATTCCAGCAACACTCTCCAGTATCATTACATTTCATCTGTCAGTCATTAATCATTGCCTCCAGAGGAGTGCGACAGGCTTTGGCAGCCGGCACGATTCTTATCCTCACCGCTTCTTTCATTCCATTCCTGACCCGGTCAGATGATTGGAAACAGGCTGTCGATTTTCAGGGAGCATGCTGAATGGTTAGCGGAGCATTTCCTTGGGTACTCCAAAGAAACGAGAGGTGGTGCACTTACAAATGAAGAAACAATGTAAATCTTCTTGCGTTATGTTGGTGCCCCTGGGTTTCAGAGTAGAGTTGGTGACGACATCTCGGAGAACTGTGTAAAAAAAAAAAATATTTTCGCAGGTTTTGACATGAACAGAAATGAAAGCAGATTATTAGATAAAATTCCAACAAATGTTGCTTAGATGCAGGAAACCAAACCAAACCCCATGGCACTACAGCCCTTGAAGGACCTTGGCCTACCAAGCGACCGCTGCTCAGCCCGAAAGCCTGCAGATTACGAGGTGTCGTATGGTCAGCACGACGAATCCTCTCTGCTGTTATTCTTGGTTTTCTAGACCGGGGCCACTATCTCACCGTCAGATAGCTCCTCAATTCTAATCACGTAGGCTAAGTGGACCTCGAACCAGCCCTCAGGTCCAGGTAAAAACCCTGACCTGGCCGGGAATCGAACCCGGGGTGTCCGGGTAAGAGGTAGGCACGCTACCCCTACACCACGGGGCCGGCGTTAGATGCAGGAAGCACGGGCTAAACGGCAAGAACGTTTGAGCTTCCCTTATGCTGTTGGAACTGTAGACTGTACTCATGTACAAATTCAGAAGCCACATGTTCATGGGAATGACTACATTTACAGAAAAGGCGTCCCTAGCATTAATGTACAGGCCACTTGCAATAGAAAGGAAGAATTCAACCATTGTAGATGTATCACGGCCTGACTCTGTCTATGACGTCCGGCTCCATAGCTAAATGGTTAACGTGCTGGCCTTTGGTCACAGGGGTCCCGGGTTCGATTCGTTAATTTCCCTGGCACGGGGGGCTGGGTGTATGTGTTGTCTTCATCATCATTTCATCCTCATCACGACTACGGGCATCAAATCAAAAGACCTGCACCTGGCGAGCTGAACCCATCCTGGCATCTCCCGGCACTAAAGGCCATACGCCATTTCATTTCTGTCTGTGACTCCCGAATTTGGAGGAACTCCGATGCTTGCAGAGTTATGACGCCTCTGAAGGAAGTCGAAGGGATGACAACTTCTGCAGATCTTACAACTTACTTACGTCACGCCGACATAGATAGGTCTTATGGCGTAGGAATAGGAAGGGAGCGGCCGTGGCCTTAATTAAGGTACAACCCCAGCCTAGTGTGAAAATGGGAAGCCACAGAAAACCATCTTCACTATCTCCCGGATGCAAGCTCACAGCTGCGTGCCCTTAACCGCACAGCCAACTCATCCGGTCCTGCAGATCTGTCTGGTTCCTTAAAAATTTAATTCAATTGTCAATATATTATTTTCAACGTAATTAATGTTTGTCAGTTACGTTATAGGCCTACCATTTTCCTCAATTTATTAATGTCGTAATATTCAATCTATAATTTCCTACCTTTCAGACGGCCAATGGTAGGGTTATTCTCCCCCTGCATCAGATTAATCAGCCACTTCTCCCATTATTATAACGATATGCATTTGTTTCCCGTACGCTTTAATTCTACTTTATATTTCAGTCTTGTTTTCATGTTTTGTAATTTTTTAGCAACAGTTGTTGGACGGAAATTCGTCTTCTCCTTCTACCGCTTTTCCCACCCCTGTGGGGTCCTGGGTACGAATTTGTCGCACATGTGGATTTGGCCCTGTTTTACGGCCGGATGCTCTTCCTGACGCCAACCCTAGATGGAGAGATGTAATCACTATTGCATCTTTGTGTGATGGTTGGTAGCATAGTGTGTTGTGCGAATGTGAAGAGGAAAGTGTTGGGACAAACACAAACACCCAGTCTCTGGTCCAGAAGAATTAGAGGCGATTAAAATCCCCGACCCAGCCGGGATCCTCTGAACCGAAGGCCTCAATGCTGACCATTCAGCCAATCAGACAGTTGTTGGACAGAAATGTTTAAATTAAATTTAGTAAGTAGTTCACACTGAACTGCATTTATTGCACTTGTTTTCTTGTGCTTCTTTTCCGGTAACTGTGACTTTGAAAACATAATTGTATGTTCCTTTAAAATTGAGATAAAAGCGGACTGGAATTCCACACCGTCGCCTGCCATGTTAAGCATTGAACTACCCGGAAGTCATCGAAGTGTTATCACAGTCTAAGGTGTTATATACACGGCACGTGCACGACCTTGATCAGCAACACTGAGTTGCTGCTCCAGACACTCGAGTGTACGCTGTGCTTCCGCCCTACATTTTTATTCACTGCAAATGCTGAGTGGAAGCTCACCGGCAGGAAGACACTCAGGCACTCAGTGAGCACACGCTCACTCGCTTAGACTCATTTTTATTCACACCACCCAATATCTCCCATCACCAAAACAGAGGTGTTAGGCACTATCAAAGCTACAAAATGCAAAAAAAGCCGCTGGACCAGATGAGTTTTATATTGAACACCTGAAAGAATCCGCGCAGTACCTAGCAGAAGTATGGTCCAAACTGTGTAACAAATGCCTAAAATTAGGAAATATTCCCGATGAATGGAGAAAATCAACAATTATAACCCTCTATAAAGGGAAAGGTAAAACCAACGACACCAAACTCGTACAGAGGAATCGCTCTGGAAAGCAATATCTTCAAGCTCTTAACAAGAATTCTAACCAACAGGATAGTTGAAGAAGTAGACTCCAAAATGCCAGAGGAGCAATTTGGATTTAGAAGAGGAAGAAGAACCTTGCATGCAATTCTAAACCTACTCAATGACATAGAAGAAGCACAGCAGCTTCACAAAGGAAAATTATATGCAGTCTTCATAGACTATACAAAAGCCTTCGACATAATAGACAGGAAAAAACTAATGTCAAAACTCCAAATTATGATTGGAAATCAAAACCCCCTTACAGTTATAATACAAAATATTCTGGCATACAACCAGATCACCATAGACATGCGACCTGCAAAACAAAGGAAATCGTCCAAACTAATGGAGTGCTGTAAGGAGACCCTCTCAGCCCCATATATTTCAATATTGCCACCGCAGATGTAACAACAGCAATCGGAGAAAGAGCGAAGGACGCAGTGATCTACATATATGCAGATAACATGGTCCTAGGGTCAACAAAGAAGGAAGGGCTGCAACACGCCTTCTCAGCGTTGGCTGAATGGGCAGGAAATAAGTCTGAAAATAAACTGGACAAATACTCAACAGATGGTTTTTCGGAAAGGTGGCGAAATGCAGCAAACGACAATGTAGAATACAAAGACGGAAAAGTGGAAATAGTAAATTCATTCAAATACCTGGGAATAACCTTACAGACTACTGGGACATTCAGACTACACATAAAAGACAAAGCAGTTGGAGCCATGAAAGCCATGTACGACATCAACAATTTACAGCAGTTATCCTTAAAAACAGCTATGTGCCTATTCGACACAAAGATCCTACCAATACTCGCCTATGGAATCCATTTGATATAGGAAAGACTAACAAAGAAGGACCTGGCCACCATTGAAGGAGTTAAAGCATAATTCCTAAAAACCATAATTGGAATCTTAAAATCTTAAATCTTAAAATACACGCGTTCCCACCTAACATACAAACTAGCACAAGAACGCTTCATTATTGAAGAACTGAGGATAGAACTACCTTACCATCCACAAAGAATGTAGAAGCACACCTAACGGAGAGACGGAAGAAGAGAGAAGAAATTTCGCTAGAGTTCTACAGCATAGATGCCATGTTGGATCGAAATTGGACGAACGCCAACCAGAAGCTAAGACATATGATAATAAAACTAGCAGCGCACAGGTACCACCATAAAATATGTAAAACTATGTCTTATCACGATCCAAATGAAAACTGTGAGTGCTTGTTGTGTGATCAGTTCTGTGACATATATCACATCACAAGATGTAAAAACAGTGACAAATCTCTGTTATTATAGCAAAGACTAATATGGTCAATAATCTATGTAATGCACATTTGTGCGCTTTTCTTTTTAATAATAATAATAATAATAGTTTGCAAGTAGCGCTCCTAGTGGTGTGACCTGAAAATATGTGCTGAATTCAAATATCAATGGAAATGCATATAAGGAAATGGATAAATAAATTACGTCTAGAAAGAAAGTGTTATTAAGGTATTAACTTCAAAGTTGCTAAAGCAATTCTGGATAAATGAATGAAGGATTATCTAACAAGTTATTATTTAAAGACTGAAATTAGACATACAATCAAGATGTGAAATGGACTGCTGTGAAAAGGCTGAATCTTTCATTTATGCATTACTTTTTTAGCTTTAGCATTCCTGCCTGAACTTTCATGGCTATATTTGTCTTTTTTCTCATTAAAAAACATTGTATCATCACATTAAGACACTTGTCAATAAAAATATCAGCACATTCCTTATACACATGATTCAATGAATTAACATTTAAGAGCTGGACAATTTTCCTCTTAACTTGAAGCCTGCTAGCAGAAATGAAATCTATAAATTTAGCCTCAAAATCATTCAAAATTTCCCCATAAGCAATACTTACCATTACATTAGGGTAAAGCAAATTTGTATCAACATATTGTTTCAACAAAATATGTACATTTAAGTCACCCATATTTTCTTCAGTGCTTAACAGCGCATTACGGCATTCCAATAGGGTAATTTGGAACGCAACCAGCCACATGCATATGCATATGCATTTTTCTGAATTAAATCAAACCCACAGATCACACCTACAATAACACATCGGTTTTGAAGCGAAAAGCGAGAAAGTAGTATATTCTATAGCTGTAGCGAGGAGGAGCACGAGTTCGGCACAGGATTTGCGGTACACCACCAGCTAAAACACGTAATTGGGTTTACACCTATTAGTCCAAGAATGTCAGTACTCAGGATAAAGGTTAAATTCTTTAATTACTCTATAATTAACGCCCATGCACCAACAGAAGAATCTGAGGTAGAAGAGAAAGAATTGTTCTATGAACTTTTGGAAAGAACATATGATGGTTGCCCAGGACATAACATTAAAATAGTTGCTGGTGATCTAAATGCTAATCTAAAAGGGAACAGATATATAAGCCAACAGTTGGTCCCCACAGCAAACATACTGTAAGTAATGATAATGGAACGAGACTTATATTATTTGCAGCATCTAGAAATATGGTTGTGGGCTCCTCATTGTTCCCACACAAAGACATACATAAAGGAACGTGGACATCACCGGATGGAAACATAGTTAACCAGATTGATCATGTGTTGATAGATGCAAGGCACAAATCACATCTCTTAGATGTGAGGAGTCTCAGATACCCAAATATAGACTCAGACCACTTCCTGGTACGTACGCGAATTAGGGTTAGGATCTCCAGTGCATTCAAAGGAACCCGAACCAACATTCCAAAATACAATATAACAGCTCTAGAATCCTCTGAAGTTAAAAAGCAATACCAGAAGAGAATAATACAGATCATTGAAAATACTGAAGAATGCAACAGCGTTGAGTATCGGTGGGAAATTATTAAAAATGTAGTGGAGACGTCAGCAAATGAAACACTGGGAATTGAAACAAGATATAAAAGATCTCCTTGGTTTGACACTGAGTGTGAAATAGCAACAGAAGAGAACAACATGGCATACAGAAGGGCATTACAATCATATTGTACAAGAAGAATGAAGGATGACTGTAAAGAAAAACGGAGGATTGAAAAGAAGATCCATCAGAGGAAAAAGAGAGAGTGGATGAAGGCAAATATCGAAGAAAAGGAGCTTCTGAGAAATTAAAAAGAGGCGAGGAAATTTTACAGAGAGGTAAATGCTGCTCGGAAACCCTTCTGTGGCAAAACTAGCCTGATAAAGGATGAAACAGGAAAAATTGTTAGCGAGGGGAAAGAGATATGTGAAAGGTGGTGGCGACATTTTGATAGACACGTGAATTTCAGAATGTAAACAAGACACTCAATTGATGCGCAAGGAGAAAATGACCCTGACGAAAATATAGGTCCACCAACTTTAGAAGAGGTGATAAGTGCCATGAAGAAATTGAAGAATAACAAGTCAACAGGAACAGATTATATTCCAGCAGAATTGCTCAAGCAAGGTGGCAATGAATTGGAACGGACTTTCCTAAAAATAGCTACTTCAGTTTGGGATGAAGAGAAAATGCCTCAGCAGTGGGAAGAAGGAATTATATGTCATATATATAGAAAAGGGATCAGCTTGAGTGCGATAGTTATAGAGGAATTACACTACTTAACTTGGGATATAAAGTATTCTCCAACATTCTATTTGACCATCTTCTCCCAATTGTTCAGAGAGAGACTGGGATTTATAAGTGTGGATTTATCCCAGGAAAGTCCACTATAGATCAGATTTTCACCTTAAGGCAAATTTTAGAGAAGACAATCGAATTTGGGATTGGCACGCATCACTTCTTCATTGATTACAAAGGAGCTTATGACAGTATAGACAGAAAGCAATTGTACTATGCTATGATTGAACTGGGAATTTCTGGAAAATCGGTAAGGCTGGTGAGAGTGACAATGAGTGGGACACGAAGTAGTATAAGAACGGGAGGAATGATGTCCGAGACATTAAATTTTCGAAATGGGGTACGGCAGGGAGACGTGCTGGTATGTCTCCTTTTTAATGTTGCCTTGGAGAAGGTGATGAGAGATGCAAACCTCCTGAATAGGGAAACAATTTTCTATAGATCAGAGCAGATACTTGCTTATGCTGATGATATAAATATAGTGGCAAGAACTCGAAAGGCAATGGAAGAGACATTCATCGCCCTTGAACAGACCAGTAGGAAAATGGGACTGAACGTCAACCAGCAGAAAACTAAATATATGGCTGCTGGGAAAGCACATAATGAGAACATGCCACCCTCAATAACAGTGGGCAATTACACCTTTGAGAGAGTTGAGCAGTTAAACTATCTGGGATCGACAGCCACCTACTCAAACGATACCTCTCATGAAATTAAACAGAGATTAATAGCAGCCAACAGAGCTTATTTTCCTCTAACAAGGCTTCTCTCCTCAAGGCTCTTGACCCGTACCACTAAATTAACCATCTATAAAACACTTATAAGACCTGTGCCCACATATGCCTCGGAAACTTGGCCATTAACAGCAAAAGATACTCGAATGCTGGATGCCTTCGAAAGAAAGATACTTCGAAGAATCATCGCCCAGTCTGTGAAAGAGGAACATGGAGGAGGAGGTACAATCATGAATTGTACAACATTTATAAAGACCCACCTATTAGAAGAATAGTGGAATCAGCCAGATTGAGCTGGGCCGGGCATGTAGTACGGATGAGTGATACGGAAGTACCTGAAAAGATATTTAATGGAAATCCAGGGGGACAGAGAGGACGAGGTCAACCGAGAACCAGATAGATGGATGGAGTTACTGAAGATCTTCGGGAAATGGGCTATAGGAATTGGAAAGTTGTAGTGTTGGATCGAGGTAAATGGCGGAAGATTGTTGAAGAGGCAAAGCTTCACAATGAACTGTAGAGCCATAGAAGAAGAAGAAGAAGAAGAAGAATGAAGGTTAACTGCACTGCACTATACAATAAAATAAGCTTATATTTTAAGCCAGTTAAAATATGGGTCGCGCCGGTCAGAAGTTTAGGAAGTACTATGAAAATCTCTTTGTAACTGGAAGAATATATATGCAAACACAGTATTTACTTACATTATCTTGTCACGAGGGAAACAGAAGAAAAGCCGCTAATCCTTCTGCACTTCATAGTTATTGCAGCCAAACACAGCACATATCTTTCCACTCATATTGATAGGAGATATAAAGGTATGACACACGCTACTATTTACTTATGTCACCTTAATGGAAACGTATAAATAATGCCAAAAACTTCACAAACAAATACCCGTGCTCTTATGACAGAATCAGTAACTCCAGGTCACTCCGCTAGACGAAGCTCTAATCGCTGTCCCTCAATATCTTAATGACTGTCGCGTATTGTCGCTACTGTATTTGATATAACTTAGGATGTGGAATCTTATAAATCTTACCTTGTATGCCATGTAGGGCAGATAGTAGTGTACGTTGGCACTGCTGAGGACCCACCAAGCTGCCCTGAGTAATAACTTTACAAATCATGTCTGTGTTTTCCGGGCTTGTAGTCTGTGGTCAAGTAGCATGTGATGGTCCCAACGTTTTCCAAAGACTGTGTTCAGCATTATCAAGGGCTCTAACTGACTTTGATAGCAGCAAAGCTTACAGTGGAATGAAGTGGTGTTGTAATTCCACCCCATTATAGCCCATAGTGCAGGCTACGGTGTGCTGCTCGCATATTGATCCACAATGCTGGAGGGGCGGTCACTGATTGGCTGTTCTTCAGCCAATGGTTGAAGCATTAAGGAGCCTGATAAACATTGACCTGCCTTCGTGGAGACAGGCAACTAATCACCCTTTGCTTTTTCTGTTCTGCCTCGGCCATCATGTCCTTCAGGATTTAAGTCTTTCAGGACTGGAAACCAGGCTTTGTTTACCTGTTCAGATTCTTCCCGGTTGAAGCTGTTGGTGTGCTTCAGGATTTCAATGGCTTCCCATCATAGCCGGGCGTGATAAGATGCAGTAGTGAACAGTACTTTGGTGTCGCTGTACTGCATGTCTTGGCCTGCTAGCATCGAGTGTTCAGAGACTCCTTGTCCCAGCCAGCTATGTCTGTTGTGCTCCTTCAGTCGTGTGGCGATGCTGCGTTTAGTAGTGCCCATGTACACCTGGCCTCTCTCCACAGCAGGTGTCTACAAGATCCCATGCAGCTGCAGCCAGGTGTACATAGGCACTACTAAACGCAGCATCGCCACACGACTGAAAGAGCACAACAGACAGAGCTGGCTGGGACAACCAAATAGATCATCAGTTGCTGAACACTCGCTGCTAGCAGGCCATGACATACAGTACAGCGACACCAAAGTACTGTCAACTATTGTATCCTATCATGCCTGGCTACAAAGGGAAGCCATTGAAATCCTGAAACACACCAACAGCTTCAACCGTAAGGAGGAATCTGAACAAGTAAACAAAGCCTGGTTTCCAGTCCTGAAAGCCTTAAATCCTGAAGGACATGATGGCCGAAGCAGAACAGAAAAAGCAACGGGTGATCAGTTGCTTGTCACCGCCAAGGCAGGTCTATGTACATCGGGCTCCTTAATGTTTCAATCATTGGCCGAAGAACAGCCAATCAGCGACCACCCCTCCAGCATGGTGGGCCAATAGGCAAACAGCACACCGTAGCCTGCACTATATAAAGAAGTGGAATTAAAGCACCGCTTCATTCCACTGTGGGCTTCGCTGCTATCAAAGTCAGTCGGAACCCTTGATAATAATACCAATATAAATGGTCCGTTATTGGACATTATAAATTTTCCAGCTAACTCATTCCTGGTTGCCAGCGTTTCGCCCTCCTGTGCTAGGGTGGGCTCATCAGTTGGTACCTAGCACGTCTACCAATACGCTGGCTAGTGCATACCGTGGAGGCCACTGCGTAGGCTAACTGGAGCCACCGGCAATGCCAATGCACTAAGAGACTTTGTCTCATTATCAAAAATTGATGCCTGCTTGGCCATCAGATGATATAGATGTTGATTCCCATAGGGAATCTGAAATATTTGTCCTGAATGAGTAAATTTATAATACCAATATAAATGGTCCGTTATTGGACATTATAAATTTTCCATTTAAATCATTCCTGGTTGCCAGCGTTTCGCCCTCCTGTGCTAGGGTGGGCTCATCAGTTGGTACCTAGCACACCTACCAATACGCTGGCTAGTGCATACCGTGGAGGCCACTGCGTAGGCTAACTGGAGCCACCGGCAGTGCCAATGCACTAAGAGACTTTGTCTCATTGTCAAATATTGATGCCTGCTTGGCCATCAGATGATATAGATGTTGATTCCCATAGGGAATCTGAAATATTTGTCCTGAATGAGTAAATTTATAATACTAATATAAATGGTCCGTTATTGGACATTATAAATTTTCCAGCTAACTCATTCCTGGTTGCCAGCGTTTCGCCCTCGTGTGCTAGGGTGGGCTCATCAGTTGGTACCTAGCACACCTACCAATACGCTGGCTAGTGCATACCGTGGAGGCCACTGCGTAGGCTAACTGGAGCCACCGGCAGTGCCAATGCACTAAGAGACTTTGTCTCATTATCAAAAATTGATGCCTGCTTGGCCATCAGTTGATATAGATGTTGATTCCCATAGGGAATCTGAAATATTTGTCCTGAATGAGTAAATTTATAATACCAATATAAATGGTCCGTTATTGGACATTATAAATTTTCCAGCTAACTCATTCCTGGTTGCTAGCGTTTCACCCTCGTGTGCTAGGGTGGACTCATCAGTTGGTACCTAGCACCTAAGGGAATCAACATCTATATCATCTGATGGCCAAACAGGCGTCAATTTTTGATAATGAGACAAAGTCTCTTAGTGCATTGGCACTGCCGGTGGCTCCAGTTAGCCTACGCAGTGGCCTCCACGGTATGCACTAGCCAGCGTATTGGTAGGTGTGCTAGGTACCAACTGATGAGCCCACCCTAGCACATGAGGGCGAAACGCTGGCAACCAGGAATGAGTTAGCTGGAAAATTTATAATGTCCAATAATGGACCATTTATATTGGTATTATAAATTTACTCATTCAGGACAAATATTTCAGATTCCCTATGGGAATCAACATCTATATCACCCTTGATAATGCCGAACGCAGTCTTCGGTGAAACATCGGGACCATCACATACTTCTGGACCACGGCCTACATGCCCAGAAAACACTGACATGATTTGTAATGCCGGTCGTGAAAGCCTCCATTGTTATAAGTAACTTTACTTTTATAGTTTTTTACAATTTGCTTTACGTAGCAGCGTCACAGATAGGTCTTCTAGTGACAATGAGATAGGAAAGGGCCTTAATTAAGGTACAGCCCGAGCATTTGCTGGCTGGTGTGAAAATGGGAAACCATGCAAAACCATCTTCAGGGCTGCTGACAGTGGGGTTCAAACCCACTATTTCCCGGATGCAAGCTTACGGCTGCGTGCCCTTAACCGCATGGCCAATTCCAATACCTGAACAGGCAGTAGTGATGTTCAAGCAGTGACATAGCCGCTAACAACAACAACAACAGAGTATCGTCCTCCATGTCCAGTGGAGTGCGCTCTGCAAGGGAAACAGTACTGAAGTTCTGCCCAAATATAAACAGTGTGACATTTTCCATACCACCAGTATCAATAGTCATTGCCACTGGATAAAATTTATACAAATGTTGTGTCACTCCCAATGTTCGGTACAGATTGGTGTGATTTCTAACTGTGACAAAATTAATGTACTTGTAATGATTTAGGCCAACTGTGGCAAAATTGTGACTGGCATTTACATTTTGACTCTCTGTTCTCTATCTTCTCTCTGGCCAGCAGTCAATTTATTTTCTATTTATATACGACATATTGCTAATGGTGTATGTCAGGGTCTCTCTCGAAACTATGTCAAGGAAACAGAATTTTCAAGTAGGATGAGAAGTTTCATTTTTTGCTGTGGATATGGTGAAAATATTAACTTAAATGACTCATTTGTTCACAAGTACTACATGAAAAATGGAAAATTGCAATACAACATCAAACAGCTTTATAAATTCATGTGACCCACAATATGTAATATTGAAGGGTAGGTATTATTATTATTATTATTATTATTATTATTATTATTATTATTATTATTATTATTATTATGTCCGGCTCCATGGCTAAATGGTTAGCGTGCTGGCCTTTGGTCACAGGGGTCCCGGGTTCGATTCCCGGCAGGGTCGGGAATTTTAACCTTGATTGGTTAATTTCGCTGGCACTGGGGCTGTGTGTGTGTGTCGCCTTCATCATCATTTCATCCTCATCACGACGCGCAGGTCGCCTACTGGCGTCAAATCAAAAGACCTGCACCTGGCGAGCCGAACTTGTCCTCGGACACTCCCGGCACTAAAAGCTATACGCCATTTCATTTCATTATTATTATTATTATTATTATTATTATCATCGTCATTGGAATGATTATCGGTCTTTATTACTGGACAAATAATTTTAATTTTGGTTAATTAATAGGTCTAGATCCAGCAAAGCGTCTTCTGGAATTGAAAGTAAACAATAAACCGTAACTTGTAATACAAAAAGCATGATACTAAGTCAGACTTGCTTCACTTCACTTTTGGGTTTCCTATGTTCTAGATAGGTGCTTTACACATTGCATTACCTAGGTGCACAGTAACATTGTCTCCATGGTTTTAGACCAACTTAAGAGACATTTCGTCAATTGTTGGTATCATGACCCTGGGCGCTGTGAATGGGGTGTATTTGCACCCCCTTGGCAAATTAAAATGTTGGTTAAAATGAAAAATTTTCCAAGAAAAACAGGGGATGTAATATAGAATTCAATTTATTTAATTGAACATAAATTCAATTCATACAAGCTAATGAACATGCAGTAAAACTTCAGAAAATGTAGTCCATTTAAAGATAAATTGGAACAAAATCTTGTATCTTCTTGGCTACTGTCAAAATTGGTTTTTCACATTGTCAATAAATTCACTGTTCTGAGTCCACATAGCCTACCATCTTCCATCATAGACAGATTCCGAGTCTTGACATACCGTAATAGTCCAGAGTGTGCTTTCAGTACTTCATCTTGTGACTGGGAGAGTCAGGCTGATCTTGATGGCCTCAGCTACAGCTGGGTAGAATGGTGTCACAGATTATATCAGCATACTCAAGGGATTCATATGGGGGTTCCTTCCTGCTTCCAAAGCTATACCATTTGGCAGCCTCAGCCATAAGATTTGATATATTTAACCATAATGTAAGAAAAATAGCCCCTTGGCAAATTAAAATGTTGGTTAAAATGAAAAATTTTCCAAGAAAAACAGGGGATGTAATATAGAATTCAATTTATTTAATTGAACATAAATTCAATTCATACAAGCTAATGAACATGCAGTAAAACTTCAGAAAATGTAGTCCATTTAAAGATAAATTGGAACAAAATCTTGTATCTTCTTGGCTACTGTCAAAATTGGTTTTTCACATTGTCAATAAATTCACTGTTCTGAGTCCACATAGCCTACCATCTTCCATCATAGACAGATTCCGAGTCTTGACATACCGTAATAGTCCAGAGTGTGCTTTCAGTACTTCATCTTGTGACTGGGAGAGTCAGGCTGATCTTGATGGCCTCAGCTACAGCTGGGTAGAATGGTGTCACAGATTATATCAGCATACTCAAGGGATTCATATGGGGGTTCCTTCCTGCTTCCAAAGCTATACCATTTGGCAGCCTCAGCCATAAGATTTGATATATTTAACCATAATGTAAGAAAAATAGCCCTTGTTAGTTCGTAAAACCATTCTGTAAACCTGTTTTGACTTTTACAAAGAAGTAGGCTAAATAAGTATTTAAAAAATATTAGAAATAACTTACAATTAAATGGCGTAAAATGGACATCACATTTTAGGTGCATTAATGCCTTAAAAGCAGATCATTCCAATTTTGAATTTTAAACATTTTCCCAGAGCGCCCCAATCTCTACTTCCTGCAAACCACCTGGAACTGCATTCCACCATAAGGAATTATGCCAGCATCCATATTCATGACTGATAATTGTGTAGGTATCTTATATATTCTTCTTCTTAGAGTTTGTTCCGCCTTAGTCCAGGGTCTGCTTTTTACATGATAATCACTACCTGTGCTGATCGAGGGGCATCAGGAGTGACACTGGGCATCAGGAGTGACACTGAGGAATTTTATATTGTTCTTCACCTGATCAAGCCAGAATTTCTTGGCTCAGCCTCAGGGTGAAGATCTTTCTGGGCCAAGTAGAATGCCCTTCAGACCACAGAATGTTCATTACTATGAACAAGATGGCCATACTAACACATATGGGCCTCTCACATTTTCTCTTGTACGGGTGCCACTCCAAGACTGCCTCCACTGTCCGTATTGACACAGACATATGCGTTGGGAAGGGTGTTACTGTCCGAACAGGTGAGGGAGTCATGGTATTTGAACTGTGACCACCTTTGTTTAGATTCTCGCTACCAGTTTGAATGGTTCCATCTGTTATTACATAAAATATATTTTGTATTTGCCGGCCCCTTGGTGTAAGGGTAGCGTGTCTGCCTCTTACCCGGAGGCCCCGGGTTTGATTCCTGGCCAGGTCAGGGATTTTTGCCTGGACCTGAGGGCTGGTTCGTGGTCCACTCAGCCTACGTGATTACAATTGAGGAGCTATCTGATGGTGAGATACCAGCCCCGGTCTAGAAAGCCAAGAATAACGGCCGAGGGGATTCATCATGCTGACCACATGACACCCCGTAATCTGCAGACCTTCGGGCTGAGCAGCGGTTGCTTGGTAGGCCAAGGCCCTTCAAGGGCTGGAGTGCCATGGGGTTTGGTTTGGTTATATTTTGTATTTGATTCCGTATTGACAAAACATGTACTACTCTTTTTAATATGTTTAATGTTTTAGAGATCTAATATTCACTGATTGTATTGTATTGAAAAAGGTGGACAGTTACATCTCTCAAATAATTTCATGGTTTTGTCTGTCTGCAGTCCATTCTCCATGTTTTCTGTTTTCTTGATGTCTGACTTCCCATGCTTGCGTTTGTTGCTGTAGGTCCTGGCACTTCTCACCTGCCAAGAAAACCAGAACCGATCCCACTAATATGAATAGGAAATGATGGTGTGATTACAGCAGGACATCACATGATGATACTGGTGTTATTGTACAGGAGCAGAGTGCAACAGACATGCTCTTAGGGAACACCATATGACTGAAATGCCTGCCAGATCAGCTCATGAGGAATTCATTCGAATGCCTTCCTAGATCTAGAAAGGCTGCATAGACTGGCTTGTTCTTCTGTGTGTCTCTCCATGACCAGTCTGACAGCATGGTTGGCTTCTGCCATTCCACTGCCCTCACAAAGCCACAATAGTTAGCCGTGATGTTGGTTATGTTGCGGAGGCAGCTATTAAGGACGCACTCAAAGATCTTCATTCTATGACAGAGCAGTCGAATGGATCAATAGTTGGCACATTCTTTGATGACACTCTTGCTCTTCCAAATGAGTGCTGTAATGCTGGTGGTTCAGGCTTGTGGCACTGTGCCTTTCTTCACATTCTTGTTGAATAAGGATGCCAGAATTTCGGTACCATGCTGGTCAAGCATTTTCCAGGTCTTGGCGGGGATGTCATCAGGGCAGATTGCCTTCCCATTCTTCATCTTACTAATGACCTATTGAACTTTTGCTGTTGAGATGGGCAGAACTAGTTCAGAGACTCTACTGGATCTTTGATTCGGTGAATGGCAGAACTCCTTGTTGCTGATCTTGGAGAGCAGCTACTCCATCAGCTCAGGACTGCAGCCAAATCTTGGTGGACATGATGGTTTTCATAATTGATGTTCATGACATGTCCAAAGTCCTTGGTTGACTGATAATGGGAATTGGCTAGGTAGATTTTATTTGTCCCCTCTGTGTGTACAGCTGTTCGTATAGCTTCGTGAAATGTTGGGCTTTAGCTATTGCGACATCTCATTTCACTGCAGACTTCAAGTTCTTGTACTGCTGATGATCGGCACTGAGGCATGAGGCCTGCCAAGACTTTTAGGGCAGCTGCTTCTTCTTGATCGCTGCCTGCATGATGTCAGTACAACACCAGACTTGCGTGTCGATAAATAACCTGCCAGGCTTTGTCTTTCAGATTGTATCAGCTGCCACAGCATGAATGTGGTCTACAATTCTGTTCCATATGGCCTCTGTCAGTTGTATGGGATCGATGGTCAGTGTGCAACGAGTGTCTGCCAGTGCTTGCTCCTGTGCTTGGGTAGCTTCCACCACGATGCATTTAGGCCCAATCATGCAGCGCCTTGCTTACCGTCCAAGGTCAAACATAAGGTCAGTGACCAGGAGTCAGTGTTTGGGAGCAATGTTGTTCAATGGGATGACTTTGGTGTTCATAATCAGCTTGTAATCACTGTGTTGTAGCAGCGAGTAGTCAATCTAGGATGTCCGTCTGCCACTATAATAAGTAATAAGGTGGGCGGGCTGTTTCTTAAAGTAGGTGTTGGCAGTGGCGAGATCATGCAGTTCTGCACAGTCGAGAATGCAGCAGTGATCATCGTTCCTGTTGCCAAAGCTCTATCCTACGTGGGGGTATCTGTCCCTCATCGATCCTATGTTGCCGTTGAGGTTCCCATTAATGAATATGTGCTCACTCAGGGCAAACTATCATATACGAGCATGGCACTATTCCAGAATTCTTCTTTCTCCTTCTCTGGGCAACCTGACTGGCGTGCATTGCAGGAGACTACTCAAAAGTATCATTGTTGGAGCCAACTTTGTTGGAGATCAGCTGGTTGGCAATACCCAAAACTTTGACTATACTGTCTTGTAGCCTCCCACGTAGTCACCATGACGCAATTCTGATTTGACCTTCGCCCATAATAAGAGATCTTGTAGCTATCACCATTATCCTTAGCCTTTGCCTCGTGTACACAGGCAATATCTATGCCTCAAATCTTCAAGACCACTCCAACCAGTGAGCAGTACCGATGTTGATAATGGCTAGATGTAGCATCTAACTAAACCACTACAAAAGAGTATCGAGCAAAGGAGTCTGAAAAATGCTGCAGCTGTCACTCCTGAGGTGCATATTGTAATAGTTCTTCCCCTTATGCAGTCACTACCACCACTGTCTCATATGCTATTGATTAATATAAATTCTATAGAATATTTGTAAAACATCCATTTACTTTAAGCAATGCTGTTTTGTATTTTATACCTAACGTACCTGCCAATGCCACCCAGTCATCTCTTCTATCGGAACATTATACAATTCTTTTTGGGACTTTTTCGGAATGTTGTGTGTAGCGTTTTCAAAAAACAGGTTCATTTTCAGCTATCTCATTCTGGCAAATAGGAGAGAGCTGAAAATGTGTGGAATTTAAACAAATGTATTCAAGAGGGTAGGTAAACAAATTATTTGGTTTGATCAGACTAATTTCAGTTTGTTGGCGAAATAGGGGACGCAGTCTTGCTCTTTGAGAGCTGGACAGCAAATGCCAACAGCAGGAGGACCAAAGGTTCACCTCTTTGGAGCAATTTTAGCGGTAGACATTGTGATAATGGAGACAAAGAGGGGTTCATTCATAGCTGCGTCAGCAAATAATTGGGTTGCATCCTTCATTGGTAAGAGATGGGCAACCAACTCAGTGAGTTAGTGATAGTGTGTGATAACTAGGGCCCGGATTTTTTGGTTTTAAACTATTTTATTCGTTGCTAGTTAACTGCAGTATTTTAACTTGCTTATCCATTTCATTACCATTGGAGTAAATTACCCAAATCTCATAAAACCTAAAAATAACTAAATAAGACATTAAAACCTAAAAAAAAAAACTAAATGAGCTATTCAAGACAATATTACGTTGTTTTGAAATAGAAGTACCAAATATTAATGAAAATGAATGATTTGAAAAAAAATAAACATTATGCACGACTTTTTGAAACAGCTTCATGGTTTTGGAACTGGAAGTGGTTTGTAAGTATAACTAGTGCGAGCGAAACAACGTGATACGATACTATTCCAGCAGGGTACAGCACAGATGAAGAGGCAACCCTCTGGCGTTCACTGACCTGTATCTAGCAGGTACAAGCCCGCCTAACTTGCCAGCTTCAGTGCATCTCTCGTTGTGTACGGTCGACTTCCGCCAGCTACTACGCTGTTCACTGTTTATCTCTATACACATTATTGTGCGACAGACTAAAATTAATTTTCCCTATAAATCGGTTTATTACTGAAGGCAGTTTACGAAGATGCATCTCAGAAGTAGCGATGCCTAAAGGCAAGTCATCTCGAAGTTGGTTGATTTCCCAGTGGATTGGTAACGATCCGGACTTTACTACAGTCTGCCAAAAGCAGGTAAGGAATTATTTAGCATACCTCCAATTCAAAAAAATCCCCATTACTGTAATGAAAAGAAAGTTTTATAAAAAATAATAAATGAGTTAACATAAATATTATGGGCTCTCATAAGACGAATGCTGCAAAGCAAACCTCGAATGAGTAATAGTACAGTACGCGGAACTTTTAGTGATACCTGGTTTTACGGGGGTGAGGAGTAAGGAGTGAGCTCCTCCAGTTCCAGTAATACTGCCAAATTGAATGGAAATGAAATCTGAATTGAATCGAAAGTATGATCGATCGATATGAATTTTCTAAACCTTTATTATCTTAGCATGAATTCTCTGAAATATCACTTCTACAATCGTCTTTGCTACCTGCAGTACTATTAATTCTCAGACATATCACTTCCACAATCACTTTCACAATCATCACTGCTATCTGCAGTACTATTAATTACAATCTCGTCCATGACTGTTTCCATGACACCGTCGTGCCTCCAGTATTCCCCTTCCAGTTCTTTCACCTTTCTGCAATACACCTCCCAATCTACGGCAGATACTAAGTGGAATGCCCTGATGGTCTGTCGTCGTAAGTTAATTGCTGATATGTCTCCCGCAATATTGCGTCTTTTGAATTCGCATTTTATTTTTGCGCATGCCAATTCAATGGCGTTCAGATCACAGTTGTGTGGGGGAAGAAGACTAAGGACGGCGTGACCTGTTTCACCAGCCATGACATCAACGGCATGAATTTTATTAGGAGGCCTGTTTTCCTCACTCATGTTCAATCCTAACCTATATTTTGGCTTTGCTGTGTAAACAACAACAGTACTAGTTCGTAAAGTGTACGCCAGATGTCTCACGGCGATGCATAATCGATTCATAGTTTGTGTTTCAAAGGTTGCCAGTAAGAATCTCGAAGATAAACCGAGGTCTACCGATTCAGCACTAGGGATTCCAGGTAAACCTCATATTATACTGTGCAAGATGCTGGAAAAAACGAACCATAGCACCATAGCTTGCACTGTCATAGATGCTCTTTGCATTCTTTGGCCAAGAGAAAAACAGGATGACAAGTTTTTACTTCTTTTGAGTGACAGTGCGGCGTATACAGTATGATCAAAGCTGGTGAAGTATTGAAGAGTTTCTACCCTAACATGCTGCATGTAACTTGCATAGCCCATGGCTTACACAGATTGGCTGAAGAGGTTAGAAATAATTTTCCAGGAGTAAACAGTATTCTTTCTTCTGTGAAAAAGGTGTTTCTTAAAGCTCCTAGACACATCCTCACATTCAAAGAAATGTAGCCTCAAACTCCTCTTCCTCCCGAACCCATCTTCACTCGTTGGGGGACATGGCTCAATGAAGCCGTATACTATGCCAATCACTTTGAAGACATTAAAAATGTTTTAAATTCTTTTGATGTCGATGATGCACTCTGCATAGCGAAGGCTGAAACAGCTCTCACGAACAAGAACGTTGTTTCACTTGCCTTCATTAGGGTATACTTTTCTGATCTTCCTGTAGCTATTGAGCGTGAGTGGGCATCGTTGCCATTAAAAGATGTAATAGAAGTTGTGGACTTCAGTTCGAAGAAGGAAATACCAGGACCAGTGGGTGCAGCCTATTCACTCAAGCTCACCAAAATTCTGCAGCAGAACCCTGGATTTTCAACAATGAAGAATGTGTCTGCAATACTTCAGGGAGAAGAAGTTACTGACGAGGTACCATGGGGACCAAGAGCTGTTGCTTCAATGAAGTTTGCTCCAATGACTTCTTGTTGTGTGGAGCATACGTTTTCCTGCTATAAGAATATTTTGAGAGATAACAGAAAAAGTTTTACTCTGCAAAATCTGGAAATGTATTTAGTTGCACAATGTAACAGCAAGTGCAAACTGTGTTCTATGCTTCTGAAAATGTTTCTTGATGCATTGGAAGTGACAAAAGTTTAACCTACATGAACCATTTATTGTATTTGTGCATAAATATTCTTTGTTATTTTAAATTTCGGTTGGTATGATGTGTTTGAAATGCTTTCATTAAGCCATTCGGTCCCATATGTAGAGTATATTTTGAAATAAGTGATATAGTTTTGTACTAGAGAGGCATGAAGGTTACAGTAAAGTACAAAAAGTTTGTATGAAGACACTAACTTTAGTAATGATTGAAATGATCATTAAAAACTATTTCAGGAAGATAAAAAGCTTAAAAACTATTTGAGCTATTAAAAAACTAAAAAAGGTTTTTAAAAACCTCAAAATCTGGGCCCTAGTGATAACACACCATGCCACTCCAGATTGGAAACAGTGGTTTATGTCACTGGAGCATCACTGTTGTGGTTAGCACCGTATTCACCCATACTCAATCCCATTGAGGTGATATGGTCCGAAGTAAAATCCTATGTCAAGACCCATCTCGTAGTACCTCCTGTTGCAGCTCCTGGAGTTCAAGAATAAAGACTCTTCTACTTAGAGGAAGTTATTGACCAAGCGAAAAATACCGTTGTGGGATAAGATTGTGGTTGTGCAGCACAACTCTGCAGCTTTGGTAATGGAAGATATGCCAGTAGGTTGTTAAAAGCTGTGCATAACTTGCATTTTCTCATGTAATTATCATTGTGGTAACTATCTCTAATGAGTTGATATATCAGCAATACAACAATCTTGTCTTAGAAAAATGTCATCAGACCATTATCTCAGGTTCTCCAGGCAAGATGTGAAGAGTGTGCTGGGACCTCTCTTCCCCTCAGTCTTTCCTGTATTATAATTTGTAGGAAGCTGTAGGTTTTCTGTTGCCTCATGATATAACTAGAGCCACACACGGATGCGGATATCCGCGAAGTTACTGCCTTGGCGGATGTAAACTGTATGGCAGTGTGGATAATTTTGCTGATATTTACAATATCCACAGATACCAATTCACGGATACGGATAATTAAGTTTATTAATTTTCACTTAGGTATACTCTTATTTTTGCTTGTCGTTAGGTGACCCTTGACAGTGGTATGGGAGAACTGTGCTATATATAAAGAGCCTTGAGACCATAAAGCCGTAAATGTGATCTAAGCCCAACTGGCTCCTGCCCACAATTAATGGAAGGAACAAAGATCAATACGTCGGTAGTTGTCGCAAGAGAAAATCTCTCGTAAACCTTTGACTGTGGGAGTCTGATGCCAGGTATCAGGCCTATTGTATTATATTAACAGATCTATCTGTTTCAATACCTTGGGTGTAAAATACTGTACTTAATATTTACAATATCCGCGGATAACAATTTGCACATGCGGATAACCATATACGGGTGCGGATGAAGGAAGTTGCAGAGTGGATGCGGATAATATTTTGTATAACCGTGCAGAGCTCTAGATATAATCAAAGTAGGAGAGCTTCTTGATGTTAATAGCCCTATAGAATTCTAATAATTAATGTTGTTGGCTTTACATTCCACTAACTACTTTTACGGTTTTTGGAGACGTCAAGATGCTGGAATTTAGTCCCACAGGAGTTCTTTTACGTACCAGTAAATCTATCGACACGAGGCTGATGTGTTTGAGCACCTTCAAATACCACCGGACTGAGCCAGGATTGAACCTGCCAAGTTGGGGTCAGAAGGCCAACACCTCAACAATCTGAGTCACTCAGCCCGGCTACAGAATTCTTTTTCTGTACACATCCTAGTTCGTATCCCCTCATTTCATATTTTCTCCACTCAGGTGATATGAAGCATGTGACAGTATACTCAGATTTCAAATGCTTAGCCATTTCATGTGGTGGCTCAGCAGATATTCTGGAAAAATAGATTATTTGAACATATTGATGAAAGCAAATTCAAAAACAAACCCTGGTATTATGAATGAAGGAAAGAAGGGAGGCTGAGGAAGTTGCCGTTAAAATTAGTGGGGAGGGCTAATTCAACACTCTCTCACCAGAGGTTGCTAATTAAGTATGATCATAAATTATATAAATATTGAAAGTATACATTTCAAGGTTATTTATCATAGTAAATCCTCACTAATACCGGTATAAGTGGTTTCTCGTTAGGGTAATGATATGTAACCTTTCAATTTAGTTATAACTATATCGGATATTAAATTAAATTGGGTAAGAAGAACATAAGGCAGCAGGATTTGGACTGAAACATGAGTATAGATTAGGAGTGATGGATTTCATGGGAGAGAGCTGTAAGGGAAATGTATTTGCCCTGATCTGGCTCTACTTAGATAAGGTAGAATTGACTGCTAGAATATTTAATTATTCCAATTAGAATTGGACTGAAATGTGTAACATTCTCAAATATTCAATTCTCCAGTGCTTTTGTATGTCAGATTTGTCTAATTATTGAGTTAGTATAACTGTAAATAGACTAAAAATGTCCTAATCTTTATTCTTGAGGGAATTGCATAAAGAACATGAAAGGAAAAGTGTTGTCAAAATAGCAGCTGTCGGTGATAGGATTCAAACATTGGGTCTCTGATCATTGCAGCTAGTTTGTTGTGGACCATGAGTTAACTCCTTCAACCATTGACGTTAGCTCAGATTTCTAGTAGCACATGTCTGCTACTGTAATAGAGTGGACAGGATTGGCTACTTTCCATTAATAGTTCATTGTGTTATTGCTGTAACTATGGGTTACCATCTGGGAATTCCAAATCCTTACGTATTCAATCAATTTTATCATAGCTGACTGAAAGCAGTGGAAATTGATTACTGTATATGAGCTTACACTTAACTTGTTCGATCTAAATAGAATTATATAAAAATTTGAACTACCAACTTTGGGCCGATGACCTTAGATGTTAGGCCCCTTTAAACAACAGGCATCATCATCAAGCTACCAACAGTATCCTGATACTATATTTCTTCACTACTGAAATGTAATGCAGACTATGATTTGGCTTGTGCAAGTTCTGGAGACTGCCTTAGGAGGGAGATTGGCTCCCAGTCTGGCTATCAACTATGCTTGAAATGTTTTTTTTGTAGTTTTCCATCTCCACTCAAAATTAACAACCTTGTAAGGACTGTACACATTTCCTTACCTATATTAGCTATAATTTTCTTCCAGATGGACATTTAAGTACAAACCACAGTAACACAGATAGGATTTACCCTTCTTTTTTTTTTAATGCTATTGGTTCAGGGCGTCGACCCATGTGGATCTTTTGCCCCTACTGGTACCATATTGTATGAAGCTGAGTGTAATTGGAATGGCGGTAGTGAGGAAAGGAAGATTAAGGACGTCACAAACACTCAGTCCCCAGGCCAGGGATATTAATCATTACAATTTAAAAATCCTGACTCGGGCAGGAATCGAACCCGGGGCTGCTGGGTGACAGGCAGACGCGTTGCCCCGTACACTGCGGGGCCGGTAACAAATTATTATTTCATCTGAAAAGGCACTATGGAATGTGATTGATAATTTATTTACATGTGAAATAGCTGTTTGTGGCTCATAATTCCAAGTTCATGAGTTCAATCCCGGCTGAAGGACGGTGGCAGCACAATAGTTGTCATCAGAAAAAATCAGAATTGACTCACCTATAGTATCCATTCCAGTAGATTCCTGTTTCATTATTAGATGGTAGCACAATCAGAATTTCAAAATTGGTAGACAGGTCACCTCGATGGCACCATTTCAGAAGGTCTGCATGTGGTAGTGGAGGCCATATCATGATGATGGTTATTATTATTATTATTATTATTATTATTATTAATAATAATTCAAAATTTTACAATTGGGTTTATGAGCTTCTTCAGTAAAATGTTCATGGAAGAAGTACTATTTAGTACATACGCATATATGCTCTATGCATACCGGTGTATACTTACATTGTTGACAAATAAATTTGACAGTTATTTATAGGATGTTTACTATACATAAATAATCAAAATTATTAGTTGATGATTTTCATTAATCCTCTGTATATAGTGGATGGTTCACGCCAATAAACTTCCTTACTATATGGCAAGTGGCCAGGATTGCTGCTTTTTGTAATTCTTTGTAAGTGAGAGGGTGGAAATTAATTATATTATTATTTAATGATAGGACATCTCATCAAAGATCTAGAATGAGCTTTCTGTGACCAAGCTTGATAGCTGCAGTCGCTTAAGTGCAGCCAATATCCAGTATTCAGGAGATAGTGGGTTCGAACCCTACTGTCAGCAACCCTGAAGATGGTTTTCCATGGTTTCCCATTTCCACACCAGGAAAATGCTGAGGCTGTACCTTAATTAAGGCCACGGTCCCTTCCTTCCCAGTCCTAGTCCTTTCCTGTTCCATCGTTGCCCTGAGACCTATTTGTGTCGGTGCAACGTACAGCCAATAGCAAAAGCGAGCTTTCTATGAATGAGATGGCCTATTTTATGTAAAATAACGGTAGTAGGCAACTCTGGAAACTGGCAAAAAGCGGTAATCTGGCCCAGCAGGGGAGGAGGCAATGCTTCTCATGTCAGCATCAAGCAAAAACCTTGCATAAATATTACCACATGTAATGCTCGTACTGCACGGAATTCGGGTAAATCAGAAAACATCAAAATGGAGGCAAAAGATCACAGTATCAGTGTATTAGGCTTTGCAAAACAAGATGGCATGATCAAGGGGAATTTCAGAAGGATGATTAAAGATACTATAATAATGTTGGTTTTACGTTCCACTAACTACTTTTGAAGGGTTTCTGAGAATCTGAGGTGCTGGAATTTTATCCACAGGAGTTCTTGTACATGCCTGTAAATCTACTTACACGAGGTTGATATATTTGATCACCTTCAAATACCTGAGTCAGGATCGAACCTGCCAAGTTGGAGTCAGAAGGCCAGCACCTCAACCATCTGGGCCACTTTGCGCAGCGATGATTATAGAGTAGTGAATTCTGTAAGTTTCAAGGCCAAAGAGGTGTAGCTTATGGTATAACATACGGTAGCCGTGCTGTTGGACAAAAGAACTACAGCCACTTGAAGGATGTAATGGTAATGAATCACAGGATGTTGGCAGTAAAGCTAGACTCATTACCTGTAGACACACTCACTGTCCAAGTTGATGGTTGCCCTGTTGTACTTCCTCTTAAAACAATAATCACCACCACCACCTATGCTCCAACATGCAGCAGTGAAGATCAGGAATTCAAGGATGTGTGTGATGAACTTGAAGACTTCCTTCAAGAAGACACAAGAACTAGTGACAATGTCATCATCATGGGGGTTTGGAACACCATAGTTGGTGTATGGTTCTGACAGCCCATGTGTTGGACAATTTGGGTCAGGAAGAAGGAATGAGATTTTACAACGAACACCACCTTTAAAGCCATATGAAGACATCTGTATACGTAGAATAGTCCTGAAGATCGTAAGTGCCGACTAGATTTCATCCTGGTGAAACATTGCTACAGAAATCAAACAGAAAGGTTTATGGCACTACTTGGAACTGATGCCAACACATATCACAAATGTTAAGAATCAAACAGGGGTTCAGGTGAAAAATGCTGAGGACTTACTAACTAGTGTTACTTGCAAATGTAAAATTAATTTACAAAATCACAATTGAGTCTAGAAAATAAATAATCACAGTAATGCATTTCTGATTTAAATACTATATGTCATTGTAAGGAAATGGGTTGAGAGAACACATGACCATGATATCCCAAGCTGTTGAATGAATTATGCCAAGAGCCATTGTAGGTTGTGCAGCTAGTAAGAAGTAAGAGTTTTGAGTTCTTGAGGGTACCATCAAAGACCTTCGACTCAGTCATAATGTGCTCCAAGTCTGTCTCTAACAATTAAGCATATGTAATGGCTGAGAATGTAAAGACCTTTAGTTGGTCGAACACAATAAACAAATATAAATTAAGACACAGAAACAGACTCAAAACAGTATTCCATCCAATCAAGAATATCCTCAAATTCTTCAAATTACATTTATAGAAAATAAAAATAATTTGTAAATTTACTGTATGTACCTAGGAGGCTGCTTGTGTCTGAAAATTGTTGCATGCTGAAAAATGAAAAGTAGACTGAAGAGATTCAAGCTACCATTATCACCTTCTTCTTCTTCTTCTTCTTCTTCTTCTTCTTCTTCTTCTTCTTCTTCTTCGTAGCCTTGTCCCAGTTTCTTGGGATTGGCACTGTATGTTAATAAAGCCCAGTTTTACAAACAGATGCACTTCCTGACACAACCCTATGTGGAGGGATGTATTCGCTATCGCATACTTTTGTAGTGGTTCATACCAGTAGTGTGTATCAACCTGTCGTGGCATTGAATCCTACATGAGGGTTGATGCATGCATCAATCAGTCACCACTGATCTGCATTTAGGTCAGGTGGCAGATTCCCTATCTGTTGCTTTCCTAGCCTTTTCTTAAATGATTGCAAAGAAATTAGAAATTTATAGAACATTTCCCTTGGTAAGTTAGTCCAATCCCTAACTTCCCTTCCTGTAAACGAATATTTGACCAAATTTGTCCTCTTGATTTCCAACTTTATCTTCATACCAGCTGATGTACCCGTGCTTCGCTATGGAATTCTCAGAAAGACTGTTTTTGCGGTTTTCCCAACTGAAGTCAGCATAGATCATTACAGTGATATCAGTTGGAATGTAGCGATTAAAAACAATGTTATCGTATAAAATACTCGATAAAATGAAAAACCACACATTTTTCACTTTTAACGAACAGTACTACGCTGCCGATCTAACAGTCCAAAGTTCCAATGCTGGAAAGACCAGGCCGCAGACAGCCGTGAACCACCTCTGCCATTATTCCATAATGTGCACACTGCTCATTCTAATCAGTGCCTCAGAGTAGGGATTGAATCGCTGGAATGCTATGGTGAACCAGTGTGTTACGTACCAGTAGTATTCAAAAATTTATGAACCAGAGGAAAGAAATTGCATGCTAAAGAAGAGAGATCTAACTTCCCGACTACTTCCCATCAATATTCAGGCAGGCTGTTATACTCAGTATGCAGCAGTAATCCCATCTATTGGAGATGAGTGGCAGCAGAAGGCACAGAGCATATCACAACAAACAATGGTCAATGTAATGTTATTGTTGATCAATTTTATGAGCTTCGACATTGTAGGCCTTCACATTTAGTTTTCTTCCGACTGTGTTATTAGGGCATCTTATAAAATTAGACTGTAATTCCTTATTACCCGACTTTACATACCGATTTTCATTAAAAATCTGTTTGGCCATCTTCTCATGACTTGGCGCTGATATGAACTTAGCAACAAAAATCCAAATTCATGAATATCTCTGTTATTATAACCAAACCAAACCCCATGGCGCAACAGCCCCGAAGGGCCACAGCCTACCAAGCGACCACTGCTCAGCCCGAGGACCTGCAGATTACAAGGTGTCATGTGATTAGCGCGACGGATCCTCTTGGCCATTATTCTTGGCTTTCTAGACCGGGGCCGCAATCTTACCATCAGGCAGCTCCTCAATTGTAATCATGTAGGCTGAGTGGACCTCGAACCAGCCCTCAGATCCAGGTAAAAATCCCTGACCTGGCCGGGAATCGAACCCGGGGCCTCTGAGTAAGAGGCATTCACGCTACCCCTACACTGCAGGGCCAGCTGTTGTTATAACCAGTATGGTAAAAATATATAAGACATAAATGATTGGAAATTTAAAAGTTATGTAGTATTTATCGATAGGACCAATAATAATATAAATATCTGAGAATTAAATTTTAGACCTTCCTCTAAACTACCATTTCATTCAGCGTAAATACAATTATTTTTGACCTAGATTGTAGCAACTTATTCCCAGACTTTACATACAGATTTTTATTATCTTCATCAGTTTTCTCGTGATGCACGTACATACAGACAGACGGAAAATTAAAAAGTGCATTTTCTTGTTACTGTGGACATGACCGATACAGAAATACAATTCTTTTTAAATTCTCATAAATGTACAGACAAAACCCTTATTTCATATATATGTATATTCGTCTACTAATGTCATTCCATGCCATCTTTCCACTGATGGTTCGGAACATACTACTTATGATAAAGATGTTGATTCCCGTAGGGAAACTGAAATATTTGTCACAAATGAGTAAATTTATAATACCAATTTAGTTAGTCCGTTATTGATCATTATAAATTTTTCAGCTAACTCATTCCTGGCTGCCAGCGTTTTGCCCACGGTATGCACTAGCCATGCGTCTTGGTTTGTGTGCCATTAACCAACTGATGAGCCCAACTTAGCACACTGGGGCAAAACACTGTATCGAGCTGTATCAATGCTAACGGAGGGCATTTTGAACATTGTTGAATGCTGGTAGGTTTTGTTCCTGTGTGTTTCCCATGCTTAATGTTCTTTGTAGAGTTGTAGAAAATGAGTTCTAACATGGAAATGCCCCATTACCATAAAAAAACATATTTTTCTTGTATGTGTGATGAATGTGTCCTGACGTTTAGCCATACCTTGTTGTTACACTCTGTATAATAAATTTAGAAAAAGTCGTTTTGTGTGAGTAAGGGCTTTTATTTCCTTGAACTTGTTTTTAGCAGGCCAGTATTTCAATGTTTTGGACTTTCTTACAAGATACTCTATGGAAATTTTGCACTTACATTCCTATATTTCCACGAACCTGCTACGCTAGCTTAGCAGGGAGAGAAGTGATACTCCCACGTGGCACGTCCCAGGTGGCGGATAGGCTGGTCCTAACCGGCTTGCCGGCGGACTTGAGGGAAATAAAATACCTCTCGCGGACCAAACACACAACCCCCTGTGGGCGGGGGACGCCGATGAAGAATACACTCACGGTATCCTCTGCCTGTCGTAAGAGGTGACTAAAAGGGGTGACCAAGGGATGATTGTCTTGGAACCATGAAACTACTTGTGATTGGTACCACCATGCGGAGAACATCATGGGTCGCTTTTACTTGCGCGTAGTACCACTATATTAGGTACCAAATAGGTTTGTGATTAGTAGCACACAGGAGCACCTGCGGTCAGCTTTTGCAGTACCTGTGATTAGAACCATCATATGAGCAGGACCATGGGATGATAGCTACCATGGTTCTGCCTTGCCTGTGATTAGTACCCACTATATGAGGAACACCACGGGATAGGGGAAGGTCCCTGTGGTTAGTACTCTTATGTGATGAACACCATAGGTTTGCGTTGCCTGTAAATGGCGCCGCAAAGTGAGAAAAACATAGGTCTGTATTATATGTCGAATGTCATAACCTGTGAATAGTACAATAATGTGTGGAATACCGCAAGACTTTGCTACTTTTGATTAGTACCGCAACAGGACAAATACCATGGTTCTACTTTCCTAGCGATCAGTACCGTTATGAGGGGCCGATAACTTGGATTTTGGACCCCCTTTAGACTGCAAGCATCATCGTTTCAGTGTTATGCTATAGCAGCAGTCCCTTGGTCAGTAATCCTATTCTTTTACGTCAGTTTGTGTGAATGTAAAGCATTGCGGGTCGCATCCACTGATTGTTTTAAATTCATGTCCATTCATTCTTCATTCTCACGCTTTGAATTCTGGAGAATTTTAGACTTTAAATTTGTCATTCCATTTCGTCTCATTTCGTACCATTAGGGGCCGATAACCTCGATGTTAGGCCCATTTAAACAACAATAATCATCATCATCATCATTCCTATATTTCTGTATCATATCCTGGTTTTACCTTTATCCAACTGTAAACATATATACTGTTTGTTCAAATGAATAATATAATCAAATTTTCTCATTATATTTGCAGACTATTTTTTGGTAATTCAACAGTAGATTTAACATGCAAATTGTTTGATCCTCAGGGAGCCTAGACCTGATTCAAAGACTACAGCTTGTGAAGAAGCTCCCAGTCCACAATGGCTGTGTGAACTCTATATGTTGGAATGAGACAGGAGAGTACATCTTGTCAGGCTCAGATGATCAACATTTGGTCGTCACTCATGGGTATAACTACAAGGTAACACAGATGCAAGAGTGTTTTATGTTGTTCATGTTTCGTAGTCTTTCTTTCTCAAGAAGTGTGATATATTGTTGTGCCATATTCTCTGGTTTTAGAATGTTGAATTTTTATCCCACTTCATAATAAACTGTAAGTGCTGCATAATAGATGCTTTTATGGTAAATGAAGCATTTTAAGACATATATGTTCAGAAATGTTTCTGCATTTTTATCTCTTAAAAACATTTCTCTTTCTTTCCTTCATAATTTTAGAGCACTTTTGGAGGATTCTGAAGTCAGGCATTTTTTGCTAATTTATAGGTCATCAAAATCCTAGCCCTTGCAGTTGCTAAGTGGTCTTACAAGAGTATGACATGGGTACTTACATTGCTTTCTAATTGTGGAGAAAAAAATTCAGTACGGCACTAATTTTCAGAATTACAGTCAGAAATTCTAAACCAACCTAAACCAACTTAACTCTCAGTAGAAGTATAAATATATCTTTATATCATATTGAAACTATTGATAGAAGAAAAATCACAGTTTTTCTTTTTGAAATTAATTTTTGGTGGCTGCATTTAATACAAGACTATGATTTCATATTGAAACCAGTTTGTTCAATTGAAGGATAATTTCTTTGAAGATAAACCTATCCAGTAGCGTAAATGTGACTTGTAGAAATTCTGTTGGACTGCAGATGAACTGATCAGTCTAAACATATTTTAAGTTATACTCGTAACAAAATGGAATGACTGCTCCAAACAAGTTTTGTTCAAGGAATATTGCTCGGACTGCTCAGCACAGAAACTACTTGCCTTTGCAGAGCTTTCAAGGCTTCTGAAGCCTCTCTGTGTCCCAAATACTACCTGAAGGTTTTCGTTAATTGGATGTTACTTTTTTAGAAAGGTCTCGGTGCAGGTCAATTAATTTTGGACATTAGAGCTACATAATAATACAGTGGATCAGTAGTAGTGTTGGACTTCGGATACAAAGATCACAGAAACCCGTCAGGGATAATCAAATTTTTGAAGGGTAGAAATAGTCCATTTAACACTCCATGTCATACGATGTCACCTTGTGAAAGATCTCTGATGACACATTAGGTGTTCACCAACAACTTTTTCTTTTTTAAACTGAGTTCCAGTTTCCCTGCAAGCAGATAGGGTGAAATGGAATATCAAAATTGATATTATGTTCGTCGCCATAAGACCTATCTGTGTCGGTGCGGCATAAAGCAACTTGCAAAAAACAAAAAAAAAATTGATATATAGACGCCCCAAAATAGCACTGAATCAAATTATCTGCAGAGTGTTTGCTGGGCAATTATTATTATTATTATTATTATTATTTTCGTTTGAGCCATCTATGGGCTGCGATTACGCATTCCTTCATCTGTTGGCTTGCTCATGCTCGTTCTTCTGCCGAGAATACTCTATTCTTCCTCATTTTCTCATCAGCTAGGTCCTTCTCCTCCGCAACTCTCTGCCTGAAGATTTTTCTGTTTGTTATATCTTCTGCCGTGATCCCACATTTTTGTAAATCTCAGTGGAATTCTTTTACCCATGGGACTTGTGTCTTCCCGTTCTCCTGGAAGGTGAGGATCCTGTTGGCGAGTCTCTCCGATCCCATCCTTTTAATTTGTCCGTAGAATATCAATCTCCTCTTTTTCGTCAACATCAATCTCCTCTTTTTCGTCGTGGTGGTGATGTTTTCAAATTGTTGGTATAGTTCTCGGTTTGGTCTCATGCGAAACATAAACTTGTCTGATGATTTTATGGGTTCAAGAATCTTTCTAAGGAACCTCCTTTCTTTCTTTTCCAAATCTGAGAGTCCCTTCGTGGCTATTGTCTCAGCTGCATATAAACATTCAGATTTGACTATCGTGCTGTAGTGCTTGAATTTGGCCTGGTAGGAGAATGACTTAGATTTGTAGGTGTTCTGACATAAACTAACCGCAGTTTCCAACTTTCTTGCACGTTCTTGAATTGCTGCTTTCTCATTTATGTTTGGAGTCAAAATCTCTCCCAGGTACTTGAATTTTGTAGCTCTTTTGATGTCACCATACTTCGTCCTCATTGTCCAGGTTGGGTCAGTGGTATTTATGTTCATGTACTCCGTCTTCTCAAAAGATATTTGCAATCCTGTTTTGTCTGCTGTTTCTTTGAGGACTTCAATCTGCTTAATTGCAATTTGCAAATTCTCTGCAAAAGAGACTACATCATCTGCAAATGCGAGGCATTCAAATTTAAGCCCAGTTCTCTTGTGACCTAATCTAATTTCATTTGGATAGTTGAATTTGCTCATTTCTTTTCGCCATTCCCTGATAACTTTCTCTAAAACACAGCTGAACAAAATTGGAGAGAGGCCATCTCCTTGTCTCAAACCTGTTTTGATTTCAAAAGGCTTTGACAGTTCTCCAAAAAAATTTACCTGCGATCGTGTGTTTTTTAGTGTTTGATGAGTCAAGGTTGTTGTCTTACTGTCTATTCCAAATTCCTTAAGCACTTCCATTAGTGTGTCCTGGTCTATGCAGTCGTATGCTTTTTTGAAATCCACGAATGTCATTATCACTTTCTTATCTGCTGCTAATGTCTTAGTTTTGATTAAGGTCTTAATGGTAAAAATCTGTTCCGCCCATGACCGCCCCTTTCGAAAGCCAGCTTGATATTCTCCTAATTGTTTATCTATATGTCCTTCTATCCTACACTTGAGTGCTATAGAAAGTATCTTGTAGGCTACTGGCAAAAGTGATATCCCTCTATAGTTATTGACATTCGTTCTGTCTCCTTTCTTGTGCAGGGGGTGGATGATAGCCTCCCTCCATTCTTCTGGGATCTCTCCTGTGGACTAGATCTGTTGAAAGTGTGTTTCAAGTTGTTCCAGGAGGTTATCCCCTGCATATTTCAGAAGTTCAGCAACAACTGAGTCCTTGCCAGATGCTTTGTTATTTTTCAAGCTTTTGATGATCTCCTTTATTTCGTTCTTATCTGGCGGGGTTGATTCATGCAGTGTCCTTTCTGGTTTCTGGAACGTCAGTTTTTCTTGAGGTGGATCACAGTTGAGCAGTTCTTTGAAATATTTGGCCAAGTGTTCACAGTTCTGTTTGTTGCTCATAATCAGCTTACCTTGAACATTTTGGAAACAAATGTTGGGTGACGACTAACCGCGAAGTTTTGTCTTAAACGTCTGATAGAAGTTCCTGGTGTTGTTTTTCTTGAAATTCTCTTCTCTCTTTCGAATCTTCTTTTGGCACGCTTGAACACCTTTGCTGTCCTTTTCCTTTTGATCTTAAATTCTTCGAAGTTCTGTTTGTTGGAGTTCCACTTGTTCCAAGCTTCTGATAGTCTTCGTAGAGCATCTTCACATTCATCATTCCACCATGGATGTTTCTTCTTCTTAGCAAGAAAATTGTTTGTTTCACTGCTTCCTGAATCTTTCGAGCCATTTTGTTCCACTCATAGGACTCCAACATGTCGAGTTCTTTCTGATATGTCACTACTATTTCTTCTCTGACTTTGAGTTCTTCAATTCTGTACTTCTGTATTCTGAGGGGTTTCTTTCTGCAGTTACAAGGTGTGGGCTTCACTTTTATCCTTGTTAGATAGTGGTCGGAATCAAAATTAGCACCTTTTTGCACTCTGACATTCATTATTTCCTTCGGGCTGTTGGTCGCTACGTGGTCAATTTGGAATTCTCCTAACATGGAGTTAGGTGATCGCCATGTCATCATCCGCTTGAGAGCTCTCTTGAATTGAGTGGACATTATTTTCATGCCAAATGATTCACAAACATCTATCAGTCTTTCACCATTTCTGTTTGTCCTTTGGTGAGCCGTGTATTTTCCAACGATGTTTCAAAATTTTTTCTCTTTTCCAATCTCAGCATTAAAATCTCCCATCAAGATCTTGACATGTTCTTCTGGGGTTCTGAACAGTTCTTCTTCAAGTTGTGACCAAAATTCTTCTACTTTCTCTGGATTCTTTCTGTTATCTTCATTGATTGGAGCATGAACATTGAAGATGGAGTACAATTTGTTTCCACTTTTGAGAGTTAGTACATAGACAGTATGGGAGATGGAGATCTGAAGTCTACTATAGATTCTGTTATAGAGTTGTGAATAAAGAAGGCTGTCCCGAGTATTAACACTGAATTCTTGGTTTTGTCTGACTTCTTAACTTTGATAGCTGGCCGTCCTATCAGTATTCTGTAGTTTCCAATAGCCGACACTTCATCTGAAATAAATCTTGTTTCTTGGACCGCTAGAACTTTGATCTTATACTTATCAAGTACTTTGATCAGTTCCTTTTGTTTACCAACTTTCAAAAGGGTGTTTACATTGAGTGTGCCAAAGAAATGCTTTTCTTTCATTCTGAGTTTACGGGGTGATGGATCCTCTGACTGATCCAAACATGATGGTTTAGGGCCCCCAGAATCCTTTGCCCTACTTGAACCAGAACTCTGGCCCCGGATTTTACTGGCTGGGGTACTAGATTCCGTACGTTTTGTCATCATGTTAGTTGCGTTGTTTTTGGTTTGGGGGATAGGGTAGAACCCCATCCAAAAGGTAAAACCAAGTTGGTGAGACCTGGAGTTTTAGAACAGCCGTCCCTAACATGGAATCCGACGCTGACCAGGAAGCCTCCCGATTCGGGAACAGTCACGCCTGGGTTTTAAGTCACTTTTCTTTTCGGGGTGTGCTCCCTTAGGTTCTTCCACACTCTGTGCCGTTGGGAAATAGATTCCTCTTCCGCCACTGAGACCGTTGACCAGTTTCGCCTAGTAACCCTAGGTAAGGGCCCTATAACAGGGTGCTACTATCTGGAGCCAGATGGACCCCGGTTTTTTTAAGAGGTTGATACTCCTCCCGCTCCTCCTTCCTCATCACTTGCAAAATGAGGCCCTGGGCTTGCCATTTTTGTTCTGTACTTTTACATCTCTTCAATACGTACTACATGTACGTAACACGACCTAATACGTTGAAAGTCTGTTTCGATTACAATGCGGTCGTGAAAATTCAATATTCATTGAGATGCCCCACAACAGGCGACTTAAACGCACTCTACAGTGTGCTAGCAGTAGTGCCAGACCTGTAGCTCAGATCCTTTCAAACAGAACAAAGATGGCCTAGGCCACCATAACTCAATTGGTAGAGCAACCGACGCGAAATCGGGAGGTTGTGGGTTCGGATCCCACTGGTGTCCGGCTGGCCATTTTTGTTCTGTACTTAACATCTCTTCAACACGTATTACATGTACATAACACGACCTAATACGTTGAAAGTCTGTTTTTATTATTATTATTATTATTATTATTATTGTTGTTGTTGTTGTTGTTCATCGTTAGGGCCACTAAGGGCCGCAAGATCTCATCTGTTTGTCTTCTTGCAGGCCCACCAGGTTTTCATCCTTTCAGAGTGTGCTTTCTTCCATGCATCAGAACGGACATGCTTCAGTCGAGTTGGAACTTGTTCTTAGTGAACCTGTCTAAGTTTGTTCTTGAGTGGTGCTTGTAGATGAATGTTTGTTTCTGAGATTCCATACTTTAAAAGATCTTTATTGATCTCCACTAACCAAGGAGGAATCGTTTTAGACTTCTGAAGTTGGATAACAAACGTTTACAGATTCTTTCAGCTGGCAATCTGAAAAGGTGAGTATAAAACATTACCCTTCTTTTCTGGATTACGGTTGATATCTTCTAAGGTGCTCTGACGTCTGTAAACACCGTCTTTGAGACTGGGACCAAGAATTTTTTGGATAATCCTCCTTTCCTTAATTGCCAATTTTTCAAGCAGGCTGCGCGTTCAAAGTATTAAACATTCTGCTGCATATAATGCTTCAGGTCTAGTTATAATAATAATAATAATAATAATAATAATAATAACAACAATAACAACAACAACGACGACGACATTACAGACATCGGAGCAACTTAGAAATATACACCCACACTCAAAAGATATCAACCGTAATCTAGAAAAGAAGGGGAATATTTTATGCTCGCCTCTTCAGATTGCCAGCTGAAAGAAAATTATGATTATTATTATTGTTATTATTTTGTTTAGGTTATTAATAATAATTAATAATAATATAATATTAAAATGATGATGATGATGATGATGATCATAAGGCCCTCTGCTGTGTACAGGTATTTTTTTTTATTTGACACTATCTAGGTTGCATGTGCATCAATTTCAGTATTCTGTTTTGCTGTATCGATTGGCAGAGTAAGCTAGATTTCTCTTGGGTGATCTATGGCTGTAGTTTTTAATTAGTTTTCTCAGGTAAATACTAATAGTTTCACTAGAGATTTTTACATGCCAATAACATACAACATGGAGTGTCAAATGTACTTTTCTTCCACCTTTCGAAAATCCAACTAGCTCTGCCAGGTTTGATCTTCAGATCCAGAGGCCAACACTCTATTAGTGATCCACCTGAATGTTAAGATAGGAAAGCTAACGAAAGTGGGAATTATGCTCATTAAGGCAAATTGTCAAGAACAGTGACTTACCAATTAAATCACAGATTATAACTTGCCTTCAGAAGGCTGGTAAAAAGTTTTTGGACATAACTTTATTTCAGTAGAGATCTTTGTGTACCTGGTCCCTTCTTGAGGGATAGAATTTGAGGGAGAAAAAGTCTGATATTAAGGTCAGATTCTTCACTGGACCTGAGCACCAGCTAATGTCATGTCTTTGAGTGCTAATACTGAGCTTCACACCTAGATCCACCAAGCCATGTTTGTACTTGCAGACTGTACATACATACATACATACATACATACATACATACATACATACATACATACATACATACATACATACATACATACATACATACATACATACATTATCATTATAGACTGTTATGCCTTTCAGCATTCAGTCTGCAAGCCTCTGTGAATTTACTAAACGTTGCCACAATCCTCGATTTGCAACTAGTGTTGTGGCCTCATTTAGTTCCATACCTCTTATCTTTAAATCATTAGAAACCGAGTCTAACCATAGTCGTCTTGGTCTACTTCTACTTCTCTTACCCTCCATAACAGAGTCCATTATTCTCCTAGGTAACCTATCCTCCTCCATTCACCTCACATGACCCCACCAGCGAAGCCGGTTTATGCGTACAGCTTCATCCATCAAGTTCATTCCTAAATTAGCCTTTATCTCCTCATTCTGAGTACCCTCTGGCCATTGTTCCCACCTGTTTGTACCAGCAATCATTCTTGCTACTTTCATATCTGTTACTTCTAACTTATGAATAAGATATCCTGAGTCCACCCAGCTTCCACTCCCGTAAAGCCAAGTTGGTCTGAAAACAGACCGATGTAAAGATAGTTTCGTCTGGGAGCTGACTTCCTTCTTACAGAATACTGTTGATTGCAACTGCGAGCTCTCTGCATTAGCTTTACGACACCTTGATTCAATCTCACTTACTATATTACCATCCTGAGAGAACACACAACCTAAATACTTGAAATTATCGACCTGTTCTAGCTTTGTATCACCAATCTGACATTCAATTCTGTTGAATTTCTTACCTACTGACATCTATTTAGTCTTCGAGAGGATAATTTTCATATCATACTCATTGCACCTATTTTCAAGTTCCAAGATATTAGACTGCAGGCTTTCAGCACAATCTGCCATTAAGACAAAGTCATCAGCGTAGGCCAGACTGCTTACTATATTTCCACCTAACTGAATCCCTCCCTGCCATTTTATATCATTCAGCAGATGATCCATGTAAACTACGAACAGCAAAGGTGAAAGATTGCAGCCTTGTCTAACCCCTGTAAGTACCCTGAACCAAGAACTCATTCTACCATCAATTCTCACTGAAGCCAAATTGTCAACATAAATGCCTTTGATTGATTTTAATAATCTACCTTTAATTCCATAGTCCCCCAGTATAGCGAACATCTTTTCCCTCGGTACCCTGTCATATGCTTTCTCTAGATCTACGAAACATAAACACAACTGCCTATTCCTCTCGTAGCATTTTTCAGTTACCTGGCGCATACTGAAAATCTGATCCTGACAGCCTCTCTGTGGTCTGAAACCACACTGGTTTTCATCCAACTTCCTCTCAACTACTAATCGCACCCTCCCTTCCAAGATGCCAGTGAATACTTTGCCTGGTATACTATTCGATGAGATACGTCGATAGTTGTTGCAATCCTTCCTATTCCCTTGTTTATAGATAGGTGCAATTACTGCTTTTGTCCAGTCTGAAGGTACCTTACCAACACTCCATGCTAATTTTACTACTCTATGAAGCCATTTCATCCCTGCCTTCCCACTATACTTCACCATTTCAGGTCTAATTTCATCTATTCCTGCTGCTTTATGACAATGGAGTTTATTTACCATCCTTTCCACTTCCTCAAACGTAATTTCACCAACATTATTGACCTCCTCCCCATGAGCTTGGCTGTTCGTACGACCAGGATGATTTCCTTTTACATTGAGAAGATGTTCAAAATATTCCCTCCATCTCTCCAGTGATTCCCTGGGATCTATTATGAGTTCACCTGAATTACTCAAAACACTGTTCATTTCCTTTTTCCCTCCCTTCCTAAGATTCGTTATTACTGTCCAGAAAGGATTTCCTGCTGCTTGACCTAGCCTTTCCAGGTTATTACCAAAATCTTCTCATGACTTCTTTTTGGATTCAACAACTATTTGTTTTGCTCTGTTTCTTTCATCTACGTACAAATCCCTGTCTGCCTCGGCCCTTGTTTGGAGCCATTTCTGATAAGCCTTCTTTTTACGTTTACAAGCTGCTCTCACTTCAACATTCCACAAAGATGTTCGCCTTTTCCCATCTTTACACACAGTTGTTCCCGGGCATTCCCTTGCTGTTACTATTACAGCATCCCGGTATGCCATCCATTCACTTTCTATATCCTGAACCTGCTTACTGTCCACTGTTTAAAATTTCTCACTAATCATATCCATGTACTTCGGCCTAATCTCCTCGTCCTGGAGATTTTCTATCCTTATTCGTTTGCAGACAGATTTCACTTTCTCTACCCTAAGCCTAGAGATACTTAGTTCACTACAGATCAGATAGTGGTCTGTGTCATCGAAAAGTCCCCGGAAAACTCGTACATTCCTAACAGATTTCCTGAATTCGAAGTCGGTTAAGATATAGTCTATTATGGATCTGGTACTTCTAGCCTCCCATGTGTAGCGGTGAATAACCTTATGCTTGAAGAATGTATTCGTAACTGATAAACCCATACTAGCACAGAAGTCCAGCAAACGCTTCCCATTCCCATTAGCTTCCATATCTTCCCCAAATTTACCAATCATCCTTTCGTATCCTTCAGTTCTATTCCCAACTCTCGCATTGAAATCGCCCATTAGCAAAAAATTTATGGTACAAACTTCATCCCATATTGCCATTGATGCTTTCACGACCCGTACTTATAGACATGATATAGGCTTTTGGGCTTATGCCATATCAAGAAAATAAGGTGAAATTCTTTACCTTTTGCAGAGAACGTTGCACCATGTCATCAGAAAAAAATCTCGACTGTCCACGAGAAAGGCTTCAAAAACAATTAGGTTTGTATTTAGACGTTACCCAATAGAAATGGAAATGGTATGTTCATTCGTCACCAGATGGCTCCCCGGACGCGGTACAGTGCTAGCGTTTGAAGTGCAAGCTGACGGAACCATCAGAATCAGTCTGAGAGGTTCACATAACATAACAGATGTATGCACATACAAAGGTATGACATTGGCACAAGCCCAGAATGAAACTTGTGGCAATGAGGAACATACGAATTTGGAAAAGAACCAAAACAAAGTAACAGTAGTGAAGGGACAGGGAAGGGTACTAGCTAGGTAAATCCCTAATGGCTGGCAACCAGTTATTACTTAATTGATAGCCAGTGTCCCTGTTGAAATTGTTAGGATTTCTACGTATTTTCACAGCTTAAAACTAAGAAACTATGATAGGTTTTGGCCCACCCGATCCCATAACCTAACGTTGTTTCTTAGTTTTAACTGTATCAATACGGATCTACATGTTGAAATTTGTAAATTGTACTTTCCACAGCTTCCCCTATAATCCTGGACCTGTAGTTTCTAGTGTGAGTAAGAGCTCGAGCAACTTGGAACATGACGACATGACCCGACGATAGAGCGTGCTCAGCTATTGTTGATTGGTCTGACTGGTTGAGACGAATATTACGTTCATGTTCTTTGATACTAATACCAATAGACTGGCATGTTTGGCCAATGTTTACCTTACTGCAAGTACAGGGAATTTCGTAAACCCCAGGATGTGAAAGTGGGGACAATTTGTCCTGGGTTTTACCCAAATTGTGAGCAATTTTAGTGACTGTGCCAAACACGGTTTTTATATTGTGTTTGCGGAGACCTTGGCAATTCAATCTGTGGTGTTATGAATGTAAGGCAGGTAGGCAGTTCCCTTCACTTCTTCATTCCGTGAGCTTTGCTTGGTCGTTTCTCTCGGATGCAGGACTTTATGAATCTGCAAATCGCTGTAATCATTTCCCTTGAACGTGACGAGTGTGTCCATCTCCACCTGGATATTTGATGGCTCACAAATTCGTCTCGCGCTCTTCGTGAGTGTCGTGAGAATGCCTTGTTTTTGTGATGTATGGTGGTGAGAATCTGCATGAAGAGAGCGATTTGTGTGGGTAGGCTTACGATAGATGATATGTCCTAAGGAGCCGTCCGATTTCTTTCTTACTAGAACATCCAAGAAAGGAAGGCATCTGTCCGACTCCATCTCCATAGTGAATTTAATTGACGGATGGTGCTGATTTAGGTGGTATAGAAATAGATGAAGTTTCTCAGGACCTTCTGTCCAGACCACAAATGTATCAACATACCTCCACCAAATCATAGGTTTGATGGGCGCCGAAGCAATAGCCTCCTCCTCAAAATGCTTAGCCACTAGGGCGAAAGTGGACTTCCCACCCCACAAGAAATAGCTGGAAGTCATGCAGTGGTAAAATAGCTTAGTAATGTCTTCAGGGAACAGATGTTCAATGAGGGACATGACCGAGTCTATCAGCACTTTAGTGAACAAAGACTCCACATCGAAACTCACCGAAAGTGCATTAGGTTGAAGTGTTATGTTACGTGAACTTCTCAGGCTGATTCTGATGGTTCCGTCAGCTTCCGCTTCGAACGCTAGTGCTGTACCACGTCTGGGGAGCCATCTGGTGATGAATGAATGTACCATTTCCACTTCTATTGGGTTACGTCTAAATTCAAACCTCGTTGTTTTTTAAGCCTTTCTTGTGGACAGTCGAAATTTTCTTCTGATGACACAGAGCAAAATTCTCTGCGAAACATAAAGAATTTCACCTTATTTTCTTGAAATGACATAAGCCCAAAAGCCTGTATCATTTTCATCCCATGTCCTCGACTCAAGATGATTTCCTCAACTTGTATAATTTGTCTTCCCGAATGTACAACAGAATACTGATAATATTCACAGATATTATTAGTAAGTCATATCTCAGGCCTAAGATTTTAGCTCCTCACTGTAATTCATCAGCTGATTATAATAATGCCTTAATAATTACTTGTTTACTTGTTAAGCTAGTGATCTGTTTTTAGATTCTGACTGATTATAAAACAAGTCATCGCGCAAATATCTTCAGTGCAAAGTTTCTGCCAAGCAGTGGAGATAACAATGTTATATCCTGTTCAGGAGATGGAATTATTTTGTATACAGGTTGGTATTGAAATTTTCACTTATTAATGCTATACATTATTTTGTGGGAACAGTTATTCACAGTCATTAAATCTGGAAGTTTGATTGGAAGGAAAATTTCATGTATTTAGGACTGTTATTGTAACTAACTAAAATGTGATTGTTTAATTATTTTCTTAATAGTGAATATTTGAATAATAATTAAAATCAATCTGGATTAGGAAAAATCAGAGAGTTAAGAGAGTTATAGAAACTTACAAAGACAGGAACATAAACGTTATAGATATACAAGGAATTTCAACTTAATGTAATCGTCAGTTGAGGAGTAAGAAGACTTCTTATTTGGTGATGCTGTTTTCCAGGGGCATGAACACTATGGGGCCCAGGTTCCTATGGCTCCCCCAAAACTAGACAATTAAGTAAATTAAATAAACGGAAAGCAGTTGCGAGCTTAGTGGTTGCAGTGAGGAAGGGGTGATGAGCTACCAGAGTTGTCAAAGTTCATTCATCTCCTACTAACGATCTCTGTATCAACTTCTACAGCAGATAAGTCATTTTTGAGTTTGGAAAGACTAAAATACGATCCGAGGTCAACAATGGCTTGTAAGCTGGTAAACCATCGTGCAATCCTGAAAATTCATCTGTTGAGTCCAACTTTTGGATTTGGATTCTTTAGCTAATTACTTCATTTCTAGGTTGCAAATACATAAGTAAAATTTTGCTGTAAAATATTGTAAACTGAAGTTTATTTACAAGCAAACAAGTCTGTACTTCATTTTACTTCATTTTATCAACATAATCATGCAGTGTGTAATAATTATAAAGCAGTTGAAAGAAATGGAATTGTCTATTTCTTTGGGTGTTTCCTGTCAACAGTATTATGGGGATGACCCTCTGCTTGAGACTGAAAACCCATCTCAACCCAAAGAAAGTGGATAGGATGAGAAGCTTACCTTGCCAACCCCAATATGAATTTGATGACTGGTGTCTGCTATATGGAAATTATATACTTGTTTTCCATTTCAAAGTTTATAATCATTCAAGAAGTACTAAGGAACAGTTTATCCATTTTCTGAATGTAAGACCTCTATTTCTGTTTCATTGGATATGTTGGAAAAGTATTATATTATTCACACATTTTGTTGACATTTTGTGTTCCCTTTCCCTAACTTATCTCCTGTGTAAAAAGATTTATCTCATAGAAGTGAACAACCAACTATATGATGTATATTCCTCACTATTTTGTCCAATTTATGTATACAGATAGTACACCCACCCCCTCCAGTCTAGTTTTATGCATTCAGTAAAATTCTAAAAAGAATATATCCCTTTCTCTAATCCGGGGTCATATAACGAAATGTATGGTTATGGGCTAGAAAACAGTAAGAGTGATCGCCATTTTATTAATTGATTATGGGTACCCCGAATGAACCTCCAAAATGAACACAGATACGAAGAGCATGTACATCACAACAGGAGGTGCACACACAGACCAAGAATATTTGGGAACTGCTTGCTGCATGCCAAGCCTCACAATAGCTCACCTGGCAGGTTCGGTCAGAGTATGATACTGGACAGGGCTTGAGAGGTTTGAATCCCATGCAAGTAATGCTTTTTTAAATCACCAATTGCCAGGGATGTGGCAAGGTTGCATACTTAATAGTTTCCCCAGACTGATTTTTTATGTGACCCAAAAATGGTTGTTAGTGTCGTGGAATAGGGTGTGGAACTGCGTTCAGTGTCATAAGGACCATCTGACCTATTGCAACATGTCCGGTGTAACAGAACAGCATGCCTCAATGATGAGCTGTCTAATGTGACTAGAATTGGCCAGCTCCTGTGTATACACCTATTTTACACGGCCCCACAGGAAAAATCCAGATGTGTAAGTTCAGGTAATCTTGTGGGCCAGGGGACACATTCTCCCCTTCCTGTCATTTTGTCAGAATTCATCACATGGAGATGTTTCCAGATAACCATTGTCGCATGTAGTAGAACTCAGTCATGTTGAAACCACATCCTGCAGTGGTCAAGGGTGGCACATATTCCAATAATGGTAGTTCATCATGGAGAAAATGCAGATAGCTTGCTCCCATCAGAAGGCCTTCAAGGTATTGGAGACCAATGGGGTGATCACCTGCTGTGCTATACCATACCATACGTTCATGCTCCACTGTATCTGAAACTTTGCCTGAGAATTATCCACACTCCAGTAGTGCATATTGTGGCAATTAACAGTTCCATTGTTGTTGAACCGCTATTTGTCCGTAAATAAGATGGTCACTAAAACGGCAGAGTCAGTGCCAATGTGCTGTTGGATCCATTGATAGAATGTCACCCAGGCTTCGAAATCATGACCCTGGAGCTCTTGGTCTAACTGCAGATTGGTTGGGTAAAACCAATGGGTATGCAATATCCACATAACAGATGTCCAGCTGATGTTGAATTCTGTGCAGTGGCCTTTGTGCTATTGTGAGGACTGAATGAGTTCGCCATGCAGTTAGGGTTGCGCAGCTGTGAGTTTGCATTCAGACCGGGTGAGTTGGCTGTGCGGTTAGGAGCGCGCAGCTGTGAGCTCATATCTGGGAGATAGTGGGTTCGAACCCCACTGTCGGCAGCCCTGAAGTTGGTTTTCCGTGGTTTCCCATTTTCACACCAGGCAAATGCTGGGGTTGTACCTTAATTAAGGCCATGGCTGCTTCCTCCCCATTCCTAGGCCTTTCCTGTCCCATTGTCGCCATAAGACCTATCTGTGTCGGTGCAACATAAAGCAACTAGCAAAAAAAAAATTGCAATCAGATGATAGTGGGTTCGAACCCCACTGTTGGCAGCCCTGAAGATAGTTTTCCATGGTTTCCCACTTTCACACCATGCTAATGCTGGGGCTGTACCTTAATTAAGGCCACGGCTGCTTCCTTCCCAGTCCCAGTCCTAGTCCTTTCCTATCCCATCATTGCCATATGACCTATCTGTGTCAGTGCAATATAAAGAAACCACTAGTGTGAGGGTTATGCCAGATAGCGTCTAACACAACCTTAAGCAAACGTCATTGGATGGTCTTAAGCAGGCTATGTCCTTCCTTTCTACTTTCCGAAATGTCATGCCTGTTGGTTGTCATCTATCCAGGTAGCATTCTTGAGACAATCTGTCTTGTTTCTCTATAGATGAGTTACATGTCCACATATTCATAGCTGGGTACAAGGGAGTGGGAGGGGGGAATAAGCTTTGTTCTTTATGTGTGTGCTCATTTTACAGATTCATTTGGGGTAGGGGAGAACATGGCAAGTTGACGATGATAAGTTTCCTTTCAACATTCTGGCGGAATATGACATGATTTACGTCTGTGATGACATGTTTATTACTGCTTACCTTCTTATGTAACAGTTCTGCAATGTTCAAAGTTCTTGTTTTAATTTTTTTTCATAAAGTGGTAAAGTTTAATTTTATGTAAACTCATCATCTTGCCTCATGCCCGGGGTAAGTTGACTAACCTATTCGGGTAAGATGACGAGCAATTTTCTCAACTGTTTCAACACGGAACTTCACTGAAATTTGTTGAAAACACTATCAAAAGTTGAAGGAACTTAATTTTAATTCCTCCTCTGCGAACCATGTGACCTTGCCACGGTGGGGAGGCTTGCGTGTCCCAATGATGCAGATAGCTGAGCCGCAGGTGCAACCATATCGGATGGGTTTCTGTTGAGAGACCAGACTAACGAATGGTTCATCGAAAGGGGGGTAGCAGCCTTTCGGTAGTTGCAAGGGCGGCAGTCTAGATGATTGACGGATACGGCCTTGTAATAATACTCAACATGGCTTAGCTGTGTTGATACTGCTACACGGCTGAAAGCAACGGGAAACTACAGCCGTAACTAACTCCCGAGGACATGCAGCTCTCTCTGTATGAATGATGTACTGATGATGGCTTCCTCCCGGGTAAAATATTCCGAGGTAAACTAGTCCCCCATTCGGATCTCCGGGTGGGGACTACACGAGAGGGGGCGATCATTAGGAAGATGGATACTGACATTCTGCGAGTCGGAGCTTGAATGTTAGAAGTTTGAATCGTTGTGGTAGGTTAGAGAATCTGAAAAGGGAGATGGATAGGCTAAAGTTAGATGTAGTTGGTATAAATGAAGTAGGTTGGCAGGAAGAACAAGATTTTTGGTCAGGCAACTACCGAATTATCAACACAAAATCAAACAGGGGAAATGCAGGAGTTGGTTTAATAATGAACAAGAAAATAGGGCAGTGGGTAAGCTACTATGACCAGCATAGTGAAAGAATTATTGTCATCAAGATAGACACCAAACCAATGCCCACCACAATAGTGCAGGTCTATATGCCTACTAGTTCAGCGGATGATGAAGAAATCGAAAGAATATACGAGGAGATAGAAGATTTAATACAATATGTAAAAGGTGACGAGAATCTAATTGTGATGGGAGACTGGAATGCAGTGGTAGGCCAAGGAAGAGAAGGTAGTACGGTAGGAGAATTCGGATTGGGACAAAGGAACGAAAGAGGAAGTCAGCTGGTTGAATTCTGCACTGATCATAATTTAGTCCTTGCCAATACTTGGTTCAAACACCACAAACGACGGCTGTATACGTGGACGAGACCTGGAGACACTGGAAGGTATCAAATAGACTTCATTATGATTAGGCAGAGATTCAGAAACCAGCTGTTGGATTGCAAAACTTTTCCAGCAGCAGACGTGGACTCTGACCACAACTTGTTGGTCATGAAATGCCATCTGAAGTTGAAGAAATTGAAGAAAGGTAAGAATGCAAAAAGATGGGATCTAGACAAGTTGAAAGAAAAGAGTGTGAGGGATTGTTTCAAGGAACATGTTGCACAAGGACTAAATGAAAAGGCTGAAGGAAACACTATAGAAGAAGAGTGGAGAATCATGAAAAATGAAGTCAGTAGGGCTGCTGAAGAAATGTTAGGAAGGAAGAAAAGATCAACTAAGAATCAGTGGATAACTCAGGAGATACTAGACCTGATTGATGAATGACGAAAATACAAGAATGCTACAAATGAAGAGGGTAGAAAAGAATACAGACGATTAAAGAATCAAGTGGATAGAAAGTGCACGGTAGCTAAGGAAGAATGGCTGAAGGAGAAGTGCAAGGATGTCGAAGGCTGCATGGTCGTGGGAAAGGTAGATGTTGCATACAGGAAAATCAAGGAAACCTTTGGAGAAAGGAAATCTAGGTGTATGAATATTAAGAGCTCAGATGGAAAGCCACTTCTGGGGAAAGAAGACAAAGCAGAAAGATGGCAGGAGCATATCCAACAGTTGTATCAAGGTAAAGATGTAGATAATTTGGTTCTGGAACATGAAGAGGCTGTTGATACTGATGAAATGGGAGACCCAATTTTGAGGTCAGAGTTTGACAGAGCTGTGAGTGACCTCAATAGGAACAAGGCACCTGGAATTGATGACATTCCCTCTGAATTACTCACTGCCTTAGGAGAAACCAGCATGGCAAGGTTATTTCATTTAGTATGCAAGATGTATGAGACAGGAGAAGTCCCATCCAGTTTTCGGAAGAATGTTGTTATACCTATTCCCAAGAAAGCCGGTGCTGACAGGTGAGAAAACTACTGCACCATTAGTTTACTATCTCATGCCTGCAAAATTTTAACACGTATTATTTACAGAAGAATGGAAAAACAAGTTGAAGCTGAGTTGGGAGAAGATCAATTTGGCTTCAGAAGAAGTGTAGGAACACGTGAAGCAATCCTGACTTTACGTCTGATCTTAGAGGATCGAATCAAGAAGGACAAGCCCACGTACATGCCATTCGTAGATCTAGAAAAGGCATTCGATAATGTTGATTGGACCAAGCTATTTATGATTCTGAAGATGATAGGGATCAGATACCGAGAACGAAGAATTATCTACAATCTGTATAAATATCAGTCTGCAGTGATAAGAATCGAGGGCTTTGAAAAAGAAGCAGAAATCCAGAAAGGAGTGAGGCAAGGCTGCAGTTTGTCCCCTCTCCTTTTCAGTGTTTACATAGAACAGGCAGTAAAGGAAATCAAACAGGAATTTGGAAAGGGAATCACAATCCAAGGAGAAAAAATTGAAACCTTGAGATTTGCCAATGATATTGTTATTTTATCTGAGACTGCAGAGAATCTCGAGAAGCTGCTGAATGGTATGGATGAAGTCTTGGGTAAGGAGTACAAGATGAAAATAAATAAGTCCAAAACAAAAGTAATGGAGTGCAGTCGAACAAAGGCAGGTGATGTAGGAAATATTAGATTAGGAAATGAAGTCTTAAAGGAAGTAGATAAATATTGTTACTTGGGTAGTAAAATAACTAACGATGGCAGAAGGAGGACATAAAATGCAGACTAGCACAAGCAAGGAAGAGCTTTCTTAAGAAAATAAATTTGGTCACTTCAAACATTGATATCGGAATTAGAAAGATGTTTTTGAAGACTTTCATGTGGAGTGTGGCATTGTATGGAAGTGAAACATGGACGATATCTAGCTCAGAAAGAAAGAGAATAGAAGCTTTTGAAATGTGGTGTTACAGAAGAATGCTGAAGGTGAGATGGATAGATCGAATCACAAATGAAGAGATACTGAATCGAATTGGTGAGAGGAGATCGATTTGGCTAAATTTGACGAGAAGAAGAGATAGAATGATAGGACACATCTTAAGACACCCAGGACTTGTTCAGTTGGTTTTTGAAGGACGTGTAGGTGGTAAAAATGGTAGGGGTAGACCAAGGTATGAATATGACAAGCAGATTAGAGCAGATGTAGGATGCAGTAACTATGTAGAAATGAAAAGGTTAGCACAGAATAGGGTGGCATGGAGAGCTGCATCAAACCAGTCTATGGACTGATGACTCAAACAACAACAACAACAATAATTTTAATTACATACATTTCTAAAGAACATAAACATTAAAATGATTTTAAAATACTTAAAAATAATTTTTAGAAGTTCTTGCAAAAATTAATAACTGGGGTCTACTGTACACTATATTGGATACAAGAACTGTGAAGAAAACAATTTTAAACTGGAATAGGCCTATACTCAGCCATATCATTGTCCACTTCCTTGAGCAGTCTCCATGTCACCACACTTTACAGGTATCGCACTGAATCCACTCTTCATTTGGAGGATGAATATACACAGGGCATACAGAATTTTCTTGTTGCCGATTATTGCCAGATTCGGATATGAAGCCCAACTGCCTAGCTACTCTCTTCTCTAGGTTTTACATTCCTGCTCTTTCTTCGGCATTTCTTTTTAATGGAGCATGTCCTTCATGGGTGTGCTAGTTATGATGGATGGTGATATTCTAGCTCTGTTTCTCGTGACAGGCCTTTGAGCTCGACGTAGTGGTCGAATATCATATATCATTGTCGTTAATGTTCGGGGTGTGGTGATACTGATACTGCAGGTTGTAGAGTTTTATCACATTGATTACTGATAGCCTTATCTTCTTCTGGAATTGAAGTATCAGGGACCGAAGGCATATTTGCATATATATGGAAAAGAAAGGATTCCACCTGATCAGTACAATTTATTATACTTGTAGTCTTTACAGTACCGGTTTCGGCCTATTTGGCCATCATCAGCTGACTAATGTTGATGTTCTGCATGAATTACATTAACAATATCTGATGGAGGTTCCCATCTTTGATTGGCATATCCGGATATGTCTAATGGGGCATATAAGTGGTTTATCATTTAAATCACGGTACGTAAGTATGAATGACCTTGAGGTGTAAGTTATGATTATAAATACTTAACCTAAACTTCAGAGCTAATCAGTTGTACAAACACATGAAACACATTAAAATGTACTAAAACATATGTAAAGCACTGGTTAATGTTTATGTCTTGCATATATTTTCTTCTTGGTAAAATATTGTGACATTGAAATATATCAGTTGATGCTGCTATTCGTGAATGATGATATGATGTAATGGAGTCTAAAAATTGGGGAGTCTAATTGTGCATATCTTGTGTGTGCTTTCTTCTTTTAGTTGTTGTGCTGTTAATGACAGATTTGCATCTGTTGATACTATGTAAGCAATGAAGAATTTCTATGATATATCGTAATTTAGTGGTTAATAGCTGGGTGTATTCTAATATAACACTTGTCGTTAAAAAGTCTGCTTTGGCTTCATGGTAGATAAAATCTTATTTGTTTGGGTTAGAAGCATAAAATGAAGACGTAGTCTTGTATGGTTAAAATTCTGACAGCAGTGGTGGTTCCTTTCTTGTCTATATTGTGTCTGGTATTATGGTTATTGTTGTTGTTGTGGTTGGGTAGTGCGCTGTTTTGGAACTTTACTGCTGCGGGTTCGTCTTGGGCTTATACCACAACGGAATTTTTGAGTGGGGTTTCCGATATTCTCTGCAACGCGCAGTCTCGAACTTATGACAATTTGAAGTCGGCTCTTATCAAGAGATTTAGTGAATATGCAGAACAGAAACTTAATAAATTATTAGGCAATCTGGAACTTGGGGATCGCACCCCATCCCAGCTTCTCCGGGAAATTTAGCAACTGGCTGGCAGCACCATTACATCCAACATCATTCGTGTGTTATGGCTAAAAATGGTCCCTTCCCACATCCTGCAAGTAAGCAAAACTTTTGACCTGTCAGAACTTGCTGATATGGTTGATAAAATTCAGTTCATATACCTCTTGTTACACCTATTACACAAGCCCACGTCAGTGATGAAATTTCTAACCTCACTAAGTTAGTTCAGGACCTAAGCACTAAGATAGCACAAGTTTCTGCTCAGATGCCCAAATATCTATCCCGGCAACCAAGAGAACACTTTGTCATGTTCTAGAACCAGCACAAGAGATTATAGCCCCAGTCACACCATCTGCTACTATCACAGAAGATGCAGAGAGAAGGATAATACAGTAAATGCATTCAACTCTGCTGTTTCAATAACTGTCAGTCATAAAACTACTAAGGCCCCATCAACACAGCGGCAGTTGATAATTCAAGGAAAACCCGTTACCTAGTTACTAATGATTTCAAGACTGGTAGATCATTCTTAATCGACTTAGGAGCAGCTATTTCTCTTATTCCCCCTTCACAACATGATCGCAATAACCTCGTATCACTGTAGTCATTCATAAGCACGATGTCTTCCACAGTAACCTCACTGTTTACCAACCATCAAATGAATGTAACGTATATCACTACATCAAGACTACTGGTCCTCCATGCCATGCAAGGCCTAGATGTCTTGCACCAGATAAACTTAAGGCAGCGAAGGACAAATTTCAGTTTATGATGGAACCAGGCATATGTAGGCCATCACAGAGCCCTTGGGCCAGTCTGCTCCACCTCGTCCAAAGGAAATCAGGGGACTGGCACCCATGTGGTGACTACCGGAAACTGAATGCCCAAACCGTTCCAGGCAGATATCCCGTCCCTAACATGCAAGATTGCACCCTAGCCCTTCATGGCTGTAGGGTAGTAGGGTATTTTCTACTCTGAATCTCAACAAGGAATTCCTTCAAGTACCAGTTCATCCTGTGCACATAGCCAAATCTGGACTGTTTGAATTATCAGAATGCCTTTTGGACTTCGCAATGCTAGTCAGACCTAACACTGTATTGATTCCATCACTTAAGACTTGCCTTTTGCCTTTGCCTATATAGATGAGATTTTGATTTTCTCATCCTCATACGAAGAGCACTTGAAACATCTTGTCACATCTCTACAAACACAAGCTCACACTAAATGTGGCTGAGTGTGTGTTTGCCAAGAATTGTGTTAAATTTTTGGGGTATCTGATTACTCCTGACGGTCTATCATCAGATCCTGAAAGAACAATGCACCCTCCACATATCCCAAACCACAGGCAGTCCCACAGCTAAAGAGGTTTCTGGGAGTGATGAATTTCTATCACAGGTTTTACCTTCATTTCTCTGAAATTCAGGCACCTGACATATCTGTTCTAAATTCAAGAAGAATGACAATTCGTCGATTGAGTGAATCCCTGAATTGGACTTAGCATTTCAGAAATGCAAAGAAACTCTAGCAAACCATGTAGTGCTTCCTTTCCTATCACCCAAAACTGAGCTTAGCTTAATGACTGATGCATCCAGTGTATCTATGGAACGAGCCTTCAATCATACTTGTGATGGCATAACTTGCCCACTGGTTTCCTTCTCTAGAAAACTCACTCCATTAGAAAAGAAATATTCCACCTATTAATGAGAACTTCTAGCCATATTTTCCGCTATACATTACTTATCCTACATACTGGATGGTCAAAATTTCAAAATTTATTTGGATCATCGCTGTCTCATTCACACTTTAAATCAAATTACAATGTCACACCTCGGCAAAGCCATCAGCTCTCTTATATTAGCCAGTTCTCCACTGACATTAGCTTCGTTAAAGGGATGAACAACAGTCCAGCTGATATACTCTCCAGGATCAAGACAGTTGTAAAACGCACAGTCTCCCTATGCGGATATTGCTACCGCGCAAGACAATGATGATCAACTCACTGTACTCTTGACCAGCGACTCGTCTAGTCTTGAACTGAAGAAGCTTATACTTGAGGGCACAGAGATGTACTGTAATATTTCTACAGGAGCAGTTCAACCATATGTGCCATGAACTCTTCGAACTACAATTTTTGAATAGTTCCACTCCATTTCTCACCCAGGAAGCCTAGCTACTTCCCGTCTTACAACCCAGCATTTCGTGTGACCCCGGGTGCAAAGAGACATCAAGGAATGGGTGCAACAGTACAACAGTTGCCAACAGTCAAAAAACCACCGACACAAAAATTATCCCTTCCACATGTTTCTGAAACCAGATGAAAGATTCGTTCACATCCATGTCGATGTGGTCGGACCCCTACCACTCAACGTAGGATACTCTTATCTGCTAACTTGCATTTACCATTTCACTCAATGAGTTGAAGCCTTCCCTATGCAAGACCAGACAGCCGAAACCATTGCAAAGACTTTTTTTAAAGATTGGGTTGCCCGATTTGGATCTACGGTCAGGCTTACGCATGATCAGGGAAGAAATTTTGAGTTAGGCCTATTCAAGAAAGTATCTCGCGTACTTGGAATCGATGCTCACCATACCACAACTTACCACGCCTCAGGCCAATGGTCTCGTCGAAAGAGTTCACCGCACTTTGAAAGCTGCATGAATGAGCCACCAGCACTCGGACATTCCTGGTACCAAGAGCTCCCACCAGTTCTCCTTAGTATTTGCTGTGCCCATAAGGAGGGCATCAAGGCCACAACATCCCAGTTGGTCTGTGGCACAACACTTTGGCTCCCTGGTGAATTTTTTGAATTAACACCCACTGACTCTCTACCCAGCCATGCTTATATCCAGTATCTCCGGCAAGTTTTCGACAATATTCGGGTCACAACTACTGCTTGGCACACAGCTGCACATCCACTCTGCCACCAAACCCTTGCACTCGTGTATATCTTCATCAAGATGGAGTTTGTGTTGCAATCCAGTTCTCCTATAATTTATGAAATGCTGCGACGTTCCAGCAAAACTCTCAACATTGTAATTAGTGGTAGAAGATCAACCGTCTCTCGTGATCGCCTGAAACCTGCTTTTGTGGTCGAACAGTGCACATGAACTGCCACCACTCAACCACTAGCATGAAAACAAGGGGTGCCCCAAAAACTTTACAGATCAGCCCAAAAACCTTTCTCATCATCAGTTCCAGAGAAGAAACCACCATTACACATAGTGGGCATCGAGTTCAATTCTCTAAAGCCCTTAATGACCTTGTTTTAAGATAATGGGGGGGAGTGATGTAGTGATCTCTTATGGAGTTGAGTGATAACGAGCAATATGTATCTCTTTCATAAAGTTTCCTATTTGTAACCTCTTTGTATTGTTATCTTGCATTTTTTATGTTCTATTGTTTTCCTCTAGATCAAACTACAAAGTAATCAAATCCTCTACTTGGGTTAATATTAATATTGATTTATCTTTGCAACAAATGCTATAACTCTAACCCACATAGTGGCAAGGTTACGGAATGTGGAAACCTTTACCTTCCGCTCCTCTGAGGGTCTTCATGGCCTATAAGGAGATAGCTTTGCTTTGCTCTTTTTTTCTTTGTATTTACATATGTATACTTATAGTTAATTAGTAAAAAAAAGGTGTATTTACATATGTATATAGATAGTTAATTAGTATTTGACTCTAACTGGGCGAGTTGGCCGTGCGGTTAAGGGTCGAGCAACTCTGAACTTGCATCCGGGAGATAGTAGGTTCGAACCCCACTATTGGCAGCCCTGAAGATGGTTTTCTATGGTTCCCTTAATTAAGGCCATGGCCTCTTCCTCCCCACTCCTAGGCCTTCCCTGTCCCATTGTCGCCATAAGACCTATCTGTGTTGGTACGATGTAAAGCAAAATAGTAAATATTTGACTGTAAATTAAACAGTCAACAAATTATTCAGTGTTGCATGTCACCAGTTTACTCCAGGGTTTTCCTTTTTATTCCCCCCTCACATTTTCCAGTCTTTGATTAACCCACGAGGGATCGCGTGCCAAGTGTAACGTCAGGAGTCGCGTACGGTCGTTTAGACCGGAAATCAATAATACGCTATTTATTGTTACAATAATATAAGGTAATACTATTTAAACACAAACACTTTTTACATAATAATTATAATAATGAGTAGGGGGCAGATTTCAAAAAATGTATGAAATATGTATGCATTTATGACCTAAAAAACATAAAAATATGACCTATAAAATTCAAAATATGACTTAATGAATAGCATCCACATTACATAGAAACACTTTTATTACAATTGCTACAGACTGCAATTAATTTAGAGTTTAAAAAGTTTTAATTCTTCTAAATCTGTAACTCAAAATCAACTAAAATGATGAATATTTCATGAACTCGTTAAGGTTACACTGCATACTCCTAGGCAAGGACGGACTCTGTGGAAGACATAAACACTACAGTCACTTTCACTGTTCAATATTCAATCAGTTTTAATTTATACACAAAACATATGTTATTTGAATGAAACTTTCATACCTGATCTAGTCTCCATTATCAAAATTGACCACATGCATCTTAAGATTGTTGAATGAGAATACCCTCCTGTTGTCACTGAGTATCGTCTTGTAGTGAGAAAAACAAACTTATTTCGACATCACATGATGTAAGGGGAGCGTACTTGAATAGAGTTAAATCACTTGGAGAAAATTCCTGGAAATCTGCAGATGAAGAGTTTCCACAAAGAATGTCATTTATTCCATGCAGGTACACAAGTCTGCTATTTTTTTCCAGTACATTTTCTAATTTTCTACACACTCTAGATGCTATTGTTCCTTTCGCATGCTTTAATTCCTGTTCAATGCACTTTCCAACATCCAGTGCATCACTTAGTTCTGCACCTGAAACTTCCAGTTGCGTGATTGCTCCAGATAAAGAATTAAAATTGGACTTTATGTAAGCCAGGTCCACTTTTAATGTTGTGCTTGAAAATAAATCTTGAGTGGTTTTTATGGAGAATGATTCTGCAGGATCAAAAGACTTCACGATCTTCTCCACGACATCTAAGTTGTTGCAATAGTACACTGCGGCAACAAGCCAAGTAAGTCCCTTGGCTGCCTTCTTCATATATGGAGCAGCGTCAGTTACAAATAGAAAAATGTGCTCTCTCTTTGCCCCGTTTGGCCACAACAGATTCATTGAATTGTCAAAGAGAACTGCAATGGTGGAATGGTTTGTCTTCTCTAGCACTTAACATGTCAGGAGGAACGTATCTCCAGTTTGGTCTTCCTTCAGCGTGCCAACGATCACATTTGCTACTTATCTTCCATCCACATCTGTGGTCTCGTCTATTGAAACCCATATCTTACTGTCTTCCACGCCACGCCTTATTATATCCAACATCTGTTCATAACAAGGGGTCAGATAGTCCTTCCTGAGAGTAGATTCGTTTGGAACAGGATGCTTTGTATATTTTTCAAGAAACTGCCTGAAGCTTCGGCTGTTAAGTTTCTTTAAAGGAATAGTAAACGAAACCATCATCTTGCAGAGATCTTGTGAAAATTGTGAACACTGTGAACTTGATGTCAGGGTTTCAAATAACAGACGTTGCCTATTTTCGAGTGCAGAATATCTAGTTACACAATTCTTATGTTTTACAGTATTAGAGTGTTGTTGCACAGAGAAGCGTTTTTCGGCAGTAACTTTTACCTCTCACAATTTACAGAATAATATCACTATCCGTACTGAATATGTTTTTACCGAACTCGTGAACAAAACTTCAACTTCCCACAAATTGAGACTTTCGTTTTAGGTATATTGAAAGGAACTGAATGACTGTAGCTCTCTAATGACCAAGGTCATTCAGTGTGTTGAAGGTGGAAGAGGGAAGGGCAAAGGAGAGAGAGATAAGAACAATGACAAATAACTGCAGAATTACCTCTGCTTCCACGTAAACTAGTCCGGTTTCCAGGAATTGACCCAGCTAGCAAACAATAGCTCCTACCTGTCAGAAACATTCCATACACTACTTTAGAATGGTTCATCAGTAGTATATTCCAGTCTATCCTGAAAAATAATTTCTAGAGCTTATTCCGATTTTTATAAAACAAAATTAAAATGAAAATTACCAAAATATGCTTTTATAATGATATTTTGTTCAAAATATGCCATAAAACTTTAAAAAGCCTAAATATGCATTTATATGCCCAATAAAACCTGTTTAATTTTGATGATCATGCTTGGAAACGTGTTGAAAATACAAGACTATAAGATATAATGTTAAGGAAAAAAATATGACTTGTCATAGAAATCCGCCCCCTAATAATGAGATTGCCTTTTGCTGATGAAATTGAAAATAGAAATTCAAGTTCTGTTTATAAAAGATACTTTTAAAATGATGTTTAATTTCATTTAACACACATCTAGACAATGCTCCTTCTCCCTCTACTCAAGAATGAATGATAACAGTGCACTGTCCACATTATAAATAAGTCTACACCATGAGTCGCTTATGGTTGAATAGAGCGGAGACAGGTAACGTGAGGAGTCGCGTGCGAACGAAACGACCGGATAGCCAGGTAGTCACGCTTACTAGGAGTGGAGAGGGATAACAGTAGTATGACAGAAAAGTGGCAATGAGTCCATTTAAAGGTACTGAGGGATAGGAAGTATAATAAACAGTGTTCACGGAAGGATTGATCAAAATAAAAAGAAATTGTTGAAACAACCAGACATGACCTCTCACGGGTTAATGGAAATAAATTATGGGTAAATAATGTTCTATTATAGTGCCTTTAAATTTTGATACTTTGCACTAAAGTTCTTAAGTTACTAATAGTTTTTGTAAATGTTATTGGCTTTACGTCCCACTACTTCTTTTGGAGATGCCAAGGTGTCGGAATTTAGTCCTGCAGGAGTTCTCTTATGTGCCAGTAAATCTACCAATGAGGCTGATGTAATTGAGCACCTTCAAATACCACCAGACCGGGCTAGGATCGAACCTGCCAAGTTGGGGTCAGAAGGCCAGTGCCTAAACTGTCTGGGCCATTCAGCCTAGCTTTAAGTTACTTGATGGTTTATAGATTAATAGTATCTGAACACAGTAGATCAGTTACACTGTCAGTGGCTTTGAATATTAAACAGAAAAGCATATTTGAAAGAGTTGATGCTTTCCTGAGTGTTGCCTTGTGCTCTTACTTTGAAACCAGTTACATAATAGCAGTGGTTAAAAATTTATTAAGGTATTTAAAGCTGAAAATGGTATGATAGCCATGTGGTATTGTCAAGCTATCACATGGGAAAATGATTTTTAATTTAATTTCCTTTCACTCCCAGTAGCTATATGTTAAGAGTTGTTTATTCAAAGAGAATTGAAAGATGACATTTTGAGATTGTTTATTACAGATCTCATGAGGAAAGAAGAAACCTTCTACAACCAGTTTAACTGTCATTCTGGCACAACATATGAGGTGATTACCATTCCCAATGATCCTCACTCATTCCTCAGCTGTGGAGAAGATGGGACCGTCCGATGGTTTGATCTTCGAATAAAGGACAAGTGCACTAAACCACAGTGTAAAGAGGTAATAGTCCTTCTGTAACGTTTTATTCCACTTCATCATTTCATTGCTTATTATTATAATTACTTTTTCTTCTAAACTACTTGGTTTATTTTTAGTCTGACTTTATTAAGAGATATGAATTTCATTTTGAATGGTCCATATTGAACTGTGATTACAATTCAATTAAAAATGAAGAGTAAGGTGGATATATTTTACTCATAATTTTTAATTTAATTGTAATTTCCATTATCACCTTCAAAGTAGTCATTTTTAGCTTGAACACAGCTACTTGAACAATTTTTTCTGTTTTTGGAAGCACTAATGAGACTTCCAGTACTGAGCAAGTTATCTATGCACTTCGAGATATGTAGCAGTAAGCTTGCATTCAGGTGGTAGTACAGTAGGTTCAAACTTACTGTTGGCAGTCCTGAAGATGGTTTTCTGTGGTTTCCCATTTTTACACCAGCCAAATGCTGGGGCTGTACCTTAATTAAGGCTGTTGGGCGCTTCCTTTCCAGTCCTTGTCCTGTCCTATCTTATCATCTCCATGAGACCTGTCTGTGTCAGTTGACGTTAAACAAATAGGAAAAGAGTCTTCTGGCTTCAATATGTTTAGCTGATGCTGCTCTTTCAACTGGAAGTTTGTTTTAGGGAAGAAGTAAAAGTTGCAGGGGGCTAGATTACATGAGTGTGGTAGGTTGGGGGGGGTTGCAGAACAGTGGTCATGTTGATTTTTGTCAGGAAGTCTCTCGCAGTGAGTGAGGTGTGTGCAGACTCATTGTCATGGTGCAGTAACCATGCATCAGGTCATTTGCACTGCACATCTTCCCTCAGTCATCTCAAAAAAATTCCTGTTGATAGTCTACCTTTTTAAAATTCGCAGAAGCACCAGAACTCAGAAACACATGCACATACAAGGATACCAGTTGCCAGTCTTTTAGTTGTAGCATACACCAAAAGGCACCTAGCATCAGAACTTAGTACTGCATCTTGTTCATGCACTATATTCTAATTCTTGAAAATTCTAGGTAGCAGCTGGTGATTTTTTGCAAGAACTTTTGTTCAGATATAAATATCATATTAACAAAGAACTGATAAGTGTGTCAAAGTGCTGACACTTCACAACAATTCTGCTCTGATATTTAATATGAAGTCTTATATTCTTTTTAAACTGTGTAGAGACCCCATTTCATTAGACAAAATTATCCAGTTCACACATATGTAGTATATAGCGAGATAGGAACATGTAATAGGATAAACACGATAGCTCTGCCGTTTTCAAATAAATAGCCTCTCTCCTCGCCAATCCCAATTCTACTGCATCCATTCTCCAGCCCCCTCCCAACAAATTAATTTCTGCTTTTCAGCTTCATCTGGAGGGCAAGGTTAATATACATTGAGGGTGGGGATCTTGACAGATCTTCATTCTTGTTCTAGGAAGTGTAGGATAAAAAAGAGAATCCTGGATAAATATAGGAAAAAGGAGGAGACAAAAAAGATGATAAATACAGGTGGTAGAAGACTAGGGACCAGGATAAACATAGGTGATCCGTAATCTCTTCAGCTTAACTGTAAACTCAACGAACATTGAATTTGTTAAACATACAGTTGATTCATTCATTCAGTTCCTTATTCTTCTGCCATAAATATTTCCCCATTCTGGAATCTGTTTCTTTAGAGTATCTTTTTATTTACACTGTTTATGCCCACATTGGAACACCTTTTACAATAAAATCTTCAAAAAATAATTACATTAAAAAATAGGTTCATTTTTTAAAACTTGATAATTTCTTCTTTTCTCAAAACTTCTTCATTCTAAATGATCTTGCAGCCCATTCTTCTGCTGATATAACATGCTCCTTACATTTTGATGCTTTAAGTGATAATGTTGTATATTTGTTTTTTAGAATCTTCTTCTCTTCTCTATTTTCAATTTGCTCTAATTTTCAATTCATCCAAATCCTTTTGTATTTCTTTAAACCGAGTGTTTTTTGTTTTACTATTCCAAAATAAATGAAAAAAGCTGTTTTAGTAGTCTAAAATATGGCAAACAGTATATATGTCCAAAAAATGCAATCCTCGAGCCTCACTGTCAGCAGCCCTGAAGATGGTTTTCCGTGGTTTCCCATTTTCACACCAGGCAAATGCCGGGGCTGTACCTTAATTAAGGCCACGGCCGATTCCTTCCACTCCCTAGGCCTTTCCTATCCCATCGTCGCAATAAGACCTATCTGTGTCGGTGCGACATAAAAACAAATATCATTTTATTCTGTTTCCACCCCTCCTCATCCATAACCATGTTCTAGTTCAGGTCACATTGCCTTATACCACTTGTAACCTGGCTCATCCATCATAACTTAGGTGTTCCCTAACCTCTCTTTACTTTCATTTGCAATTCCACAGTTTCTTCTTCTTCTGTAAATCTGACCTAAGACAGATATGAAGTGGACGTCCTCCATTTTTCTTGAGCCTCAGCATCTTCCTTCATTCATTGGTAACTTCTTCCTGGACGAGTTGGCCGTGTGGTTAGGGGCGCAGCTGTGAGCTTGCATCAGGGAGATAGTGGGTTCAAACCCCACTGTCGACATCATTGAAGATGGTTTTCTATGGTTTCCCATTTTCACATCAGGCTTCTTTCCTGTTCGTAGGCCATCATCATCATAAGACCTATCTGTGTTGGTGTGACGTAAAGCAAATTATAAAACTTCTTCCTCTTTTTCCTTCTATTTTCCCCTCCTTGATATTCTGTAGTGGACAGTTCCTTTAAAAGCGTGTGACCCACCCAAGATGTTTTCCTCTCCATTATCATCAGATTACTCTCCTCTGTACATCCTCATTATGTCTATCCATTTCACTGTCTCACTCTTCTCCACAACATTTCAAAGCTGGCCAAGAACTTATTTTCTTTCTTTCTGTCTGTCTGTCTGTCTGTCTGTCTGTCTGTCTGTCTGTCTGTCTGTCTGTCTGTCTGTCTGTCTGTCTGTCTGTCTGTCTGTCTGTCTGTCTGTCTGTCTGTCTGTCTGTCTGTCTGTCTGTCTGTCTGTCTGTCTGTCTTTCTTTCTTTCTTTCTTTCTTTCTTTCTTTCTTTCTTTCTTTCTTTCTTTCTTTCTGATTGTCCATATTCTAGAGATATAAGACACCACACTCCATGTGAAACACTTGACAGACTTCTTCAATTCAGATGGGAGCTCCTGGGCATCAGCAAACTCTTTACCCTTTCAAAAGCTCTTTTCCATAGAAATGTTGCTTATTATTTCTCCATTATAGATTGGCTTCCATTCCATTCCATTCCATTCCAATACATTAACAGTGTCTACTCTCTAGCCATTTTTCATGACTTTTGTCTTGCCGATGTTCAGCTTCATTCCAAACTCTTTCCCGACACAATATCATACTCTCCATCATTACTTACAGTAGTTCTTTTGTTTCTGCCAACTCCCTTGTATGGTCTCGCTCTAAAAAAAATCCTCTTGAATTTTGCTTGGGCTTCTTGGTTAATTTTTTAAGATACGTACACATACAAAAATGGTTTGTGACATACAACGTACCTGTCTTACACCTCTTCCAATATTCACAGTTTGTAGACATGATAATAAGCTTTTCGGCTTTTGCCGTGTCGAGAAAACAGGTTAAATTCTTTACGTTTCGCAGAGGATTTACGTATTTAGTTCTCTTCTCTGTCCTTTCATTATTGTTATTTTGTTTCAGTGTTTTCCAAATTCGTACGTGCCTTATCACCAGACGGTTTGTTCCAGGCTATGTGTTAAGTGTCATACTTTCATAACATGTGTACACCTGTTATGCCCCAGCTCATGATCCTCTGTTTTTTTCTGACACTTTCTTTCCATTCTTCAGCTCTGTTCTATTCTTTTATCCTGTGAGTTTTTTGTTGCACTTTATTTTATTATTTCAATTTATTTCTTCTACCACGTTTGTCCCTAATTCGTCTGGTGACCTTGCTGCTACTTCGCAACGCACATATGGTGTAACAGAAAACATCTTAATAGGAGCTTAGATGGTGTCATCAGCTCCCACTTGGAATGCTAGCATACAGTGAGAGTAAATGGTAAAGCATTCTTAAATTTAAACTTTCATTATTGAAGAAGTCTTCCTCGTGAACAGTCTGATTTTCTTCTGGAGACGCAGAGCAAAGTTCTCTGCAAAACAAAGAATTCCACCCTGTATTCTTGACATGGCAAAAGCCCAAAAGCTTATTTATTTTAATAATTTATTGATATTATTATTATTTCCCTCCAGATCTACAGTATTTCCTACCTTAGTGATCCTTAGTGGAGAGAAATAATATTGCCCAACCTACGCAACACCTTCAATTTTACTCTTCTAGATAAAATAATAATGTGATAATAATAAACATAATAATAGATAAGAGTACTAGTATAGTGGGCCCTCCCCAAAGTGATCACTGCACTGGTATTTACCAGCTATTCGGCGATTATCAGAGATTTGCGAGGCTACTCGCAAGTGTTGTAGGAGTTTGGTATAAAGGGTTAAATGCCCCTCCCCCCTTGCAGTGCTAACTGCTGGCTGGAACCTGAAGATTAACAGAAGAATAACTGTAGAATGACTAGTGGACCCTCCCCGCCATGATCATTGCGCGGTGGAGTCTGATGAATACCATATAATCGGCGATCGCCATGGAATCGTGAAGCTACTCACGATAATAATAGAAATGGCAACTCAGCATCAGGAAGTTTAAAGACCTCCACTTCCCTTCTGGCTGAATCTCGCGAACCTTGCACATTCCGTAACTACTGCCTTCCACACTCGCTGACCTACTACCAGTTCACTGATTCAGCCAAAACATTACATAATCTGCTGCCTTAGTGTGCCGTAAGCTCCTCGCTTATCAGCTCCTGTATGAACTGTTTCACTCCACACGTTATACATACAATAAAATAACATTATTTAATTTATTATCCCTACTTATAACCACTATAACTATCCACCATCAGCCAAAATAACTCAATCTCTTGTTATATCACCATTATATATCCATCAGACATAAATCTCGATCTCCCCTGTAATTCCTCCCAATCACCTCATCACAACCTCTCTTATCAATCCGACGTTTCTCGTTCCACCATCTAATGCCTCCTAGCATTCATCCCACTTAAATCACCAATTGCCCTCTTATACTTACAGACCCAAACAAACTCCACATTTCAAATTATCATCCAACAACTCAACTAGTTTCTCTTCCATTCAGATTGCTCATAGTCAAATTCCACACTTAAATTCCAATCACGTGTCCATCAATTATTACCATACCATATCTATAAAACAATCACTCTTTTCTCCACCATACCACCAAATTTGCCTCTTACAAGTAACAAAACTTCAACCACCAACCACATTACTACCACTCTTATCAATCAAACATCTTTAGTCTAAATATACAAAACACTAAACGACATTTCAAATACAATTACCTCTTACCAAACCTATACCATTTATAATCACGTTCATCATCTCTCTACCGAGCTCGATAGCTGTAGTCGCTTAAGTGCGGCCAGTATCCAGTATTCGGGAGATAGTAGGTTCGAACCCCACTGTTGGCAGCCCTGAAAATGGTTTTCCATGGTTTCCCATTTTCACACCAGGCAAATGCTGGGGCTGTACCTTAATTAAGGCCACGGCCGCTTCCTTTCCACTCCTAGCCCTTCCCTGTCCCATCGTCGCCATAAGACCTATCCGTGTCGGTGCGACGTAAAGCAACTACCATCATCTCTCTAAACATCATCTTGCTATTCAATTCTAATAACGCCACCAAGACCACTAATCAATTTTATATACAGCTATAAATGAGCACACTTCATAACACACCAAATTTGCTACTTCAACACTATTATCTCAAATACAAATATCAAACATACTCTACCATCCAACATATTCAATTAAAACCATCAACAGCTTGCTTACTATTGAACCCTCTCCCATGTACCGTATCAAGATCACTCAACCAACCATATACAATAACATCACTACATGGGCACCTCCATTGCACATATCAAACACGCAACACCCTTGACCAACTTTAACCCTACATCATTTACTATCTTTACTTAGCTTTTGACTCCTAGTTACCATACCTTCTTCATTTCTATCTCTCTTCCCCCATAAATCTTTTAAGCTCACACTTCTCCCTTTGTGTAGAGCCTTACTTTTGTTAACTTTCTCATTCTGAACTAGACATTCACCCATACTGGGGCTTGAACTGCCCTCCACACCGTTCACCCCTCTTAATTCACTATTCACTACTCTCCGCTTCTCCCTCTCACATTCCATACGTATTTCTCTGCCAAATTCCCTGGCTCACCTTTTCCTTTTCTCACTGTCAGACCAAAACTCTTCGAAGCTCTGTTCTCTTCTCTTTCTTTCCTCCGTACTCACTGCTACATTAATATCACACAACTCACTGCTTCTCTTCCTTCTCCCCATTTCATCATCCCCATCTTCTCCGCCGCTACATCTCGCACTCAATGCTCCACTCCTTATACCAAGCATGCCCTCGCCGGCCCTACTCGTTTCATTCTTATTTAAATCCTCCTCCATAGACAAAAGTTTCAACAATCCCCACTTTCAAGTCCATTTTCCATTGGACACCACCGGTACTTGGTCCCTAATATGAGCTCTCAACCCTTGCACTCTTGCCCTAATTATATTTTTCTTCAAATTTTTGAAATTTCTATTCCCATCTCTTTCCCAGTCTCTCTTAATCCACAGTTTTTCTTTCTGCAGGTTTTCAGCATTTCTGATTGCTATATCTGCCATGAGTGAGGATAGCAACATGACTTTTATAGGTCTGCACCCCCTCAGCCTGCCGCTTCACGTCATCTATATCGACCTCACTGAAGTTGATTTTCATTTTTCTTTGTATTACATCTACCACCTTGTATATTATGTCCACTTTAGTCTCTACCTTCTCTTCTTGTACTCCATAAATAAAAATGGCTTTCTTCATGCTTTCAAGTCTGTATGTAGGCTTCTACTTCTTTCTTCAAATTTATCACCTCTCTTCCATATTTTTTTTATTTTCTTCTTTAGAAAAACTACATCTCACTGCTTTCCATTTTACCTTTGACTTCATTAGTGTTTTCCTGGATCCATCGTCTTGTCATTTCATGCTCCTTAACTTGCTTTTGTATCATCCATTTTAACTGCTCAAACGGACAGAGTTCCTCTACTACCTTCTTAACCACTTTTTTTATTATGTCAACGTCCTCCCAATTCATTTTGCCACTGCTCTGCAGGCCTGGATTTACTTCCACACCCCCAATAACCAGCAGGACAGTGACCACCGCTGCTACCATCAGCATCTTGCCTTTCAATCTCATCCTTACTTTTGGCTGTTCCATTCTTATTACTTCCCTGCCATCTACCTATAATGACCCTATATTGTTCAACGCTGATCATCTTCCTTATAACACTCTTTATTTATTTATTTCTTTCTTTCTTTCTTTCTTTCTTTCTTTCTTTCTTTCTTATTCTCACCATGATCTTACTGTTCTCCACACTCATTGTCTTTCTCCAGTCCACCCATTTACCTGAAGCTTCTTGTGGAGTTAGCTTGTATACTTTCCTCAAACTACAATATTTTTAGAAAATAGTGATTGTATTCATTCCTGTGCGTCTGTGTGCTACTTTTGAAGATATCCATCACAATTGTAAATGTGAAACTCTGTTAAGAAGTTTTTCAAGGGGCCTCAAAGAAAACTTCTTAAGCAGGAAACTTCTTAAAAGGGGTAATGCCCAAAAACTTATCCTGTACTTAGAAATACATGTGAAACACACAGCCAACAGATTTCCTTGTTCGTGAACAATACTGAAATAGGCCGATATATAAGAGTTGCTAAAAGAAAGCCACAATACAAAGATTTTATTATCATGACATGTAATTTTAGAGATAAAGTAAAATAATTGAACATACTGTATTATAAAAATACTTGATAAGAGAAGGGAACATATTATATAAAACCTTGCACAAGAGATAAGAAGAAATACTAAGAATATTAAAACGGTAGGTGATAACTGTACATTATGTACATTCCGTACTGCATCAGACATTAAATACATTTCCATACAAAAAAGTCTAGGCTCTTATTTGGAAAAGAAATTGTCTAGGGATGACTGTTACAGGTTTTTACTGCTTTCTTGAAGTATAAACCTCTCTATTTCCCACATTGCCTTCCATGTGTTCTGAGCCACACTGGCTGAACCTTTCATAAACTGCCTCAGTTTTTCAAGGAAGATGCTTGCCTCACTGCAAGATGGTCTTGGGGAATTCTCTTCCTCCACCTCCTCTTCTTCTTCTTCAATCTCCTCATCTCCTGCCTGAATTTCCTTGCAGATCTCATCGATGGTCTGCTCTTTGCAAGTGATTACCATATTATCAGTGACAGTGGAGTCATTGAAACTACTGGTAATCTCCATCTTCCATAACATTGCTGTTGGTACCACCACCGAAGCCTGCTTTCTTGAAGCAATTTGCTATTATTACAGGCTCCACTGAATTCCATGATGAGGCAATGAAATGTATTGAGTTCAAAAGAGATGGTTTGTAGATGGGTTTGCCTGCTTCCATGCGTAGCAGCATATGGCTCACAACTTATTTTCGGTACCTCTGCTTCAATACCTTAATTATTCCTTGGTCTGTGGGCTGTAGTACCGATGGAAAAAATTCTACCTTGATGTTCCTTAAATGGGGCCACTCCTGGGGATGAACAGGGCAGTGGTCCATAAATACCACAATCTTCCTGCGCTGGCTCCCCATTTTGGCATCTAATGCCTGCATATACTCTTCAAACAGGGAAGTTGTCATCCAAGCTGACTTGTTGCTGGTGTCCTTGCATGGTAAAGTCCTGATATTTTTGAAACAATGTGGCTTCCTAGATTTTCCTATCATCAGTAGAGGTGGTTTTTCAGTTCCTTCCATATTAGCACCAACCAATACTGTAACTCGCTCTTTACTTAATTTCCCCCCCGTGGCAAGATTCTCCCTTCAAAATTAGAGACTTATCTGGGATAAGCTGGTAAAATAGTGCGAATTCATAGAGATTAAAAACATTGCAAGGTTTATAACTGCTTATGTTAGCAGGCAGAACTGTTTCCTTCCACACTCCCCTTTCCTACGCACGTACGAGGACGGTTTGAAAAGTTCTCGGAATCACCGCTAGATGTCAGTGCTAGAGCAACGAGGTTCCCACGTAATAATCACACATCCTTTGTGAGTGAACACGTGGCACATCAGTGCTCTAGCTGCAGGAGTGTGGTAGTGACGACTCTTTGTTGGTGCTCCCGCGTAGTGATTTGTGACAATGGAAAAAACTGAGATTCGAGCAGTGATTAAATACTTCGTAAAGAAAGGTATGAAAGCAAAGGAAATTCATGCCGACTTTCAGAACACACTGGGGGACTCTGCTCGTTCATTTTCAACTGTTGCCAAGTGGACCAGCGAGTTTAAATTTGGTCGGGAGAGCTTGGATGATGATCCGCGTAGTGGACGGCCAAAAAGTGTTACGACCCCAGAATTTATCGCAAAAGTGCATAAAATGGTCATGGAGGATCGTCGACTGAAAGTGCGGGAGATTGCTGAAGCTGTAGGGATGTCTTCTGAACGGGTATATTATACTTTAACCAAAGAATTGGGTATGAAAAAATTATCCGCAAGGTGGGTACGGCGGCTCTTGACACTGGACAATAAATGCACCAGATTGGAAATGTCCGAACAAAGTTTGGCCCATTTTCAGTGCAACCAACAAGATTTTTTGCGCCGGTTTGTGACTACAGATGAAACTTGGGTCCACTACTATACCCCAGAGACAAAACAGCAGTAAAAGCAGTGGAAACATGCTGATTCACCACCACCAAAGAAAGCAAAGGCAGTGCGTTCGGCCGGAAAGGTCATGGCCTCAGTTGTCTGGGATGCAAAAGGCATTCTGCTGATAGATTATCTTCCTACTGGCCAAACAATTACGGGGCAATACTATGCAAAACTCCTAGACCAACTACAGGAAAAGATACGCAAAACAAGGCCTGGTTTGGCAAGGAAAAAGGTAATCTTTCATCAGGACAATGCTCCGCCGCACACAAGTGTTAATGCCATGGCAAAACTTCATGAACTGGGGTACGAATTGTTGCCACATCCACCTTATTCACCTGATTTGGCACCTTCAGACTTTCATCTATTCCCCAAGCTGAAAATTTTCCTCGGTGGACGGTGATTTCCTACAAGGGAAGAACTGACAGCCAAATTGGAGAGGTATTTTGCAGGCCTGGAGGAATCTCATTTTTGAGATGGGATCAAGGCATTGGAACATCACTGGACCAAATGCGTTAGACTGCAGGGAGACTATGTTGAAAAATAAAAGCAGTTCCACCAAGGTAAGATACTTAATTCTAGTACACCGAGAACTTTTCAAACCACCTACGTACATTCTCTGCTTCACCACAAATTGTTTTGTAAACGATGCCAGCTCGATTTTTAAAAATGGTCCAACCACCCAGTCGACACAGTAAAAGGTACCTTTAATTACCACACAATTTCTTCGTCTTTCTCCTTCACAATAGTCCCGTTCAAAGGTATGTTTAAACTTCGCTGCTGTTTAAACCATATTAGCAGAGCTTGTTCTACTTCATCATACTTTCCAGATTTAACTTTCTTGCAATTTGATGAAGTATTCTTTGCAGAAGCCAAGATCTCTTCCTCCTTCGCTGTAATGCTGTTCAAAGTAGACAGCGGCATCGCCATTTCCTTTGACAAAGCAACATGGGAAAGTGTAGATGACTCCACTTTCCTTATAATTTCCACTTTTTCTTTAATTGTTAATGCCTTTCGCTTGATCTCTTTCTTCTGAGTTGCACTCATTCTCACTTAAAACGTTCGTACGTTAATATTACAAGTACAACTAACTTCACTGACTCCTATTCACACTAATTACGACACTACACTACGCTTAGCAATCCATAGCTTAGGCTTACAAGACACAAAGACAAGACGTGTACTACAGTTCGTTAGCATGTTCTTTCTATCTTCCTCACACTCCCCGACACCTGCTTCAAGGTTAACGGCGGCAAATGGGAAGTCCGGCAAATTATTCTCAGAGATTCTTAGAACCTAGGCCTATATCGCCCCTGCATTCCTACTGGTTGTCACGGCAACGGGCATAGTTTCTGGCTGTTTCGCAAGTACCGTATGGCCAAGCCGGTATTGAGTTTTTTCCCCGCTTTAATCCTCTTCATGCTATAGGTAATGAAGAAAAGAAATGCAGGTTCAAAGTTGCAGGAATGAGTGCATGGGAAAGTATCTGGGGTATTACGTGCTAGTGATAATGGCGCAGTAGCGGCACAAGCATATCTAAAGGTAAACGGTTTCTTTCCCCGTGAGAATGTTATTTCATGGCTCCTCATCCATGCGCTACGTTCTAATAATACAATGTAATAATTACGAGTGACACGATAATACAATGTTAAGCTCGTATAAAGGTAAAAATAAAAATTACTTTCAATTTTATGCCAACACGTGGTATTGGAACACCTCTATGTGCATGTGTCAGGCCCCTTCCCACCAACACCCAGTTGGTTATCAACATTTCTTCAACTTCGTAGACGATCAGGATCTTTTGGCCGTCTGTTTGGTGGCATAATGTGTATCAGCTGGCAAGTCAGCTGTTTCCTGCATAGAGGCGGGAAGTTTTTGTTTCGTAATAGTTTATATTCACCTTACTAACAATGGACATGGAAAATCTTATCACTTCTAGTTCAAAAACGTAATTTCCTCTATGATAAGATCCATAAGTATTATTGCAGCAACAATGTAAGGGAGAATGCCTGGAAGGAAATAAGCAAGGGAATGAAAAATCAAACAGGTTAGAATATTCAATTTCGTGGTAGATTAGGCCTATATGGTACTTAGTTTATTTTGCAGGCCTTATTTCAGAATCATATTGCAGTATAATGTTGGAGTCCATATACAGTGTGATATGTCAGTACAATAATTGACATTGCTTGGAATGTACGATCTTCAAGTGTTTATTATACAGTATTTACCATGAACAATTTTATAAGTGGCATTTCCTACATTTGTCGTACATGTATTCCTAACAAACAGTAGTGCATAAGAAGCTGCTCTGTTGTGGACAAATACATTTTACGGTTTTTAATTAATGTTGAGGCCACCTTGATCAATGACTTCACCCTGTTGCGGCACACAACTTACTGCATTAAAGTATTATCAAACCATCCATTGCATGCTTTGTTTCCCGCGTAGAATCCCGTTTGATTCTATTCCTCTGGATGTGAACGATGGAGTGGACATTTCGACTGATGGGTTCGATTTTATTCCACAAGGTGAGAGTGAGCATCTGGTGTTCGTGTTGTCATAGCATGACGTCGTACAGCCCTGGCAAGCCGAGACAGGATCAGTGACACTAGAGACACACCATAAGCACGTGAATGGTCTAATGCAGGGTACAGTTTGCGCGGAGACTGGAGGGTTCTAACCATGAGCTGCTTTGAGTGGACGTTTTCTATCTGAAGAGGCTCTAAAATCTGAATTGTTTAACCAGGATATATATTTACAACAGAACACTTTAAACGGGAAAAATATACATATATCGTAATGCAACTGATCAAGCGACCACTTCTTATGGGGGAACTTCTTAACCGAGGTTTACTATAGTAAAAATTATTATAAGCAATAATAAACATTCTCCCTTCTTGGTATAGTTTCAATTTAAAATTGTCCTGTTTTGCCCCACTACATATTGATATAGCTGCAACATTTAAAATACATTGTTTTTATCACTTTTATTGCTTCCTTTTTTCAATACATCTCTGTAGCAGACTTCCCAAACTTTTATTATAGCAACACTAACATAGTTCTATATCACTTAATGTTATTAACATATCTTTCTCATACTCCAATACTTTTCCATATTTTGTCTCATAATGACATCAGGCACCACTGTTATTCTCCCCTTCATGAAAGTGAATGTTGTTCCTGTAGTCATATTTTCACTTTTCCTCTAATTCTTCTTTCAACCTTTATTATTTTTTGTAAACTGTGATATAAATGTAGTTCTTCTGTAATTTTTTTTCATACCTATAAGTCTTATATTTTGATTTTGAAATGAGATAGAGATTTTGTGTGTTAAAACAAAGCAAAATCCTACAACAATAAAAAATATATATTTTTCTGTCAGTGTTGATAACTTTTAAGCTTGTGAGATTTCTACTTATTGCATTTTAGGATATTCTGATCTCATGTCAGCGTGCTGTAACAGCCTTGTCTGTCAACCCTATGGCACCATATCAGCTGGCCATTGGTTGCTCCGACAGCACCGTTCGAATGTTTGATAGGCGTATGCTGACTACAAAAGCTTCAGGTAAGTTGGAAACGTTTTTAAAAGTTGTTTTTGTACCGAATTGTTATTCAAATTATATTATTTTCTTTTTGTGTGTGTGTTTCTCTCTGGGTGTATCTTTGAAAATGTATCAGCTCAGTGATAAAGAAAAGATGAAATTATACAGATGCATATGTAATTGGTATAGGGATAATGGGTTCAGAGGTAATTCATATAATTGGAGCATAATTAAATTTGTGTCCTCACTGTGCTTGTCTCTCTAATATATTTAATCAGCTCAATCTAAATGGAAAATAAAATCAACTGGAATGTTTCCTAGAAGCCTTCACAATTTAATTAATGTATCCCTTTGATCTTCTTCTGGGAACTCTATAATACTCCGGACATTCACTCTAGCAGTATAATAAGTTTCACTATGTTGCCTCTATTTTACAATTTTTCAACAAGTGGGTGAAAAGTCGTTACGCTAGGGATGAGATATCTAAATGACATCAGCACTGGCTTCCCACCAAGGTGGTTGTATTCCAGATTCAGACCATGGTTCATGTGTGTTTTTAAAATGAAAAATCTCTTTCCTGTGATTTGGGTTCTGCATGAAATGAGAGGTCTTGTGGCTGTGACCATTCAAAACTCGTTTTTGCTACCCTTCCGGCCTTTGAAATGTGGCACTGGCATAAGACAATCCCAGGGTTGCTGACTGGGTACTATCCACAGAGATATCTTCAAATATTATAAACTAACCTTAAATTACTAAGCAGGAAGGATAAGAGAGATGATGAAATTAAATAAAAAGATCTGAATGAGAACCTTTTATTAAAAACACAGATTTATTGAAATAAAAGGTTAAACTTTGGCAAAGTAAAATTCCTACACAAATAAACAAAAATTCGGACTGCACATGGACACGTCATTCATTACCTTCATCATCGCATATGAAAATTTGTTTCAGTTTTACACAATTATTTACTTTAAGTCACTCCCTAATATCATTATCTATTAAGAATTTGTCAACCTAAGTTATCAAATTAATGTTTCTTCTGTGTCAACTATGACCATGAAAAACCAACAATCGTGTCCATGAATTCAAAGTTCATCCAAATGCATCACTTAATTGAGTTTGTATTACATCTCATTATCATTTACCAACATTACTTTACTCCACTAATTCCTTTTACCTAATTCATCTCGGTTTTTATAATGTTTGGTTGACACCATATTTCAAAAAGTAATAATAATAATAATAATAATAATAATAATAATGATATTAATGTAGTTGACCATCATTACATCCATCACTTTCGTCAGAGTGACCTTTGAAATCCAAAAGAAATAAATTCAGAATACATCCGTCTATTCATGAACTCGTTAATCTGTATCCACTTCCCATACTTTCAAAATTATTCACTTATTAAGTTATAAAATCTTGTTATTATTATTAAATTATTTAAATTGTTACAATACTTTCCATCATGGAATCGTGAAGTTGTTTGAAATTTTTAAAATCCTGACATTCATTAAATCATTCATGAACTCCACAATTTATCAAGTTTAAAATCATTAAATCATTAATGATCATTAAGTCTGAGGTCATTACATCATTTAAAAAAATCATCAAATCTGAAATCATTAAAATTATTCAGTCATCCAATTTGTTAAATCATTAAATTATTAAGTCCTCAAATTTTGTTAAATCATTCTTAAAGTTGTAAAGTCCTCTCAACTAAATCATTAATTTAATAAGTCCTCAATTAAATCATTAAGTCCTCACAATTAAATCATTCTTTTGTATTGGCTTCCTCCTCTCATCTATATACAGTTAACACGGAACGTGACCGAATCGATAATTACTCCTGACACAAATAAATTTAACTTACTATTCTGATTCATCATTGAAAGGAAAAATATTTCACATACACATAATCAGCTGTTTCACTAATACATAAAATAAACACAACTCTGTAGCAAAGGACTTACACTAAATTGAAATTCCATCAAACTTATTCTACACAGAATCTATGACAATAGGACAGAACCACATTGCCGCAAACATATCAACCACAAGTGAAATGAATTCACACATCAAACAAAGGTTGCAACTGCAAACCAGAATTTGCAATGCCAAATGCATAGTAAAATACACATCACATATGCAGCAAACACAAAATCAGTCAAATACATAATTACCAGGAAAATCATGTTCATTGACCTGGCCGGGCGTCGACCTCCAGCCACCTGAATCGCAACATTACAGTGACCTATCATTTCCTATATTACAATGTACCGTCACGAAGTATATTTAGTATTTAACTTTAATGTGCTGTTCCTAAATCACTCAATCAGAACTATATAAAAATGACATTTATCCTTTAATTTTTATGACCCTAATCAACACAGTTTGAATCTCCTTTAGTATACACGTCCAGCAGTAGAAGAACGTCTTATCTCCGAGTGCAACTCATATCTATTTATTCCACTGACACGGCAATCTACCCGTCAACACAAAATGAATATCCACTCTAATTAACTCCATATGTTTCTCTTAAATCATCTTTCATATAATTGAGCCTCCCTGGGTGAACAATAACAATTATTTATAAGCATTCAACACTTTCAATGCACATTATTCATTCCATACATCACATATTTAATTGCGAATTCCTCACAGGATTACAAGTTGTCCATTTCATGACCGTATCGATGTTTAATCAAGAAGTAAGTATAAATAACCACCTAATCGATACTTTATTAATGCCTCAGGCAAAATTGAATAAAATTAAAACTTACAGGACATGTTTCGACCACTTAGTGGTCCTCTTCAGCTGTATAAATAAAGAACTGAAAAGAACTTTTATTTGTGCTTATTGTCAATGTTTTTCTTTTCAGTTCTTTATTTATACAGCTGAAGAGGACCACTAAGTGGTCGAAACATGTCCTGTAAGTTTTAATTTTATTCAATTTTGCCTGAGGCATTAATAAAGTATCGATTAGGTGGTTATTTATACTTACTTCTTCCTCACAGGATTCGTAACATATTAAGAAACACTTACTTCACTTTGCTGGCACTATATCACATATTACGCTCCACAATATTAACGGTTCATCTCCTGCTGCTGGCGTTCGTATCTTAAAGGTCTTACTTTGAAGCTAATCTCGCTAAATCTCAAGGGAATTATATGACAGAATATCTATTCCCTCACAGCACATTTTCATCTACTGGTTAAAAAAATACGTGTCACTTACTGATGAAATAGACTCTAAAATTTCACTGAAATGTGCATGGATGGCCAATGGTTCGTATTTTCACGATGTCAATGAATTCTCTCTCGACGATCTTAACTTAACATCATGCAGCATGCCACAACTATCCTATCCTATTCCCATGACTATAAAACACATACTGATTGCCATCTATACTTCTTGAGATATTTACACACACACACATGAATACCGTATTAGAAGATCACACATTATAAAAATCATGTTTTAACACACGTTTCTTATTACTATAGAAGATCGTATTTCAACGCACATATCTTATTATTATAGAAGATCATATTCCAACACATGCTTCTTATTCTACATAAATCACTCCCCCAAGGCATCAGTATTGAAAGTTACTCCCTACATCTAGCTACCCTTGCTACAGTAAAAAAAAAAAAAGTATATAAAGTGAAGTTTTCATGCAAGAAAATTATTTACAAGTTAAAGATACAGCAAATAGTGCATAAGCGAAATATAATGAATCAGGGGGTACTTATCGAGTTCGGTGGCGTTCCATGTTCAGCCGCACAGCATATTTGGTCTCAGGTAGGCCCAATGATGTGGTTTATACCATCATAATGGTGGCATTAACATGTGCACAAATGCCTTCCTCGATTTCCATGTTCTTCACTCTTGTTGGTTTTAACATTTCACACGGCTTCACATACATTATTACACTAAAAATACATAGAAACATATACATGAGTTACTTATAAGTACACATTGCACTCTTATCACAAGGTAAGAATACTCCGTCTCTGCAATACTCTGCAATTCCCGACACGTGGCACTGCAAAGCGTCCCGCGGCTTGATATCGTTCCGGTCTTTACTGCCCAACAAAATGTTGATACCGTGAGACTTTATCTCTCCAAATTCTAGACTATTTCCACTCCCAGCATCTAAGTGAAAATGAAATCCATCGGATCCAGTTATACTTTATCAATTGTTAAAGTTATTAGGCTGAGAAATGCTCAAGATTTTATTCTACAGCGAACACCATGCGCCTTCGTGCGACTCGTCCTGAATCACACAGCAGAGTGCTTCTCCCGAACAGCGCATGGCTTCTTCCTGCACGCTGGCCTCCTGGCGTGGAGCTCAGGGAATCCCCTCATCAGTGGTGTAATATCCTGTCATATATAGCTTACATTTATTAATCGCAATAGTTCATTAGGAAAATATCGTCTTAAATTTTCATCTATGTAAGAGCATGAAATTTCTTCTACATTGTCCCCCAGCAAATTTTTGCCAATATTGGAGGGCTTTCATGCTGGCATCCATATTTCTTTTCCCACATCACCTCGAGCGTGCTGTGCTCTGATTCGCTACTCAGAAGTCCTACCAACTTAAAAAAATCTAAGTAGCTCGGTCACACTCCTTTCTCTCTCTAGCATGGAATATTCCATTGCATCCATATTGCGCTATCAAATGACCCTGACACGTGGATTCTAGCTTCGAGCTTAGGCAAGCGGAATTGCAACACATATCCAGCCTCTCATGTAACTTTACTCCATTCTTCCCGTAACTTTCTATAATTTTCAAGATCCTATGCCAATGATATGAACCGTTTGGGTTCAGTACTGTACAGAGTGGTCTAATTTTTTATCTGTTTCTCTTCCTTGTAGTTCTTCTAAAAAAACGTGATGTCAAGTGGAAGAAAATTAAGAAAGTAAATCAACTTGGAGGGGCTGTGGATGAGGTGTAGAGTATTGGCGTCCAGATTCCAGGGTCGCAAGTTCAAACCTGGCAGAGATAGTGAAATTTTTTGAAGAGTGAAAAATACATCCATTTAGCACTCCCGTGTCATATGATATTGTTATATTAAAGATCTCTGATGACAGATTTGATGTTTACCCGACAAAATCGACCCATATCTGCCCAATTAATTTTCTGTGGAATATTGCGATGTTTATCATTAGGCCAATTATTTGTAACCTAAATAAATGGGTTATGATGGTTTTAGGTCATTAACGAATTTTTCTGGATACTCCATGTTTAAATATCAACAGTGAGTGTGGATGGGTAGGGTAAAAGACAGGTTCAATGAAGGTACATTTCCTCACATTTTAAGCTCATACGAATCTAAAAATCCAAACATTTAGTAAGTGTTTCTCACACAAGTGTTGAATTAGTGCAATAAAACTTACAAAATACATTATTTTAAAACATAGCTGAGGAACAGATTGGTCTCGATTTAGAATGCATTTAGAATGCACACAGTTTCAACACAATAGGACAATGTTTGTTCATTTATATTATTTTTATAAAGAAAATACCAAATTTTCTGCAAGTATGATCAGTCTGCAGATAGCCAAAACTCATAACTGTGAACAAAACTTTAGAATAGTTTAGTCTGCGTTTTAAGGCTACACTGTTTTTCATACTTCAGTCTCTTTTAACGTGAGTGAAATGCCTTCAGGTAAGTCGCATGGCAGCCAACATAACATTAGATAGAACTAACATTTTCAGAGATACAGTAGATGTCTGTTATAACGAGAATTCATAACAGCAAAAATTTACTGGTTATAGCAAATTGTCATTATATCCGATTTTTTGTAAAAGTCGGGGTGGGGGTGGGGGACCCCACGTGCATTAAAATCGATATGAAACAGCAATTACTTTGTTAAAAACTTTTTTTGCAAATTTCCATATTACAACTTACTCCTTAATTATTTTTCTAATTCTGAGGAAATGTGAACGCGTATGTTGAATTTCATTCTGAAAAAATTGGAGTAGTATCACTCCAGTGGCTTCCGTGGCAAAAATGTTGCAAAGTTTGGGCTGGGAAGAACTGGGAGAAAGGAGTCGAGCTGCTCGACTGAGTGGTATGTTCCGAGCTATCAGCGGAGAAATGGCGTGGAATGACATTAGTAGACGAGTAAGTTTGAGTAGAGTCTTTAAAAGTAGGAAAGATCACAATATGAAAATAAAGTTGGAATACAAGAGGACAAATTGGGGCAAATATTAATTTATAGGAAGGGGAGTTAGGGATTGGAATAACTTATCAAGGGAGATGTTCAATAAATTTCCAATGTCATTGAAATCATTTAAGAAAAGGCTAGGAAAACAACAGGTAGGGAATCTGCCACCTGGGTGACTGCCCTAAATGCAGATCAGTATTGATTGACTGACCGACCGACCGTTTAGTTTTCTTATTTAAACAGCATTATCTAATCTAACTTAACCTGCATATTTCAAGCGCCAGTAGAGTAATGATAAACATCCTCGTATAAATTTTCATACCAGTAGCTTTTCCAAAATTTAACCAGACACGAGAAAGAACAGTGAAATCTCCTCAGTGGATTTCGTCGTTAAGGCGATTTCTTGCGTAGCACGTCATAAATTCAAAGTCTCAGTTCACGCTGTATTAAATCTGTACACGGTGTAAAAATACCTCGGTATCGCGAAATAAATCTTAACCGTTACCGCTTAGTACTACCACATTTTTCCTAGCCCTGAAAATATTCTTTGTCATTCCTTGTGAAAAGAACGTAATTTCCAACAGTGATTAGAGCACTTGCAAGAGGAGGCCAGTCGGAGAAAGTTGCGCAAAAACGAGAAATGCTTGAATTCCCGAACTTTACAGGGTAAGCAAGTCGTTAGCCTCAGGAACAATTTTGCTCTCCGGTTTTCATTGACATCGCTGAACAATCCAGAGAGCCTGTTTGTGCTTGTATTTCGCATTCCATTCAGAAATTAGAAATTTTTTCCATGTTGAGTGACACAGTGAAGGGTGGCAAATATTTTGTCGTGTTATAGGCTACGTACAGATTAGGAACATAATCATGTGAAGATGACCACCGTGGTGCATATTTGTGTAGCACAGTTATGAATACTGGAAAAATCGTGATGTTGCTTACTAAAGAAAAGAAAATTAAAATGTAGGAAGTGGACAGGCATCTGCATTTAACAATGGTGACGCGTATGTTGAAACTACATGGCTCAAATCGATCGAAGTGTTGTCGCATTCGAGATCACGGTCTAAGTAATCCTCTCACATATGGCCAGGTTTAACCTCCAAATAATTCATGGTCGAAGAATGTGTCCAGAAAACAATGTTTAATAAACCACTAGTCCGAAGTATAAGGCTTCAGTTGACATTCATTTTACAAAGAATGTGATCTGCAAATAATGCATGGATACTTTTATGCACCCCAGTGCAAATGTTTTAATATTAATGTTTGATGTTTTACACACTTTTTTTATACACCGTTGTCATTTATTACTGTAAGCCCCAGTGGAAAAGGTTTTCGTATTTCTCTTGTATTTTTCATGCCTTTTAATATTCTCATCTTTAGAAGCGGTAGAGAGCCTATATCTTTCACTGTACCCGTCCATACATGACGTAAAATGCACGCGTGTCGGAAAAAAAAGAAACATATCAAGTGTTGCCATTGATGCTTTCACGACCCGTATTTAGACATGATATAGGCTTTTGGGATTATGCCGTGTCAAGAAAATAAGGTGAAATTCTTTACGTTTTGCAGAGAACTAAGCTCTGCTTCATCAGAAGAAAATCTTGACTGTCCGTGAGAAAGGCTTCCTAAACAGTGGAAAAATAATTTCACCATATTTTCTTGACACGGCATAAGCTCAAAAGCCTATATCATGTCGGACATATCAAGCGTTAACATATTCCTGTTGGATAGTTCTGATTCATATATTCAGTAGTAAATTTTCTCGCTTAACACATTCTCTTTCCTTGTTCCGTGCATAAATTTCCTAACATCGTTTTACAGAAAAAACTAACCTCCGAGATCAGCATCCACCCTGCGCAATATTTTATGGTGTATCACATTCTTACTTAATTTCAGTACTGGTACATAGCATTTACATTAAGCGATCGTTTACTTCAGCGTTTATTTCTAACAAGTTAACTACAGTTATCGACCACGTTATTCACGCATTTAAAATACGTACGTACACATTCTCTTTCATTTTCAAATTGTCGTTTACAGAACTCCAGTCAACGAGTATTACTAATCAACTCTGACATCCCTTCGAGTTTGAATGTCGACGAGAGAGCTCGCTAGTGCACATAGCACTAAAACTATACTGAAAGTAATCGATCGCACTCAATATAATTGAATCAGTCATTTAAGAAAGGGCACATGTCCAGAAACGCAACTTTTCAGGAGGAGCAAAAAACTGATTTAAAAGCCAGTCTTGCTAATTACGTTAAATGTATGTATTTTGTCCGTTAGTGTTAACGATTGTGGCTAGGTTACGTTATAAAATATGGGATAAAGATGAAGGACTTTATGGTAATTGGCAGATAAAAAAATTGGATATATGCCCTTTCTACAATGATAGCTGAATGCAAATCAGTTTTGGAGCAAAAACGCCTTGTTTATTCAAATAACTTAGACACACTGTGTCGTCGTTCTACAATAATAATCATTTGAATGATGACAGTTAATCACAATCATCGTCAGTCACACGAACAGTTAGTCATGCAAGTATTTCGTTGTAAAAGTCTTTGTACTGCCCCTGAATGTACACTTCTAGACGCTTTAGGTCATTCATCTTATTCCTGTCAATAGGAATTGGTTCGTCGTAGGCTAGTTCGTTAGGAAGTTGAACGTTGCTGTCTAGATGCAAACGGAAGATGTGTTCAGTAAGGCCATTGATGAACTGTTTTGTCCGTACGGTTCCCGGATCATTGGCAGTGTAAAGAAAGTGCATGGATGATGCTGGCTGGAAACGAATTTTCAAGTTTGTAGGCACTCCTCTTCCTCGAAATTCATCTGACAACCCTCCCCTCTTATAAAATTTCAGCCACCATGCAGTAAAGTTAAGAATATTACTCGTCTCTACCAGAATGATGGTGAACTTGTCATGACGAAGGGGTGCCCGTAAGATGATTTCACAATATTGTTTCACATCATAAATTCGATCAATTTTTTAACAGTTTGTTTAATGACAGCAAAAGCTCTATCACAGGCATTGAATGAGTGCCCTCGCGTAGGGAAGTAATGGTGAATGGTTTCAAATCGCTTCATGTCAACAAGTGCTGCACATAATCTGATCACTGTATGATATTTTTCTGCCCTACAGCGCCACTAGGGAACATTCGAAGCTATTTTATACTCTTTGGTACACATGTTTGGATATAGTCTAACAAGAAGCTATACATTTCATTGGCACCTGTACGAGCTTTACCCTTGTAGTAAACATAAAGCACTGACGAATTTGTTTGCATATTGTGAATGCCAAACGTGTTCACCCAAAGCTGTCGCATGTAGAATATGTCCTGCACTGGTATTTTTGGCAGGGGAAGGTTCTGACAATAATCAAAACACAGTCCTAGTATTTCGGGATTACTCTTGCATTCTAATGTAGTTTTCTTCAGGCAGAACAGGCAGATGTTCCTTCCGGTAAGCAAAGAAGTCATTCAAGAAAGAGCACTTATCCAGGGATATGTGCCCTTTCTTACATGACTTCCAAACAACACCCAAATGAACCTTAAATATCAGCATGTTACTGGCTGGATAAGTGACCTTTCTTTTGTGACAAGGTGCGCAAGGATGAAAAGAACGTAAATCTGCAAAGAAACAAAAAACGACAATTTGGACATGTGCCCTTTCTTAAATGACTGATTCAATTGCTGGAGTGCATAACTATTGATAACAGAAAAAGTAACACATGTTAAATCGCTCGTAATAACGGATGCTTCAGCGATAGGGTTCTCGCTGTAAACAAAAGATAATACACAGCTTAATATAGGAAGTTTCAAGGGACAGGAAAAAGCTGTATTTACAACGGAGTTCTCGCTATATACCGTACTCCCTATATTGGACTTCTACTGTATTTGGAATTTTGTGAACATTCAGTGTACCAGGACTGGAATAGTACTTCCCTGCTGCTAACTGCTGAATACCTGGTATCACATTCACCAGGGGAGTTGGCCGTGCAGTTAGGGGCGTGCAGCTGTGAGCTTGCATTCAGAAGATAGTGGATTTGAACCCCACCGTTGTCAGCCCTGAAGATGGTTTTCCGTGGTTTCCCATTTTCACACCAGGCAAATGCTGGGACTGCCTTAATGAAGGCCACGGCAGCTTCCTTCCCACTCCTAGCCCTTTCCTATCCCATCGTCGCCATAAGACCTATCTATGTCAGTGCGGCATAAAAGAAATTGTAAAAAAAAAAAGAAGTATTGCATCACTATCACAGTCACTTTTGCGATCTAGTTCATCCTGTATATCATTTCTCTCTGAATAGGCAGTCAGTCAATCATCATCCACACTACCAATAAGACCATCTCTACTACAGCTTGTCATGTTGTCAGTATCACATATTATAAACTCCCTCCGTGTCAAAGATTTCCGGGCAGAAAACAACACACATCTTATGCAGACTTGAAACCTCAGATTTCTAACAGAGTAAAACACCTACAGACATCTAGAGCCTTTAAACACTAGGAAATCATCCCGCCATTTCAGTCGGCTCTGGCACTTTTCGCGTGAGGAGTGAAAGCCGATTGACCGGAGCACGCATTGAAGTGGTTAAAATGAAAACATATCAGCTCAAGTTACTGCATGCTGAAGTAACAGATGAAATTTTATGAGTAGTATATGGAACAAAATAAGCACTGAAGTCCCTTCCACTATGGCTTTAAGTACTTGACTCATAGGGACTAAGATTGAGCATATATTTGACATATGGAGCAAGGTAAATTGGTTGTAACAAAATACTTCCACACAAGCAAGCCTGCCAAATTTTTTGACCAGACAGTACTGGCTAATATAACATTCCCTTTTCTGTGACTTTCAATAAATTGAGAGGGCCAAACAGTGGACTTTTCTTCTTATGCGATTATCAAAACATGGGATTGAACCTCTTTTCTTCTGTCTGTCATGGACTGAAAATTGTGAAGGTCAGGAAAGGTGCAAACAAATGGCAAATTCGTTTCTTTATTTATTTATTTGTTTGTTTATTTATTTATTTATTTATTTATTTATTTATTTATTTATTTATTTATTTATTTATTTATTTATTTATTTATCGTTTAGGCCTACTGAGGACCACGGGGCTCGTATCTACTCTTGGGTAAAGTTGTTGCTTTCTTCTTCTTCCAATACTCCATTTGTTGACTATGAGCCAGCTTTCTCTCCTCGGTCCACTTAGTTCCTGGAGTCTTCTTACTTCTAAGGGACGTTGGGAAAACTCCGTGTCGGATGGCTTGACGGAACAGTAGTCGGTCATGAGTTTGTCCCAGTGGGATATCTAGTTGTTCCATATCTGACTTAACTGACGTGATCCATTTGTTCTTAGAAGCCTTGCCTCTTCCTGTTACTGTGAATATCCTGTTGGTGAGTCTTTTGGAATCCAGGCGGGCCAAGTGTCCATAAAAGGTCAGGCGCCTTTTCCTTATAGACGTGACGATGTCCTCCTGGTGTGCATACAGTTCATCATTATGGCGGATTCTGTAAGTGCCTCCTTCCTCTCTGATTGGTCCTAATATCCTCCTCAGGATCTTCCTCTCTTTTAACTCCAGCTTTCTGAGTGGGCCCTTCCTAGCTATTACAAGGCACTCAGAAGCAAACAGAACAGATGGTTTGACTACCGAGTTGTAGTGTCTGAGTTTGAGGTTCTTGGAGAGGCACTTAGATGAATAGATACTACGACACGAGTGATAAGCCCTTTTAAACTTGATACATCTGGCATCTATGGCTGGGTTCTCGCTCTGATTTGCAGAGATCCATTCTCCCAAGTACGTATTTATTTATTTATTTATTTATTTATTTATTTATTTATTTATTTATTTATTTATTTATTTATGTATTTATTTATGTATGTATGTATGTATGTATGTATTTATTTATTTATTTATTTATTTATTTATTTATTTATTTATTTATTTATTTATTTATTTATTTATTTATTTATTTATTTATTTATTTATTTATTTATTTATTTATTTATTTATTTATTTAATTATTTAATTATTTATTTATTTATTTATTTATTTCATGAGTAAATCAGGAATATACTTTTGATCAGTTAATTCATTATTGGTCCTTGACACAAAATTAGAATGTAGTAAGATATATCTGTAGACGAAGCATTGATCTTTCAATTGATGCATATATCTATCAAGTTTTTATTGATTACATATGACATATCGCATCTGAAAACCAACAAGTTCTGTTGTTGACATCATGGCAGCTAAACGTTTCCTAGTGATTGCAAATTCAAAAATTAATGTTTTACCGAATGATGATACGGAAAGTTTATTTTCATTAAGCAAGGACTAGGATATAGAATTTGAGAGTGAAAGTAGTGATTGTGACGTTGATGTTGTTTTGATACACGGGAAAATATTGGCCTTAATGTTATTGATGGTGGGTTTGTGTGAGAATACATGGTTAATTACAGAGGGCAAATGGAAATGTATACGGCAAATTGTGGGTCTCAGAATGCTGCAAAGAACTGCTTATGTCCTCTGTGAAAAATTTTCTGTTGATTTCTGCTGTCGAGTTCGTAAAGAAGAGAGTACAATAGGCTGATATTTATGCTCAACGTCACGTCACACGGTATATTATTTCCGTTCTGATCGAGGGTAAATAAATGTGTTCCTGTTACTGTGCAGGAAATGTATGTAGATTTTGCATTGTGTATGTTAATGAGTATAGTACAGAAACCTGTATTCAGATCTTATTTCTCAAAAAATCTGGGTACTAGCTACTTCCATATTTGGTTCAACAATACCTACAGTTCGAGTTGAAAGCTCAGAAAATTCCTCCACTTCATTGACCTTAGATAAGTCCAGTAAATTATGCTGTTTGTGTGTTTATGCACTAATAACATACTGAACATTTTGTGGTAAAATTCATTGAACCACTTGTCATTTACACCCGATTAACTAAGAGCCTGCACTCATAGCAGGCTTGGTGCTATACTCCTCCCGCAGCACAGGGCAGCGAGGTAGTGAAAGTCGTCCCATGCTGAGAGGTTAAGGAACTGTTTGTAGCAGCAGGATTTTGTGTATATGTTGTGGAAAAAATAATTCTCTTGTGACAGACCCCTTTGTATTTGATATCCAGGGGTTGTTCCACTGACTTTTAATTTCGGCTTTTGCGTAGCTTGTAGGTGATGTCTGTATCGGATGTTGGGGCTGCTTTTGCGAGAGTGTATGCCTTTTCATTTCTAGGAGAACCGGTGTGTCCTCAGATCCAGGAAAGACAGATGTGGGGCCACTATTATGCTGTTTATTTTACAGTAGCAGCTATTGGGTTGACATAGTGCTTGTCGTTATGTTCAATGCAGCCTGCGAGTCACTTAGTATTCGAACACTCCACAACAGACTCGATGACCCATACCTCAGCTTGAAATACCGAGCTGCTGGATGACAATTTATACTGGAGTGGAAACTCTGAGCTGTTGTTCTTGTAGACAATGAATGTGCATCCCGTTTTGTCAGATTCAGCAATGTTAGGTGTACGAGAGATATCTATGTAAATGTAATAGTCATTGGTTGAGAAAGCAAACACTAGGATGACTGCATTTCACGAAGTGGCAGTTTTTCTTTACAGTGGTTTCAAGAATTGGTGCAGGAAATGTTCTGTTTTTCTTCATTAACCCTTTAACTGAGCATTAATTTTCAATGTATTGCATATTTTTATTTTTTTAGATAATTTTTTCAATAAGAAAATGTTCATATATTTATTATTAACAAAAATGTGCGCAATGTGCAAAATACAAAAGCTATAGTACATCACTCTAGCCCTACTTTAGTTATTGATATTTGTCTTTTGCTGCAGATATTTGTGTGATATCTTTCACAGTGTTCATTGCACAATTCACACTCAAACAAGTTTCATTCAGGTGATGAAATCTCTTATTTAATTTTCAAATATTGTCTGGTTCAGTATTATCCCCAAATTTTGCATAAATGCCACTATTGCCAGTAAAATAGAATCTGTTGCATGGCCCTCCAAACGTAACCCATTTGGTCTGAAAGGCTTGAATTCCTTCAATTTCATGTCTGCCATCGTGGAATTTGTCACTCGATTCATAAGAATAATTGTCAGTTTCATTGCAAAGCAAGAGCATTTGCTCAATATCATTATTTGCTAAATTACTTTGTTTACACTCAGGGGTTTTAGCGTGGGAGCCATATTGCTTCGACTGCTGACCACACAGAAAACGTGTGCATGGCCACATGAATTCTACTCGGAATACAATATTCCATGGAAATAAAATGTAGTACTTTGTAGTACAAGTAAAAATCCCTAAAAGATCAGGATTTAGGAATTGGAGGAGGAGGAAAAAAGAATGGCATTCCAAGATTGGATAAAAAGGAAGTTGCCTAACACGAAAATACGAAGTGGAGAAGAAGAATGGGACAATTTAATACAGACATTTGTGTAAGCAGTAACTGAGGTATGCGGGAAAACAAAAGCAAAGGTTAAGGGAAAGGAGACATGGTGGTGGACAGACAAAATAAAAAAGAAATAAAAGAAACGAACAAAGTGAAGAAAGAAATGGATAAGGAAAAGCAAAAAATGTATCAAAGGGATGAGAATAAGATACAAAGGTTACATGTGGAATACAAAAGATTGAAACTAGAAGTAAAGAGGAGTATCAAGGAAGAAAAGGAAAAATGTTGAGGAGAGTTTACCAACAAACTTGAGCAAGATAGTCAAGGAAATCAGAAACTATTATACAGAGTAATAAAATCGAAAAGAATAAATCAAGAAAAATCAAGACATTAGAGAGAGAAGATGGATCCACCATAGAACATAACGAAAGGGACTTCTGGGAGATCTCCCAGAAACTGTATCTCACAAGTTCATCTATGCAGATGATATCAACCTCACCATTCAAAGAGCAGACTTCAATGAGGAAGAGGACATTATATCCCAAGACCTTGACAAGATGGGTGATTATTTCAAAAAATAGCACTTGAAACCTAGTCCACTAAAGACAGAGGTAGCTACGTTCCACCTAAATAACAGGCTGGCAAACTATCAACCTGCAATCAGGTTTGGAAACCACACACTGCAGTGTAATACCAACCCAGAATATCTGGGTGTAACTTCAGACAGGTCCTTAACCTATCAACGCCATCTTGAGAAACTGGCTGCTAAGCTTAAAAGCCGTAACAACTTGCTTGGTAGACTAGCTGGTACTTCAGGGGCGCAGATCCATGTACACTATGAACGACTGCTCTAGCAATAGTATATTCACCAGCTGAATATTGTTCCTCTGTATGGCTTAATAGGTCTCACACTAGTCTGGTTGATGTCCAACTGCATCACACAATGAGAATTATATCTGGTACATTGCGCTCTACTCCTGTTCAATGGTTACCTATTACTGAACAACATTCAGCCTCCTCACATCAGACGGCAAAGTGCCCTTATTAGATTGTGGGCCAGGAAAGCGAAGAACAGTTACCTCCCAATACATAAGGATACAGATGAAAATGCCCTAATCAGACTCAAGTCACGGAAACCTGCCTGGAAGATGGCAAACGAATTAGTTAATTCACATTTCAAGCCTGATGAAATATGGAAACATGAATGGTCTCATTCACACCCTCATGGCATTGTCAACATCAGGGATCCAACTACAAAGTTGCCTGGATTCAACCTTCCTCGCTCCACCTGGACCACACTCAACAGGATACGCTACGGAGTCGGAAGAAGTGCTTCTGCTCTGCATCAGTGGGGCTGGAAAGACTCTCCAGCTTGTGACTGTGGTGCAGAAGTGCAAACCATCCTGCACATTCTGAAGGACTGCCGTCTGCGAGCTTTTGCTTGTTCCATCAAGTACATTGATCAAGTGACCCCTAAGGCACCCTCTTGGCTGGAAGAGGCCTGGACATTCGTCTATAAGAGATTGAAAGACCCCCACATTAACCTTTTTAATGTGGAGTTTGTATATATACAGTATATATAGAATCAGGGGTGTTGGTTTTTTTTTTTTTTTTTTTGCCTGTTAAGAACTTGTACATAGTCGATTGTCAACTGTAGCATCATATGCTAAATAATAATAATAATAATAATAATAATAATAACGAAAAGGGTCTTCAGAAGATGATGACAAAGTATTTTGAAAACTTTATAATGAGGATGACTGCTCGGAAGTAGAACGTGATAAGAAAATGGAAATAATAAATGGAGAAAGAGAAGAGAATCTGATAACATGTTTGGAACTTGAAAGGGCAGTGAAAGCAATGACCAAAGGTAAAGCAAGTGGAAAAGACTAATTCAATGCTGATATGATTACGGCAGCAGGAAGCAGTGGACTACAGTGGCTATACCAAGACCTCAATGCCATATGAAAGGATACCTGAAGATTTGCAACAAGGAAGCATTGTACCATTGTTCAAAAAAGGAAATAGGAAAAAAAAAATGTGAAAATTATAGAGGTATCACCCCATTATAACATGGGCTAAAAATAATGGAGAAAGTCATAGACTGAGTGATATAATATAAACACAGTTAGAGGAAGAACAATATGGCTTTAGAATGAATAGATCAACAATAGACTTGATATTTACACTGTGAACGATAATGGAAAAACATCTAGAAAAGAACAAGGAAATCATCTTCGTATTTTTGGATTTGGAAAAAGCTTATGATACAGTTAAGAGAAAACATGTAGCCTATGGGAATGCCTACCGAAAAGGAATGTACCAAAATCATTAATTAAGAAGATAAGAATGTTGTATCATGAGAGTAAAATCAGTGTACAAGTGGGAAGTGGTGACTGAAATATTTTATATGAAAAAAAACGTTTCAAGCAAGGAAGTGCGCTGTCACCATTATTATTATTATATATATAATTCGCTGGGGCCATCAAGGACCACGTTAAGTCTTGTTGCATTTGACACTGAACTTGGCCTTCTTTAGAGCCCAAATTTCCCTCATTCTTTGTGAGTGGGCCTGCTTACGCTCCACTGTCCAAGGGGCACCATGTCTTCTCTTCGGCTGCTCGTCTCGGTTTAGCCCGTTCGTCAATATTTTCTTGCGGAAGAGATCTCTGTTAAGGGCGTCTTCAGCTGAGATATGTAGCATTTGCAGGTCTTCTTTGGTATTTCTAAACCAGGGAATTGTGGTTTTGGGGTTTGAATCAAAAAAGTGAAAGATTTCTTTAGTTAACTTTCTTCCGTCCATTCTTTTCAGATGACCGTAAAATCGTGCCCGTCTTTTTCTGATCGTGTCGGTAATTTTCTCTATTTTGCTGTAGACTTCCTTGTTGGATCTCTTTTGATGGATTCCATTTCTGTACTTTGATCCCAAGATTCCTCTCACAATTTTGCGTTCTCTTTTCTCCAGTTCTTCAAGGAGTCCTTTGTTGGCATTTAGAGACAGGGTTTCGGCTGCATATAGAACTACTGGCTTCAGAACTGTTTCATAGTGACGTATCTTGGTGTTTTGGGAAAGGCATTTTTTGTTGTAGATTGTGCGGGATGTTTGGTAGGCTATTTCCAGTTTGCGTACTCGCTCCTGAAGCGCTTCTTTGTCCAGTCCATTTTTCATGATGATCTCACCCAGGTATTTGAATTTGTCTAATCGGGTGATGTCCCCGTATTTTGTATGGAGTTTTGGTGGAGCCTCTTTGATGTTAGTCATTACTTCTGTTTTCTCAAACGATATCTGCAAACCAGTTTGTTCGGCAATTTCCTTTAAAATTTCAACTTGAGCTCTAGCGGTTTCTATGTCGTTTGAGAGAACAGCAATATCATCGGCAAATGCTAAGCAGTCTGTTGCGATCCCCTTGGATTTGGTTCCTATTCTCAATGGACTGTAGTTGGTTTCCTGTAATCTCACCCGCCAGGTTCTGATGATCTTTTCAAGAACACAGTTGAAGAGTATCAGGGATAGCCCATCACCTTGTCGGACTCCTGTTTTGATGTCAAAGGAATGCGAGAGACATCCGTAGAACTTCACCTTGGATTTTGTCTCGGTCAGGGTAGCTCTAATTAATGCCAGCAGTTTCAAATCAACTCCAAATTCATTTAAGATGTTTAGCAGGACTTCCCGGTCAATGGAGTCGTACGCTTTCTTAAAGTCCACAAAGACAGACACATACTGCTTGGACCTTAGTGTGCAATATCTGATGATCGTTTTGAGATTTTGGATCTGTTCAGCTGTTGAGCGACCTTTTCTGAACCCTGCTTGGTATTCACCTATTTGATAGTCGACTTGTGCTTCCAAACGCTCCAGGATGGCAAGTGATAGAATTTTGTAAGTCACGGGTAGCAAAGATATTCCTCTGTAGTTGTTGATGTTCTTCGTGCTGCCTTTTTTGTGTAATGGATGGATCAAAGCTATTTTCCAATCTTCGGGTAGGGTCTCCTTGTTCCAAATTTCTTCTATTTGCTTTTGCAAGATATCAAGTGATTCCTCTGGGGCATATTTCCATAGTTCTGCTACTACTGAGTCTTCCCCCGGCGCTTTGTTATTTTTGAGACGGGCAATGTGGCGCTTGATTTCATCTCTGTCGGGTGGTCTGGAATCTGGGTACCTGAGTAAGGGTTCCTTGGTCTCAATGGCGCTTTGAGGTTTAGAGCAATTAAGTAAATTCTTGAAGTAATCTGCCAGAATGCTGCAATTTTCTTCATTTGATGTCGCCAGTGTGCCGTCCTTTCGCTCAAAGCATAGAGATTGGTTTGAAGCCAGTGAGTTTGCGTTTGAAGGCTCTGTAGTACTCTCTGCTTTCATTCTTCCTAAAGTTTTGTTCTATCTTTTCAATGAGAGATTTTTCGTATTTACGTTTCTCAGTTCTGAACACCCTAGCTGCTTGGCCACGTTGGGTTTTGTAGGTTTCCCAATCATTTTCTGATTTCGTAGAGTAGTACTATTTCCACGCATTGAGTCTTTCTTGGAGGACTGATTCGCAGGTACCATTCCACCAGGCATGCTTTTTGCCTCTCTTGATTTCTGCAACGTCTTTGGCGGCCTCAACAAGAAGACTTTTGGCGTTGTTAAAGTCACAGTCATTTGGTCTAGCCTTCTCCTGGAACTCCTCGACCCTTTGCCGAAGTTCATCATTGTCGAAGCGTGTGATCTGTTTGGTTGTCTTCCTTGTGTTTGCGGGAATTGGTTTGAATTTGATAAGAGACATATAATGATCTGAGGCCACATTGATGCCTTTCTTTACCTTGACATTCATAATCTCAGGGCTGTTTCTCCTGGAGATTGCAACATGATCAATTTGGAACTCTCCGAGAGCTTGGATGGGAGAACGCCAAGTCATTTGCTTTCTGGGTAGATGGCGAAAGTGGGTCGACATGACCTGCAGGTTGTGATTGTCGCAAATGGACACCAGTCTTTTGCCGTTGGGATTGGTTCTTTTGTGAGCAGGGTAATTTCCTATAACTCTCTTGTACTTCTGTTCACGACCTAGTTGGGCATTGAAGTGACCCAAAAGAAGCTTGACATGGTGTTTGGGGATTTTGTTTAATTTTTCATCCAGTAGGTCCCAGAAATTATCAACTTCGTCTGGATCAGACTTGTTCTTATCGTTTGTAGGAGCATGTGCGTTAACTAGGGCGTAGGTTTTGTTCGCGCATTTAATTGTGAGTATGGACAATCTGTCATTCACAGGTTCGAAATTTGCAACCGATTTAAGGTTCTTGGTTCTAACAGCAAACGCGGTTCCAAGCATCACAGCTCCATTGAGGATTCCTCTTTGCGCTTTGCTCTTGAAAAATCGGTAGCCTTCGGATTCAAAAATCTCTTCATCTGGGTACCTTGTTTCCTGTAGGGCCATTATGGATATCTGATTTTCGTGAAGAGCTTTGGTGAGGGTTTTCAGCTTGCCAGTTTGTGTAAGTGAATTTATGTTGAAAGTTGCTAGAAAGGTTTTAGATTTTGGCCTGAGTTTTTGACTCTTCGGGGTACACCGAGACGCTCCGACTCGTCTCTTGCATGATGTCGAGTCTCCCCCAGAATCCGAACGAGACTCGTGCGCCGTGGCGTTCACGACGAGGGATTTATCCGAAGATTTACCCCCTGGGGTATATTTCTTGAAATGTTGTACCATCATGCTTTTTGACTTGACTTTGGTTTGGACGGGTACCCATCCTTTTACAACTAGGGTTGTTAGCCCTAGAGGTTGCCTCAAGATGTTTTCTGGCTTCTGGTCATTTACCAGTCTTCACCGTAACCCTGGCAAGGGACCATTTTTTTTTTCACGGTGGTATTTTATTTCCCTACTACCCTCTGACTCTGCTGGCGGCTGAGCCAGCGAGCTTCCCCAATTCCAATGGGACGCGCCCGATGGAGGTAACCGGTAAATCCCCACACGGGTTTTATTACTATTATTATTAATATTATTATTACTATTATTATTATTATTATTATATTGATGGACAAAATCGTAAAACGTGTAAACCAGAGTTTCAGTAGTGATGAAGTGAATGCTTTGGTATTTGCAGATGATGTGGTTATTTGGGGTAGGGGAGAAAAGGAAGTACAAAGGAGACTAAACATTTGGAAGGAAAATCTGTGTCGACATGACCTGCAGGTTGTGATTGTCGCAAATGGACACCAGTCTTTTGCCGTTGGGATTGGTTCTTTTGTGAGCAGGGTAATTTCCTATAACTCTCTTGTACTTCTGTTCACGACCTAGTTGGGCATTGAAGTCACCCAAAAGAAGCTTGACATGGTGTTTGGGGATTTTGTTTAATTTTTCATCCAGTAGCTCCCAGAAATTATCAACTTCGTCTGGATCAGACTTGTTCTTATCGTTTGTAGGAGCATGTGCGTTAACTAGGACGTAGGTTTTGGTCGCGCATTTAATTGTGAGTATGGACAATCTGTCATTCACAGGTTCGAAATTTGCAACCGATTTAAGGATCTTGGTTCTAACAGCAAACGCGGTTCCTAGCATCACAGCTCCATTGAGGATTCCTCTTTGCGCTTTGCTCTTGAAAAATCGGTAGCCTTCGGATTCAAAAATCTCTTCATCTGGGTACCTTGTTTCCTGTAGGGCCATTATGGATATCTGATTTTCGTGAAGAGCTTTGGTGAGGGTTTTCAGCTTGCCAGTTTGTGTAAGTGAATTTATGTTGAAAGTTGCTAGAAAGGTTTTAGATTTTGGCCTGAGTTTTTGACTCTTCGGGGTACACCGAGACGCTCCGACTCGTTCTTGCATGATGTCGAGTCTCCCCCAGAATCCGAATGAGACTCGTGCGCCGTGGCGTTCACGACGAGGGATTTATCCGAAGATTTACCCCCTGCGGTATATTTCTTGAAATGTTGTGCCATCATGCTTTTTGACTTGACTTTGGTTTGGACGGGTACCCATCCTTTTACAACTAGGGTTGTTAGCCCTAGAGGTTGCCTCAAGATGTTTTCTGGCTTCTGGTCATTTACCAGTCTTCGCCGTAACCCTGGCAAGGGACCATATTTTTTTTCACGGTGGTATTTTATTTCCCTACTACCCTCTGACTCTGCTGGCGGCAGAGCCAGCAAGCTTCCCCAATTCCAATGGGACGCGCCCGATGGAGGTAACCGGTAAATCCCCACACGGGTATTATTATTATTATTATTATTATTATTATTGTTGTTATTATTATTATTATTATTATTATTATTACTATTATGATTATTATTATTATTATTATTATATTGATGGACGAAATCGTAAAACGTGTAAACCAGAGTTTCAGTAGTGATGAAGTGAATGCTTTGGTATTTGCAGATGATGTGGTTATTTGGGGTAGGGGAGAAAAGGAAGTACAAAGGAGACTAAACATTTGGAAGGAAAATCTGAGTCGACATGACCTGCAGGTTGTGATTGTCGCAAATGGACACCAGTCTTTTGCCGTTGGGATTGGTTCTTTTGTGAGCAGGGTAATTTCCTATAACTCTCTTGTACTTCTGTTCACGACCTAGTTGGGCATTGAAGTCACCCAAAAGAAGCTTGACATGGTGTTTGGGGATTTTGTTTAATTTTTCATCCAGTAGGTCCCAGAAATTATCAACTTCGTCTGGATCAGACTTGTTCTTATCGTTTGTAGGAGCATGTGCGTTAACTAGGGCGTAGGTTTTGTTCGCGCATTTAATTGTGAGTATGGACAATCTGTCATTCACAGGTTCGAAATTTGCAACCGATTTAAGGATCTTGGTTCTAACAGCAAACGCGGTTCCTAGCATCACAGCTCCATTGAGGATTCCTCTTTGCGCTTTGCTCTTGAAAAATCGGTAGCCTTCGGATTCAAAAATCTCTTCATCTGGGTACCTTGTTTCCTGTAGGGCCATTATGGATATCTGATTTTCGTGAAGAGCTTTGGTGAGGGTTTTCAGCTTGCCAGTTTGTGTAAGTGAATTTATGTTGAAAGTTGCTAGAAAGGTTTTAGATTTTGGCCTGAGTTTTTGACTCTTCGGGGTACACCGAGACGCTCCGACTCGTCTCTTGCATGATGTCGAGTCTCCCCCAGAATCCGAACGAGACTCGAGCGCGGTGGCGTTCACGACGAGGGATTTATCCGAAGATTTACCCCCTGGGGTATATTTCTTGAAATGTTGTGCCATCATGCTTTTTGACTTGACTTTGGTTTGGACGGGTACCCATCCTTTTACAACTAGGGTTGTTAGCCCTAGAGGTTGCCTCAAGATGTTTTCTGGCTTCTGGTCATTTACCAGTCTTCGCCGTAACCCTGGCAAGGGACCATTTTTTTTTTCACGGTGGTATTTTATTTCCCTACTACCCTCTGACTCTGCTGGCGGCAGAGCCAGCGAGCTTCCCCAATTCCAATGGGACGCGCCCGATGGAGGTAACCGGTAAATCCCCACACGGGTATTATTATTATTATTATTATTATTATTATTTTTATTATTATTATTATTATTATTATTATTATTGTTATTATTGTTACCGAGTTTTTGTGGTAGTTATGCGTGAAAGAAGGTGCGGGGTGGTGAACGGGTCTCAAGCTACTAAAGTAAAATTAATTTAAAATTTAACAAGGTTATATTTCCTTTTTTAAAACAAAGAAATAACAAGCATGGCAGGTACAAAGTAGCAAGTCCAAAGGGTAGTTACAATATTTACAGGATTTGGGCTTCGCGCCCTGACTTCACAATGCTAGGGCAATCAGCCCAGTTTTACCCGAAACACAAGTTTCAACAGAGGGGCAGAAAACCCCATTCATGCCTAGGAGCCCTTGCTCCAAATTACACTGAAAAGCCTCCACGAGGCGTACAACACTCAATTTTCAAAAGAGCCACTCGCTCTCAAATTTAAGCCTCTCCCAGGCCACACCAAACTCCACCTTCAGGCTGTCCTCAACGGACATAAACACAGGGGTAAAATACCCAATCTACTGAGGTCTATTAAATGAAAAGAAGGTTAATTAAATGACCTCTAAAATAACAATTTGAGAGGAGGCGAACTTGCACTCCTAATACACTTTGATTAAGACCTACTTGGCACTAGGCCGTTAATACAAGGGCTAATCCCATACTAAAGAGGTGACTTAAGAAGAGAACAATTTGTTTTACGTTAACGAAGAATAGGTTGAGAAAAATAAGTTCACCTCAAAACAATATGAGTGGGAGCTCGAGAGGGTTAGCACTCTCTATCCCAGTATGTAGCTTTAAAAGAGAATATATGAAAAGAGTAGTTACATTTAGGAAAAGGTTACATGGTGGAACGCTTAGAACCCGCCCCGAGAGTTAAACTGCTGAGCTAGCCAAGAAAGAAGTTATTAATTGGCCATTACCTTGTTGTTGACCGCTGCCGAGGAAAGAGGCGCTTCCCGCCTCCTGCTATGTACTTTATACACTGAAAGATGGAACAGAAGTGGCCCGGAGACCCTAAAATCAGCAGTTTATATACTCTCGCGGAAGGTTCTAGGCGTTAGGGGAATGAGAACACCCTCCCACGAGGATTTTATTGGTTCATCAATAAACCCCCTACACAATACTAAGAAGAAACACATAATTGGTGGAAAATTAATTTAAGAAATTCGGGATAGGCTAGATTTAAAACAAGGGGAAAGAAGGGGTTAATATTGCCAACTTAACCAATGACTGAAAAAAAATTTAGTAAAGAACTAACATTTGAAATAAAAATTTCTCCAACAAAATAGTTCTTTGACTTCGCACTAGGGTGCACTATTGTTGATCTTCAGTAGTGTCCTCTAGAAGAGAAAGTTCACACTTCTTACTTCAAGCGAAACAAAAACACATCAAAAATGACACAGTTCAAAAACTCAAAATTTTCCATGTGGTGACATCTTCTGAGAAAGTAGAGAATTAATAGCGTAGATAAAGTTCAGACTTCCTCCAGCAGAGGAGTTTCAACTGGCGCAAATTTTAAATTAGCGGCGTGGAGGTGTACCGCCCGGTACAATTATTATTATTATTATTATTATTATTATTATTATTATTATTATTATTATTATTATTATTATTATTATTATATTGATGGACGAAATCGTAAAACGTGTAAACCAGAGTTTCAGTAGTGATGAAGTGAATGCTTTGGTATTTGCAGATGATGTGGTTATTTGGGGTAGGGGAGAAAAGGAAGTACAAAGGAGACTAGACATTTGGAAGGAAAATCTGAGTCGACATGACCTGCAGGTTGTGATTGTCGCAAATGGACACCAGTCTTTTGCCGTTGGGATTGGTTCTTTTGTGAGCAGGGTAATTTCCTATAACTCTCTTGTACTTCTGTTCACGACCTAGTTGGGCATTGAAGTCACCCAAAAGAAGCTTGACATGGTGTTTGGGGATTTTGTTTAATTTTTCATCCAGTAGGTCCCAGAAATTATCAACTTCGTCTGGATCAGACTTGTTCTTATCGTTTGTAGGAGCATGTGCGTTAACTAGGGCGTAGGTTTTGTTCGCGCATTTAATTGTGAGTATGGACAATCTGTCATTCACAGGTTCGAAATTTGCAACCGATTTAAGGTTCTTGGTTCTAACAGCAAACGCGGTTCCAAGCATCACAGCTCCATTGAGGATTCCTCTTTGCGCTTTGCTCTTGAAAAATCGGTAGCCTTCGGATTCAAAAATCTCTTCATCTGGGTACCTTGTTTCCTGTAGGGCCATTATGGATATCTGATTTTCGTGAAGAGCTTTGGTGAGGGTTTTCAGCTTGCCAGTTTGTGTAAGTGAATTTATGTCAAAAGTTGCTAGAAAGGTTTTAGATTTTGGCCTGAGTTTTTGACTCTTCGGGGTACACCGAGACGCTCCGACTCGTCTCTTGCATGATGTCGAGTCTCCCCCAGAATCCGAACGAGACTCGTGCGCCGTGGCGTTCACGACGAGGGATTTATCCGAAGATTTACCCCCTGGGGTATATTGCTTGAAATGTTGTGCCATCATGTTTTTTGACTTGACTTTGGTTTGGACGGGTACCCATCCTTTTACAACTAGGGTTGTTAGCCCTAGAGGTTGCCTCAAGATGTTTTCTGGCTTCTGGTCATTTACCAGTCTTCGCCGTAACCCTGGCAAGGGACCATTTTTTTTTTCACGGTGGTATTTTATTTCCCTACTACCCTCTGACTCTGCTGGCGGCAGAGCCAGCGAGCTTCCCCAATTCCAATGGGACGCGCCCGATGGAGGTAACCGGTAAATCCCCACACGGGTATTATTATTATTATTATTATTATTATTATTATTATTATTATTATTATTATTATTACTATTATTATTATTATTATTATTATTATTATTATTATTATATTGATGGACGAAATCGTAAAACGTGTAAACCAGAGTTTCAGTAGTGATGAAGTGAATGCTTTGGTATTTGCAGATGATGTGGTTATTTGGGGTAGGGGAGAAAAGGAAGTACAAAGGAGACTAGGCATTTGGAAGGAAAATCTGAGTCGACATGACCTGCAGGTTGTGATTGTCGCAAATGGACACCAGTCTTTTGCCGTTGGGATTGGTTCTTTTGTGAGCAGGGTAATTTCCTATAACTCTCTTGTACTTCTGTTCACGACCTAGTTGGGCATTGAAGTCACCCAAAAGAAGCTTGACATGGTGTTTGGGGATTTTGTTTAATTTTTCATCCAGTAGGTCCCAGAAATTATCAACTTCGTCTGGATCAGACTTGTTCTTATCGTTTGTAGGAGCATGTGCGTTAACTAGGGCGTAGGTTTTGTTCGCGCATTTAATTTTGAGTATGGACAATCTGTCATTCACAGGTTCGAAATTTGCAACCGATTTAAGGATCTTGGTTCTAACAGCAAACGCGGTTCCAAGCATCACAGCTCCATTGAGGATTCCTCTTTGCGCTTTGCTCTTGAAAAATCGGTAGCCTTCGGATTCAAAAATCTCTTCATCTGGGTACCTTGTTTCCTGTAGGGCCATTATGGATATCTGATTTTCGTGAAGAGCTTTGGTGAGGGTTTTCAGCTTGCCAGTTTGTGTAAGTGAATTTATGTTGAAAGTTGCTAGAAAGGTTTTAGATTTTGGCCTGAGTTTTTGACTCTTCGGGGTACACCGAGACGCTCCGACTCGTCTCTTGCATGATGTCGAGTCTCCCCCAGAATCCGAACGAGACTCGTGCGCCGTGGCGTTCACGACGAGGGATTTATCCGAAGATTTACCCCCTGGGGTATATTTCTTGAAATGTTGTGCCATCATGCTTTTTGACTTGACTTTGGTTTGGACGGGTACCCATCCTTTTACAACTAGGGTTGTTAGCCCTAGAGGTTGCCTCAAGATGTTTTCTGGCTTCTGGTCATTTACCAGTCTTCGCCGTAACCCTGGCAAGGGACCATTTTTTTTTTCACGGTGGTATTTTATTTCCCTACTACCCTCTGACTCTGCTGGCGGCAGAGCCAGCGAGCTTCCCCAATTCCAATGGGACGCGCCCGATGGAGGTAACCGGTAAATCCCCACACGGGTATTATTATTATTATTATTATTATTATTATTATTACTATTATTATTATTATTATATTGATGGACGAAATCGTAAAACGTGTAAACCAGAGTTTCAGTAGTGATGAAGTGAATGCTTTGGTATTTGCAGATGATGTGGTTATTTGGGGTAGGGGAGAAAAGGAAGTACAAAGGAGACTAGACATTTGGAAGGAAAATCTGAAGGTATTTGGAATAGTACGAGGGCTTTTTTTTTTTCTTCAAGGTCCGATTGGTCACGAAATATGAAACAGCAGTACAAATTTGACACTTTTCTATTAGTAACACTTACTGATACATCACAGCTATTTTTCAACATAGTCGCCTCGCAGATTGAGACATTTGTCGTAGCGTGGTACCAACTTGTCAATGCCCTCTTGATAGAACGTCGCCGCCTGCGCCTGTAACCATCTTTGTACGCTGGTCTGCAGCGCTCGTCGGTGTCAAAATGCTGTCCTCCTAGCCAGCGTTTCATGTGAGCAAAAAGGTGAAAATCTGATGGAGCCAGGTCCGGACTGTATGCTGGGTGATCGAAAATGTCCCACTGGAAACGCTGCAGGAGGTTCGTGGTGGCAGCTGCAGTGTGCAGCCGAGCATTGTCATGGAGGAGGACAATGCCTGATGACAACATCCCTCTCCGCTTATACTGAATTGCCCGTCGTAGACGTTGAATAGTCGCACAGTATGCGGCTGCAGTGATGATGGAACCACGTTCCATGAATTCCACCAACAGAACTCCTTTCCGGTCCCAGAACACAGTAGCCATACACTTTCTGTTGGAGAATGTTCGCTTGAATTTCTTTGGCTTACTCGGGGAGTGCAAATGCATCCACTGTTTGGATTGCTCTTTTGTTTCTTCCGTTTCAAAATGAACCCATGTCTCGTCCCCTGTGACAATTTTGTTCAAAAAATCCGGTCCTTCATCATGGTAGCACTGAAGAAACGCTAAAGCGGCGCCCATTTGCTGTGTTTTGTGACGGTCAGACAGCATCTTCGGAACCCATCTCACACAATGTTTGCGGTACTGAAGTGTCTCACTTTTTTTTTTTTTTTTTTTCGAGGTCCGATAGGTCGCGACAGTCAAACGCCCACGGATATATGATGAACCGCTGCGCAGATGTGTTGCGCAACGTCTCTGAAATGACCGTTATGCGCCTCACCTCAGTCCCGTCAGTAGTGAACGTGCAGCGCGCTCGTAAACGTGGCTACAACGATCGCTTCGCCCGCCAAGTGTGAAGTGCGCGGTGTAATTCGATTTCTTCAGGCTGAGGGGTGCAATGCAGCCGAAATTCATCGCCGAATAAGTCGTGCGTATGGTGAAACGTGCATGAGCGACAGCTAAGTGCGACAATGGTGCAGGAACTTTACAGCAGGGCGTACAGACGTCCATGATGCAGGTGGCCAGGGAAGGAAGCGTGTGTCAACCGATGATCTTGTTCAGCGTGTGGATCAGGCAATTCGAGAAAATCGTCGGTTCACAATTTCTATGTTGAGTGCTTCGTTTCCTGAAATTTCCAGGTCAGCTCTCTACACAATTGTGAGTGAGACACTTCAGTACCGCAAACTTTGTGCGAGATGGGTTCCGAAGATGCTGTCTGACCATCACAAAACACAGCAAATGGGCGCCGCTTTAGCGTTTCTTCAGTGCTACCATGATGAAGGACCGGAGTTTTTGAACAAAATTGTCACAGGGGACAAGACATGGGTTCATTTTGAAACGGAAGAAACAAAAGAGCAATCCAAACAGTGGATGCATTCGCACTCCCCGAGTAAGCCAAAGAAATTCAAGCGAACATTCTCCAACAGAAAGTGTATGGCTACTGTGTTCTGGGACCGGAAAGGAGTTCTGTTGGTGGAATTCATGGAACGTGGTTCCACCATCACTGCAGCCGCATACTGTGCGACTATTCAACGTCTACGACGGGCAATTCAGTATAAGCGGAGAGGGATGTTGTCATCAGGCATTGTCCTCCTCCACGACAATACTCGGCCGCACACTGCAGCTGCCACCACGAACCTCCTGCAGCGTTTCCAGTGGGACATTTTCGATCACCCAGCATACAGTCCGGACCTGGCTCCATCAGATTTTCACCTCTTTGCTCACATGAAACGCTGGCTGGCTAGGAGGACAGCGTTTTGACATCGACGAGGCGCTGCAGACCGGCGTACAAAGATGGTTACAGGCGCAGGCGGCGACGTTCTATAGAGGACATTGACAAGTTGGTACCACGCTAAGACAAATGTCTCAATCTGCGAGGCGACTATGTTGAAAAATAGCTGTGATGTATCAGTAAGTGTTACTAATAGAAAAGTGTCAAATTTGTACTGCTGTTTCATTTCGTGACCAATCGGACCTTGAAAAAGAAATAGCCCTCGTAGTATATAATGCGAAGTACTTCTCGTGACGGCCTGCATGCAATAGCAATGGACTGAAGAACTTCATGTGATTTAAGCTTTATTGAAATGTGCCCTAAAAGTTGATTGTTTGTTCAGCAGGATTCTATGGTGTAAAAGTTGATCTTCTAGTTGGATTTCCTATCTGTTCATCGTAAGTCGGGGCTTTATCAGGGAAAAGGAGATAAGAAAACACAGGGAAACAGAAAAGGACAAGGACAACTTCTACATCTTCATACACCACTGTCCTTGTGTAGATTGGCTCTGTCCTAAAAAATTCCATTTGTGCATCCATTTCTTCTCAGCTCTTCAATAAGTTCATTTCTGTTTCCCAAATTCATCAGGAGACCTTTTTTCATCTTGACATACTTTGTCTTGCTGTAACAAGTATAGGATAAGAAAGACAGGTAAACAGAGGTGCCAACTATTACAGATTATCCATAATTATTACAGATTTCACCTCATGATTACGACATTATGGCCAAAAGTGAAATTATTATGGAAAAGTGACATTATCATGTATTAAAAATTCTACGAAAGAAAGGAAAGAAGGAAAAATATCCAATCCTTTCAAGCATTACTGCTCAACCGTCCTCATTTCACTGCTTGTGAGTTGGCAACGATACTTATCATTATTGGATGGTACTAGATGTATTTGCACCTTTTTCTCAGGAACCACATGTAAATCAAGTTGAAGTTTTGTGCACTTACGGATGCTTACAGACCAGAAATTGCAAAGCAAAATGAAAGTAATCAAAAAACTTTACAAATGTTCATTATTTTTTCAAATATGTTTTAAATTTCTATAATTCACTATCAGAACATAGCCATGGATGTTGCTGACAACTTCTGTAAATCTCAAGTTTCTAGTTGTCTTGCTTATCTAATAACAAAGCTTTTATATGCTTCAGAATGTCTAATATTCAACAGGAAGGGACTCACGGACAAGCTTGAAATCCAAAAGAGAAACATATTGAAGAAGATATTAGGACCAGTCAAGGAAGGGAATGAATTCAAAAGGGCTCTACAAATACTGTGGAAAAATCATGGACGGTACAGAAAGAAACTTAAATGACCGGAGATCTCTCAGGAGGATGCTTAAAAGAGGTTCCAGGACAAACCACCAAGAAGGAAGACAGGTAAACTCTGGACAAAGGGGAGGAAAGAACAACACAGCCGGAGGGTGTGCAATTACTGGGCAAATATCAAACCCACCCAAAACACATAATAATTGAATATCTTGGTCCTTAGTCTGCCTATATGAAACAAGAAGCAGCAGCTTTTATTGAACACTTGCATTATTGGCTAATCTACACTACCCGGTTCCCTTAAACTACAAGCATCATCATCATCAGACTTTTGCTACCCGTTAGCATTGTAAAATTCATTGCTCTTCTCCACTGTAAAACCTTTAAAGTAATTTTTGTATTTGATTTATTAAGTGTACCTGACAGCAACTTTCCCACAGCACGAGTTTTCAGTGCTGATAGAAAAAAAGTTCAGACAATTCAGGGCTACATTAAGCATAGCTACATTGGAATCACTTATGGTTCAGAAGACAAAAATGCCATCACAGGAGGAAGGATGCTTCAAGAAAACCTACACTGAAAAGCAGCTGATTGGTGCGAAACAAGCTACAAAGAATGTTTTATCACAAATGTGCAAATTTTATTGTGTAATATGATATACTTTCTCCCCTGTGAACCATGTGACCTTGCCGTGGTGGGGAGGCTTGCATGTCCCATTGAACTAAGCTGTAGGTGCAATCATATCGGATGGTTTCGGTCGAGAGACCAGACTAAAGAATGGTTCATCAAAAGCCTTTCAGGAGTTGCAAGGGCGGCAGTCTATATGATTGACTCATATGGTCTTGTAATAATATTTAACATGGCTTAGCTGTGTTGGTATTGTTACATGGCTGAAAGCAACAGGAAACTACAGCTCTAACTCACTCCTGAGGACATGCAGCTCTCCGTGTATGAATGATGTACTTATGATGGCTTCCTCCTGGATAAAATATTGCCGAGGTAAAATAGTCACGCGTTCGGATCTCCGGGTGGGGACTACACGAGTAGTCATCATCAGCAAGATGGATACTGCTCAGAAAGAAGGAGAATAGAAACTTTTGAAATGTGGGTAGGTAGAATCACATACAGAGATACTGAATCGAATGGGTGAGAGAAGATCGATTTGACTAAATTTGACCAGAAGAAGAGATAGAATGATAGGGCACATCTTAAGACATCCAGGACTTGTACAATTGGTTTTTGAGGGAAGTGTAGGTGGTAAGAATGGTAAGGGTAGACCAAGGTACGAATATGATAAGCAAATTGGAGCAGATATAAGATTTAGTTGTTATGTAGAAATGAAAAGGTTAGAACAGGATAGGTTTGCATGGAGAGCTGTATCAAACCAGTCTATGGACTGATGACAAACAAAAACATAATATACTTTAGAATAGATTGCTGTCAGGAAGGGCAAAGGAAGTGTCACTATTGAGAAGGGAGGAGTAAGTTTTAGATTTGACTCAAAAAATTTATAGGGGCAGGAGTGGGAAGATGATGCTTGTTGTTTAAAGGGGCCTAACATATAGGTCATCAGCACAGAGAGAGAGGGAAAGAGAGAGAGAAAAATTACTGATAACACACTTCAAAGGTTGGCACCTATAGGTAAAACAGAGAAGGGAGAAGAAAAAAAGATAAATACTGGTTGGTGGTAGTGTATAACTTTATTACTCTGTAAGTATGTATTGAATTCCTCTTTTGAAAATTTAAATTTTTTCTAAATTCTAACAATGATTGCCCATTAATAGAGTCACTGGTTTTAGGTCCCACTAACTAGTTTTTGGATGATTGCTTATCTAAACTTTAGATAATCAATTGAACATTGAGGGAAGATATTAAATGCCTTCCGTATTCTCATTTTATGGATAGCTAGAAAACAACTTTCCACAAATTTAATTTGCAGAACAAATCCGTGATAGTTCGATTTATCATTCGTATGTGCATGCGCGGTTGGCAGCTAGTTTGAAACATGACGAGCTAATTTCCACTACGAACGGAAGTGGTTGTAGACGTCAGCTGTTTTGAACCAACGTGTTGTGTATTGTGTGAGCTTCAGAAATTAATTACGATTTTATTTGTTTAAAAATGGATGAACGTTGTCAGATAACAATGCGAATGACTAAATAGTATTAGTTGAGTGAAATATATACTTAGACATAAATACAGAAGTGGGGTTATATTTATATTTGATAAATTTTACTTTTTTTTCGTATGTTACTTGAGCAACTAATCATGGCCGTGAAGTAATTCTCAGGTCAGTTATGAAACAAGCATAAATGACGCTGGGTATGCGTGTGCATATTCTGACTCGCTGACAAAGAGTTTTCATCCAGGATTAGAAACTGTTCAGCGGTTTGCTGATGGTTCCCAACAGTTTGAAAACCTTGTAGGAACAACACATTAGTAGTCGGCAACTGTGATGATCGCTACTATGAACTCAAATTTGAATATGCGCATGCATCTAACAGTTGGCAACAGTTACTGTCTGTACTACGGACAAAGCTGTGATTTTTTTTAAAATTCAGAACCAGTTGTAAGCAAGATCGTTAATTTTGGACAATATAAAACAGCACAATCAGATTTGAGTCTTTATACCCACGCGCTACTAGCAGTTATTGTCCATTGATATTCTTATAGATAAACAATTAATTGTTGACTAGAATACCTGATTATGAAGTTCGCCTTCTATTGTTCATTAAATTTTCAAAATTCATTTGAAACAATATCTTGTGTCTGATTACCGTATTTACTTACGTATATCTTGCCATCACATACATCACAAATCTTCAGTTTGGTTTGGCTTTAAGAGAGGAAAATGACTCCTGCATATATCTTGGAATAGTATATTCAGACACAGCACAAAGTCTAGCAATCTTCCCTTATCTGGATGAAAGGTAGGTAGGTGAATACAATATTACATGATCCTTGGGTATCCATAGCCTAATGAGCAAAGCAAAGTCATCTCCATACAGGCCATGAAGTCCTTTGGAGGGGCAGAAGGTAAAAGCTTCTGCCATCCGTAACCTCTGTATTTGGTGGATTAGAGTAGTTAGCACTATGCTCAGCTGCCTTTGCTCTCAGGAATTATGTAACCTGGTGTTTATTTTGGTGTAGGTTGAGTGAACGTCCAGGATGTGGAAATCATGTTTCTTAAAATTAAAATAAATGTAAAAATTCGAAACCATGTCTTTCCTGGAGAACCAAGCTTGCCTTTGCTGCCTGGCCGAGGCCTAATAAACTAGATGGAATAACTCAATTTTAGACTGTCTAGAATTTCAGTATAATATGTGCTAGATGTATGGTGTGAGAAATGCAGTGTATTTTTTCCTAAGAATTTACTTCTCAACATGACTTAGCTTGTCTTTGAATAATGGAGGAAATATTTGAAACATTTGAAAAGTATGTTAGTTTCAATCAAATTCACTTTCTTTATTCCCCATATATATCTCTCATCTCAATTTTTAAACTCGAATATGCAGAAGAACACGTTAGATATACACAAGTACACACACAATAGTTCATCCTTCTCCTATCAGTACTAAGACCTAAACTCTTGTATGATTATTCTAGAATTATGTGAGTTGTCACTCAAGAATTTTGAGTTGTAGCATTAAATGCAAGTCCCTGTCTTTTGTAGTTGTACTCCTTCCAGCCTGTATGAGAGTAACTTCTTGTCTTCAGGGGGAATTGACACTGGAGCAGCCATGAGGCCTCTCTGCTCATTCACTGTCCCCAACTTCGAGAAACGATCCTATCGCATCACATCATTATGCTTTAGCCCAGAGGGAGAAGAAATCCTCGTAAGCTATTCCTCTGATCATCTCTACCTCTTCAGTGTCAAAGTAAGGATTATGATACTTGTAACTAAATAACAAAACAAATATTTAAATCATAGCTTGTAATTTTGGTTATTTTCACCAGTAACACGAATGATTGACTGATACAAAATTGTTTACTGCTTTCCATATATTTCTCAGATTCCATAACTCTCATCTTTGTAATATACCTGATGTATTTTGTCTAGTCATATAGTATTAATGTAATTAATTATGGAATGCATCAAGTGTATTGTTTTTGATGCAAAGTATTGCTGAATGAAATGGCCATGCCTTCTGTTGTTACTTCTTCAACTCGTATCCTCTGCCATATATATAGTACCTCCCTTTTCCTCTCAAAAAGCAGATGCATGATAGCTGACTGATATTGTAGGTATCTTCTCCGCTAAGGTGGTCATGTAGTATGTGGTTTTCTGATAACATGAGTACCTATGTTGAAATGTAAATTTCTTTTATTATTTGATCTTTGGATTGAGATGGGTATCCCACAAAATAAAATAAGCCTCTATTCTAACATCTTCTGGGAAGGAGACTTAAAAGCTCAAAATCGTTGAACACTAACAGGTACGTTAACAAGTATTTCAACCCTCATCCCAAGCAGAAGCGAGCAGTAATTTAAACCCTGTTTAATGTGCCAAGAAGTTTTGCAAATCCAACCTCCAGTTTAAGGGAACTGAGGATTTTTTCATGACTCTTCAAGGCAGCAACTACAGCAGTGAATTTATAACAGGCTTTCAGCCCTTACACTATCTAAAGGAAGACCCAGTATTCAGGAAAAAAGTCTATATACCTATCATACCTTCCTCTTTTGACTCGATTGTTAACCCATAGATTGCCAAATACGATGTAATTCTGTCATTGGTTTCCTTAATATTGCTTTCTTGTCACTACTCAGAGGATGTTGTAACTGTGCCATGACCAACTATGAGGTTCAAGGTACCTTTCCTTGACTATATGAATTGCTTTATAGACCATGGAATTAGATAAATGAATGAAGAGCTATCTGTGATGAATGTAAACAAGCCATGATGACCACTGGCAAGGAATGTAAGGAGGAATCTAATGAAAAATATACATAATGCATCCTTGTTCCTCTTAAAAAGTATAAAACATAATACAAGTGTATCAAGACTCCAGTGGGGATTTTTTTTGAATTGTTACAACTGCTGTAAATAACAAAGAAATTGGTGTATCAAACCTTTAAATGATACGAGATTTGCTTTGCCAATGATGGGGCTGAAAGTGGTTCATCACATGAAACAAAGACACCAGTAACCATCAAAGTTGTTACTGAGAGAATTAGAAGCAATCTGCTCTGCTAGCAAAGAATTATTCCACACAAAGTGAAAAACTTGCCACAAATGATGTGTTTCGTTAAAAAAAAAAAAAAAGGATTGATGTGGAGTGTACTCCAGAAGTACAGGACAGTGACTGACTGTGGCTTTAAAGAACCAAAGAGTCAAAAGACTAATTGAGAAACATTCGTATGCCAGTCATTGCCAAATTCTCTTCATAGATGTGAAAGTTTTTACCTTGGTAGAAAAACTGAACAACAAGAATGATTACATGTAATGCTTGCAGCTCTCAGGATGTCACTAGGTCACCACCTAGCATCAGTGATAGTGTCATGTGAGGGTGACACATCACTGCATTTGTGCAAAAGAGATGTGAAAACTCATGCCACCAACTACTAATGCCACATTCTGGAAAGGGATGTGAAGACCTTAAGCACCACCTTGCTTGCAAGTAAACACTTCAGCAGAATTCAGTGCTTTCACACAAGACCATGTCGACACATCACTGGCAGTGTGCCAAAGTTCAACATCACTTGTCGAAGCTCTGACGTTTATCCACTGGACTATCTCTTGTGGAATATTTTAGAGGTGAAATCCTGCTTTAATCCTAATAAAAGTATCAAGTCCATAAAAGCAGATTTGTTGAAGGCAGCAGGCTCAAAACCACTAGAAGTGGTGCTCACAGAGATATACAGACTGCTTGAAGAAGTGTCACAGCAAAGGGTGGATATGTTGCAAAATTTCTGTATGGTATAAGAGTACCGTGTGTAGTCAATAATGAATAACATGCATTTCTTCTAGCTGCTTGCTGCCTTGGTATGGGGGACAGAACTTATGGTATGACTAGGTATTTTTACCATTAGTGAGACTGTAAATAAGTGTGATTGATTACGTACTTGCCGACCAAGAAGTTTTGAAGTGTATAAGGGATGTCAAAGTAATCCCTAGTAAAAGTCTGGATAGAGACCACAGGCTATTAGTTGCATATCACAAAAAAAGGCCTCCTAAAGTTCACAACAAAAGAACACCAAAATAAAAACTTGGATACTTTCTGAATGAAGGGCAAAGGAAATGTTGTGGGAACAATGGGAAAGGCAGCTGAGAGAGTATGTGGTGGTGGTGGTGGTGGTTACTGCTGTAAGAAGAAGTACACCTGGTCAACCTTCCTCTATTAACATTAATCAGAGGGGAAAAAATGGAAGAGGTCCAGTACTTAGATGAAGGTATCGACCGAAGAAAGACAAGGACCATGGAAGACATGAAAATGTAAGACTCCCTAGGCCTCGTAAACCTAATATCCATCCATGTTGGAAAAGAGCGGTGTTGACCAAGGGAGGTCAGATAGGATAGATGAAAGCGAGGAGCCTGGCAGAAGTAAGTGGAAGCAATGCCAGGACTCACCTAAGGGCCCTGTGGTCACCAACTCACATTCCAAGATAAGAATCCCTAAGGCACCTTTTAGTCACCTCATACAACAGGCGGGATACTGTGGATGTATTCTACCACCCTCACCCACAGGGGGAGAGGGAGTATGGATGACAGAGACAAATAAGAAAATCCAAAGAAATAACATGGTGGAATGGTGATGTAAATGCTGCTGTAAAAGCTAAAAATGGTGCAATAGGAGCTTTGTACCATGCCAGAGTGTGAGGAAATACGAGTGAAATTGAGGATAACATATAGTTTTACAGAAAAAAATTGTAAGTCAAAAGAATAGTTGATGTTGAGAAACAGAAATCCGAAGATCTTGTTAACAAAACAGGGCAAGGCAAAAGCAAGAAGCTCCTGTATAGCATTGTTGAAAACAGAAGAAAAAAGAGAAATGAAGAAAGTGCTCAAATAGCAGCCCTATAGAAGTTATTGAGAACAAACAAGCTCACAGTAGTTTCTTATAGAGCCTGTATTACAGTAATTTGTATAATTGGTGGTTTGATTGAAAACCAGAGATTTTGAAAATTGTAAAAGATTGAGAAACTTGTCTGAGTAAAATACAGTAAAAGCAACAATTGTACTTCAATACAATATTCCTGTTCGTACTGAGAGAATACCTTTAAGAAACTTCAAAGCTTGGATTTTTCTCTGGTATAAAGCTTCTGAAAGCTTTTCTAAGTTCATAAGAAGTATTCCTTGTATAGATTCTTAAGGCATTCTATGCATTAAAAGACTTTTTTTAAAGATGGTTCCATCATAAAGAATGTTCTACTTCTGTTTCCTGACAACATAGCTGTACAGTTTTAATTTCACAAAATACTACTACTGTATTTAGCATATTTAGCATCTGTCATTTGGCATGCAACACTAAGACATAGCAAATATATAGATATATTCCAAATTATTGAATACTGACTACAGGACTAAACATGAAGTGAAGAAATTATTGCATAAATATTACAATATTTCAGGACTCCTCAAACATACTTCGACCACAATGTTCCTGGGAAGAGACCAAGAGGAAGACCTCGTGATGTTTGGGAAAAACAGATAATGAAAGACCTTGAAATTAGAGATATGAACTGGTGTCGCATATATGAGCAACATCTGTGGGTGGGTGGGTGGATGGATGGGTGGATGGGTGGATGGGTGGATGGGTGGGTGGGTGGGTGGATGGATGGATGGATGGATGGATGGATGGATGGATGGATGGATGGATGGATGGATGGATGGATGGATGGATGGATGGATGGATGGATGGATGGATGGATGGATGGATGGATGGATGGATGGATGGATGGATGGATGGATGGATGGATGGATGGATGGATGGATGGATGGATGGATGGATGGATGGATGGATGGATGGATGGATGGATGGATGGATGGATGGATGGATGGATGGATGGATGGATGGATGGATGGATGGATGGATGGATGGATGGATGGATGGATGGATGGATGGATGGATGGATGGATGGATGGATGGATGGATGGATGGATGGATGGATGGATGGATGGATGGATGGATGGATGGATGGATGGATGGATGGATGGATGGATGGATGGATGGATGGATGGATGGATGGATGGATGGATGGATGGATGGATGGATGGATGGATGGATGGATGGATGGATGGATGGATGGATGGATGGATGGATGGATGGATGGATGGATGGATGGATGGATGGATGGATGGATGGATGGATGGATGGATGGATGGATGGATGGATGGATGGATGGATGGATGGATGGATGGATGGATGGATGGATGGATGGATGGATGGATGGATGGATGGATGGATGGATGGATGGATGGATGGATGGATGGATGGATGGATGGATGGATGGATGGATGGATGGATGGATGGATGGATGGATGGATGGATGGATGGATGGATGGATGGATGGATGGATGGATGGATGGATGGATGGATGGATGGATGGATGGATGGATGGATGGATGGATGGATGGATGGATGGATGGATGGATGGATGGATGGATGGATGGATGGATGGATGGATGGATGGATGGATGGATGGATGGATGGATGGATGGATGGATGGATGGATGGATGGATGGATGGATGGATGGATGGATGGATGGATGGATGGATGGATGGATGGATGGATGGATG